>NC_067238.1:2725000-3032500 GCF_019924925.1 Ctenopharyngodon idella
TTGCAGTTACCGTTTTGTTATTGGATTTGGGGGTAAAATTATACCCGATATATTGTGATTTAACATGTTTGGCTGGGCGATATGACGATATAAGTGATCATTCTCTAAGTGGTATGGATGTTTTGCCACTTAGTCCGTCTTGGGGGTGTGACAGCACCGTTGTCACGTAGTTGCTGTTACTTTTCTCAGCGCCGGCCAATGTGGGCTATTCACAGTCGTTGTGATTAGTGGATTTTTCTTTCTTTCTTTCGTTTTTTTTTTAATTTTTTTTTTTATAAAACATAAACGTCATCCAGGATAGGTTTTTCAATTTGCATTTCAAGTGTATTTTTTTTTTTTTTTTTTAATTAATACTATACGTGTACCAATGTCTCCAGCGTGACAAAAAGTGTCTGGAGGTTTGAATCATATGGTTTGAATCGCCATGTACTCATCTTTCTGGCCCGTCTAGACTAGCGCCCTCTAGTGTACAGAGAGCAATTTTCTGTCTCATTATTAGGAAACATTTTCACTCAATCCTAAGTGAGGTTTTATTTATTTATTTATTTATGTATCTGTTCGATAAAAATAACACTTGGATTTAATATTTGATTTATTATTTCATCAGTTTAATGTTTATTTCCTAGTGTGTATCTGCCATGGAAATGCCACGCCGTCTGTAGAATCCTGTTGGAACCATCATGTATTCATACTGAGTTTGTTCTTCAAGTTCTTTTCCTTTGTTTTCTTCATGTTTTTCTTTGTATTTTTATGACTATGGGTCAATGATGTGACGGGTCATTTTTTTGTCCAAAGGCCTTAATAATAATAAAAACAAAGACATGACATCCAAAGTAGGCTATGTAAGGTAGTACAACTAGATCTCTTTTATTAAATCCCAAAGGTTTTAATTATATTTTACTACATATAAAGGTATTTTAAAGATTTTGAATTGTCAAAAGGTCATTCGGTTTAACCGTCCAAAGGCCAAAACAGCCATTTCATTTGTGATTAAAATATCTTAAAATGTAACAAATGTATTATTTTTGTATTCTGGCCTGATTTTATAACATCATATATCAACATAGTGCAAAATGGTATTAAAATTATTTGTAGAAGTCGTTGCTTTGTTATGAGAGAATGTCCGGAGAAAAAAAAAATTCCATTGATATCATTCGGAGTAACCAATATAAAGGGACCATTTTAGATCAAGTCATGTGGTCAATATCATGTGACAGGATGTGACATCATTCAGACACCTGCAAAGGACCACATGGTTGTGAAGCAAAGTAACTAACTCTCTATTTGAAAAATTCATGTTTTCACTTGCTCATATACATGTCCTGAAACATCAGGTCATCCGGTACAACCGCTATAAAACATGGAAAATGTAATATTTTAAAAACTTGTACTAAATATAAAATGTATTTTGGTTGTCATTTTGTTAGCTAGCTAGCAAGCTAACTAGCTAGCTAGATATCAGCCTGTTAGCATTGTTTCAAAATATTGTCATTTGGTACAACCAAAAGTGTCATTCGGTAAAACCGAAATTTAGTTTAAATTGAATGACTTTTTTGGTGACAAATTTTGTCCATCTTGTAAAAAATGTCAAAAGCCGTGCTAACTGATTATAAAAACCACATAATCTCACCATTAAAGGGACAGTTCACCCAAAAATGAAAATTCTGTCATCATTTACTCATCCTCAAGTTGCTCCAAACCTGTATGAGTTTCTTTCTTCTGGACATAAAGGAAGATATTGTGAAGAAAGTTTGTAACCAGGCTGCTTTCAGGCACCATTGACTTCCATAGTAGGAAAAAAAATACTATGGAAGTCAATGGTGCCCCAAAACTGTTCAGTTTCCCATATTCTTCAAAAAATCTTCCTTTATGTTCAGCAGAAGAAAGAAATGTATACAGGTTTGGAACAACTTGAGGGTGAGTAAATGATGACAGAATTTTCATTTTTGGGTGAACTATCCCTTTAACACTTAATAAAACTTAAGAATGAATTATATCTCCATTATTTTTTATTACACTTTTAAAAACCTTATTTGTCAATGACCCATATCCTTTTCTCCAAAAGGTTAAAATGAAGAATTAAAAGAGGTTGCAGACATCTCTGCAATTTTCTTTGTACTATTGCTTATAGATTTTCTCTATTTTATTACTGATAAAAGGAAAATAATAAAAAAGATTTTAATTTAGATTTTATTCTTATAACTCAAATCATTAGAGAACTATTCATACAAGACTTTATACACTATACCAACATTATTGAAGAAAATTAATCAGCTAGATAGATATCGAATGACACTGAAGTGAGCTCTGTATCCCTGTCACTGCTTTCATCATGCCACAACAAATGTGTTCTTGCAGAATTACACTCTAAACAACATAAATATGTAATACACGAAGAGCTTTCAAAAGATTATGAGCCTCTATTACGCAGCCTGCTGTGTGAAGAGCATCTGAGGACTGTAGCGTCACATCCTGTGTGCCATTCACATCATCTGTGCGGCGGTATGAATATGTGCGGCAGATCATCTTTTATTGTGCTCTAAATGTAAATAAAAAAAAACGATCCTTATTCGGCGTACATCATTCACCGGAGAATGAAAGCGGAACCGGAACGTTCACATTTGAATATGAAGCGTGCATTTGCGTTTGTGTTAAAATAAACTACTGAAGCCGCTGGTTTATTATCGAACCATGTAGCGAGGACGCGTTTGTGACGTCGCCGCTGCATATCGCGTTACGTCACATGCTGGTAAATCCGTCGCGTTTCGCGGATTGTGATCTGTTTGCCAATAAAGCGGGACGCGGTCGGCGTGTGTGCGTGCAGTGTTTGTGTAATGACACTAATAAGCAACATCTATACGCTCGTATCGCGCAGCAGCTGATGTTTGATGGACACTGAGCGCGATTTCACCGCCGTAAATGATGAAAAACCGCGAATATCAGCAAATAGATCCTCAGGCACTCGCGACACCGACCCCGACCCCTCCTCCGCGACCTCTGCCCGACTACAAGCCCAAACGAGCCCGGAGAAAATGGGAGGTGTTTCCCGGCAAGAACCGCTTTTACTGTGACGGTCGCATCATCGTGGCGCGTCAGAGCGGCGTGCTGCCGCTCACACTGGGACTCATCCTGCTCACCAGCGGACTCTTCTTCGCATTTGAGTGAGTCTGATGCCTTTGGCTGGTAGACCGCATGGTCACTTAGCTGGCTGTTGTTAGAACATTTAAGCAAGTAGTGCTGTCTGAAAGCATGATGAACACAACAATATAGGCCTAGATAAGATCGAGGTGTCACAAGAGCATCTCGCGGTCAGGGTTTTGAGAGAAAAGTCCGATTTACATCAATGTCTATTTACTCTGCTTGTGGTTTTGTGGTCTCAAACACCTGCTTCAAAACAGTCGTAAATTAGGAGGCCACACTAAAAGGATATAGCTCACTTAAAAAAAATCTCTCATGTCTGTATAACGTGAGATTATTATTATTTTTTTAATACAATTGAAATCAGTGGTAACATTTTTCAAAAAATGAATCATGAATTCTATAAAAATATTAAAGGGTTAATTCATCCAAAAAAAGAAATGAAAATTCTGTCATCATTTACTCACACTTGCGTTGTTCCAAACCTTCTTTTAAACTAAAACGATATTTTGAAGAATTTTGGTAACCGGACAGTTGACGGTAGCCATGGAAGTCAAAGCTTTTCTTCAAAATATATTCATAATTTATGATTTTTCATTTTTGGGTCAACTTTAGGCAGCAGTTTTTTATTATTATTGATAACTTTAATAAGAAGTGAGAAGAAATGTTCTTGCAGATCATCATATTAGTTCTGAAGGATCATGCGACACTAAAGACTGGAGTAAATGATAAATTACATTTTAATTTATTACATTTTAAAATAGCTATCCCTAAAGTCAAGAGTCATAATGAAGGTAATATAAACACCGTATCTTCAATAAGACAGGAGTATTTTTCATAAATCGATAATTTTGACCCATACAATGTATTGTTGGCTATTGCTACAAATATACCCGTGTGACTAATGACTGGTTTTGTGGTCCAGGGTCACAAATGTCAGATTGGGCTGATTTGTCATGTTTTATAAAATGTACTAAGATATGTCATATTTCAGTATTTCATTAAAAAAAAAAATGTCATTAGTGTTAATAAACAGTAGGTTTCCACTGTGACAACTTACCCTGTTTATGTGTCGACGTGTCCTTCTATAGGATCAGCATTGGACAGAATCTGATAGTTTTTTTAAAAATCAATATGTATTATTTTTATTATTTAAATGGCCGTTAACCTATATGCAGTACCTTAATTACTTCATTTATAATTACTAAATGATTCCTAGACTACAACAATAAAATACAATGGGTATTATGCATGTTTTTAAAATTAATATCAAGAACAATTTTTATTATTGCCATTATTTATACAAATGTGACAGTGTGTCCTGCTAAAGGGTCTGCAGTGGAAATCATCCCATGTTGTTTTTTAATCGATACAGATGTAACAAATTCTGTTTTATTTATAATAATCACTAGATCATAATACTACTGCAATACTGGGTACTGTTTTAATAACTATAATTAACAACAATAAGTATTAATAATGTAGGCTTGTTTTGTGATACAAATGGTTACAAATATATTGTCTAATTTTCTAGCTACATATATATCTCAATTATGACTGAATGCCTGTTATTAAAATAAGTTTAGTGCCATATCAGTAGACTCTATATTAATCCTGATCATATGTTGCAAAGTATGCATATGGTAAACATTTTTGGTCTGATTTTTTTGAGTTTACTACAAACTGAAAATAAACTTTGAGAAATATTCACTGAAGTAAAACTTGCCTCCCTATTCTGATTTATATAATAATAGAAATTGTTCTATAAATCTGCGTATGAAATGTACTATGTCTCTCGAGACATTATTTGTACTGAGGCCACTTTTAGGGATTTAATTAATGATGTATGGTTACTTAAAAGTGGCTTATTTAATTTTAGTGTTAATCATACCCCTCATTTTAAAGCAATTCCTTGTGGATACAGCACATTAAGTGGAGATTCAGTTTGATACTGTAGTTCAAATCTTTATATTACATTAGGTTTATGTTATTTATTTTCAATGTACTGCAACACCTTAGATGTTAGTTCTTGTTTGAATCCTCTTACACAACCACCGCTGTCTCTCGTTCTCTTTGTAGGGCATTGGTTTAGCATTAGACATTGGATTTGGGATCCACAGAGCTGCAGGGAATGGAACAGTTTAATGGAGCACTATGTTTTAAAGCTTCCTTGTTCCACAATCAATGTTTTCCTAATTGAGCCATTCTGTGGTTACAGCTGCCCGTTCCTGGTGCAGAACCTCACCAGCTTCATCCCGGCCATCGGAGGGGTCCTTTTTGTGTTTGTGATCATCTCTCTCTTCCAGACCAGCTTCACAGATCCAGGGATTCTGCCCCGGGCAACACCAGAGGAGGCCGCAGACATTGAGAAACAGATCGGTGAGGGAGCACACATCTCCACGTGACCATGGTTATGTTCAGAAAGGATAACTAGAGTACAGGCTATATATGGCATACTAGTTTTAGCTTAAAAAAAAAAAAAACTAGGCCTAGTTTTTTTTTTTTTTTTTAATCTTTTAGATACCCCCAAATATGATCATCTTTGTGTGAGGGACAACCATTCTAAAATTTATAAGGCAGCTATATATTTTCATGTCTAAAGACCCAGTTTATACTGTACTGTACAGTTATAAATGTGTAAAATAAATTTGAAAATATTACTTTTTTTCTATTCAATATAGTACTGCACTGTTTTTTAAATCAAATTTAAACTATTTTAAATTTCTTATTTTAATCAAATGTATTTATTATTTATTATTATTTATTTTTTTAAATGTTTTAAAAAAATTCCACGGACCCCCTATAGCACTCCTTTGCGGCAACACTGTCACATGACCTCACCATATTTAATGATTAATTCAGCGAGTGTTGTTCAGTTATCTATGAAAATGAATTTGATTATTTTGCATTTTTTAATCCAAGTTTGTCTAAAATATCTTTTGACAGTTGATTATATAATGAGTCAAGATAGAGATGTCTGATGTTGTTTCTGGTTCATTCATTATTCTGGAAATGTGAGGACAAGTCTAGGGCGTTGCATTATGGGATAGAGTGCCCAGTGCAGTGTGCTGTTGCTGCTACATTTTGACAAACGTATTAGGTCCTCCACACTCATGCATATACAGATATATAGATATAGATACAGCAGTATACATTAGTGTTGTCAAAAGTACCGGTACTTCGGTACCAAGTCGGTACTGAAATTTTGAGCATTTCTGTAGTACCGAGAATTCGGGTGTATTCTGTACCCACTGATAGGGCTGTGCCAGTATTTACTTGAATATGACATGAGTGAAGCACAAAGCTTTGTTTACAAAAGAAATAATAGGTTAGCAATTAAATGTGATATCGCAGCCATGTAAACATTTTGGTTCATGCCGAATGAGAGAGGTAGGTGAGTCCATAAATTTAAGCTTTGTATTCTGTTTTGCGAATCACGATCTGGTCACCTGATTATCAGAGAATTTAACAATATTCTATTAGTTATTCCACTGAACATGGAATCTCTGTTTCTTTTCCCAGATCTTCACTCACGCAGGGGATTATGACGTTTCTTCCTTTCGTTTGCTTTTAGGCCTGTTATAGGCTATTCGCATTCTTTACTGTGGTAAAGTAGAAAAAACACCCTAGTACAGAAACCTTTTTGCTTGCACGTCAATTTCTATGTAGTTTGTGCTTGCTATTAGACTTTATAAGGCGCATCAAGTTTATATGTATAGCGCTTTTCACACACTGATTTTTACTTTTGCTTTCCCTGGCAGCGCTAAATCAAATATAGTCTGAATGTGTGAAGATAAACTCGCTCTTCAGACCTTTTACAACATATGTCAGTTCCTTGTAACATCAGGGGATAACATGAAGATATTATTAAAGCGAAATGGTCTCTTTCCTGCTCGTGTCCCACATCCCTCTCAAAGAGCAGAGCAGTAGGCTATATGACTCATCTTTGTGTAGAAATAAAAAAACGAATGTTTTTTTTTTTTTTTTTTTTAAATAATATTTAACTTTCTTATTATTTAGGTTACCATTATTTACCGATATTTATTTCATAGTTTTACAGGCTGTAGTGTGTCGTTTCATTGAAGGAATAGCTAAAATAAACATGCGCGTCTGTTACAAAATGGATGTTTGAGCATTTTTTTTTATTTTATTTTTTTTTTCAAAATTTATTTCATTGAGGTATATATATATATACACACAAGCTCCAAATATTTATATGTATGATTACCATATTTAATGTTTTTAAAATAGGCTATATAAAATAGTAAAATAGTTCCAACAGATTTTGATGCGGGACCGAAATTTTACGGTTCTCGGTACCAATTTTTATGGTATTGGTACCTACTACTGGAATTTTGGTACCGTGACAACACTAGTATACATACTATGTATGTAGTAGAGCTGCATGATTCTGGATACATTGGGAATCATGATGATTTTTTATTATTATTTTTTTTAATACAGATTAAATTCCTCAACAATTCTGAATAGACAACTAAACAAAACGTAATTTACTAGGGGTTCTGACAAAATGTTAATTGCTGCAGTTTTAAAAAATATTTAATTAAATTAAAGCTGCAGTCTGTAAGTTTTGCCTCTTTGTCGCCATCTCTGTTCGAAACCTGCACTTGCAGTTATTTGCGGAATTATCATCTTTACGTGGGTTGTGCATCGCATGACTCCTCAGCGTGGATGAATCTAATGTTTTGAGGAGAATGTGTCACCGCACCGGTGGATGCTGTACTTCGGAATCCCAGATTGTAGTCTTGGAAGTATGGCCAAAATAAGAATTTTTACCAGAAAATGTCTGAACGAGTATGTAACAAATCTGCCACTTTTGTTCTGACCAACGTAATGACGCAAAAACATTGCTCAAATTTCCCCTGGAAACCTACCAGTACCACTTGAATTAGAAAACATTATTACAAGCTTACCGTTGTGAATCAGGCTAAGGTAAGGAGATAGTTTTGAACACTGGCTGGTTATGTACTTGCTCAAAAATTGATTTTGGATAATTTTTAACCAAAAAAAGTTACGGACTGCAGCTTTAAATTAATATTTAAAAAAAAAAAAAAATGGTTTGGGTGAATGATTCAATGACTCATGCATAAAGACTTTTCTTTCGTGGCTTAATGCAATTTTAATAACTCTTTATTATTGAGCACATTCTGTAGTTTAGCAATAGTAGACTGCATTTTACGACAATCACTGATCTAGCTGATTTGGGCATTAAGTTTGGGCTTTTATGGAGGAACAAAAGCACACTGTTGTGAAGAAACAAAATGCACTAAAATCGCACATCTCTAGTTTCTTGCTGTCGTTGCTGTAGGGTTGCTGTTTTATTGTTGTGTAAATATATTATCCTTTCAGACACCTAGTAGAACTGCCATTCCAGCTACTAGTTCTACATAATGTAGTGAAGCAATTTTAGCTGCACCTAGAAAAATAGTTTCACGAGTTTTGCGTCATCTGATTGGCTCTTCTGTTTGACTTTTATAGAGACAACCGATCAAACTATATGAAGCTATTATCGGCCGATAACACAACCTTTTGCAGAAGTTTCGCTAATGTGTCCGTGCCTTAAAACATTTGAAAAAGCAAATCTATAAAAACCTTGTTTGAGAAGATTAGAGGACATTCTGCCCTAATTATAGAGGGTGAAACTGACATGATGACGGTCAAATGACAGGATGATTGTCATCAGGAACACGGACTCCCCCAGGCCTTAAAATATCTTCACTTACTCAGTAGTAGTAGTAGTAGTAGCAGCACATTCTTGTCTGATTGTGGCAATGAAATTCAGTTTCATCTATGCAGATTTATCTATTATTGTCCTCCAAACAGATAGCCTGCCAGTAAGAGAACTGAAACAGTCTGCGGAAATTAGTTCACATCTGTGACCCATGTTATTTCTGACCTGTAAATTTACCGTTTGTGATATGTCATTTCATTTTCAACAGTAAAGCTGTGCTGAATTTGATTAAGTTGGAATTGAAGTCAGAATTGAAGTCTAAGTGGTAGAAATGAAGTCAGGTTTGTTTTTGAGAGAGTTTGAGGATCAAATACTGTATAGGGAGTAGTTTATGAAGTGATTGACTCATTGACTGAATCAGAAGCAAAAAAATCACAGATTAGTGCCTTTTCCATGGCTCTTCTATGTAAATGCACTGGATGGATGTCTTTTTTTTTTTCTTTCTTTTTTTTTCTTTTCATTTTACTGCCATGTGTCTCACGTTTTTAAGTGCAAAAGGCTTGCTGTGAGAAGAATGTGTTTTGCATTACACTGCACTGTTTTTCCATTGTTTTCTATGTAAGCACTTACTATAACTGTTGTGCTCATATCTTGCATCATTTGCAGCTGTTTTAAAACACAGCGCTCAAATTATAATTTCAACTTTTTAAAAACTCATCTCTAGACCTTAAGTGTGTGTGTGTTTGTGTTTTCACTCCACTACCCGGCTATAAATAAAAAAATAAAAAAAAAACACAGGGCAATGGAATAAAAAAGTAGTGTCTACTACAGACGCATTTTTTTGAACATCTTTTAATTTAAGCACCGTGTTTTTTAGAAAGCTGTCTGCCTTGCGCGAGACACAGCAAAAGACGTGAGACATAACCTCAGTCATCAAAGACTTCCGCCAAGCACATATTTACATAAAAAAACATTGAAAAATGGCACAGTGTAATGCAAAAACAAGTTCTGCATCTTTTTGAACTGTTAGTGTAGTTTACAGTTTATTAAGGTGAGGTGATCGCATTCATTTAAATGTAACTTTAGTAATTTTCAATACTATTTAGGCCAGATGGTGTGGATAGTATGCACATTGGGACGCAGGGCAAGCCTATTTGTGATCTGCCGAAAACCCATCACATGGTGAAATTTTACCTATCACAGGTTTCAAGCTGGATTCAAGCCCTTTCCAATTGTTTTTTTACTTCTTTCATAGTTTGTCTGTAACAAAAGTTATGGTTATCTGAAGTCACCTGATCGCTCTGATTTATAGGAACGGAATTCTGAGAAAAAACAGGTTTAAATAACTGTCACCCCCTTTTTTCGCATAGACATGAAAATGCACTATCCAAACATAAATGGTTGTAATTCAAGAATGCTTTGGAATATAGACCTAAGGTTAGTCTTGTTTTAAAGAAGACACTTGTCAGATTATTGTAGAAGTGAAATAAATTATGAAAGTGAGTAATAAAAAAAAAAAAAAAAAGTTATAGAAGTTTAATTTTATGAAAATGTAAAAATATAATTGTTTATATTTTATAATAATATATTACAACGCATGTTTTACTCTTAAACTGCAAGAAAATAAAAGCCAAAAATGTCAACATTCCAAATTTTAGGTTGAAATATTTCAAAAATGAGCTTTCAGTAAGATTTTGTTTGGGCGCAGTACCAAACTTTTTCACTAGATGACACTCAAGCTCCATATCTGACCATTTAAGGGCGCCTCCATTTATTTGAGTAATTTGAACCATATATTTTCATACATTTTATGAAGTAGACATCCTATTCAGAAGTAGTATGGACAGTTTGGCAGTATTTGATTTGAATTCAACCTCTCATAAACATAATTAGAACTTGTATGTGTCATTATAGCTCCGTTGTTCTCGTGCTCCGCCTTCTCACGATAAAGTTGTATTCGAAAAAAAATATTTGCGTGCTGTAGTTTATACAGGACTGGCGGGAAATTTGCTTTAATACACCTTCATTCTACATGTTATGTGGTTTATTTTGATAGGTGAACTGTCATTGTAGAGAGGGAAAGCTACGTTTTTTTTTTTTTTTGTTTTTTTGTTTTGTGTTCTTAAACAGTAACGTAAGACAGCCTTACCACTATAAATCGCTATTTTTCTGCACTTAACAGGCGAATTTTGCCAAGATATTTTCAGAGATGATAGACAAAATGTCGTAGAATGATAATTTAATGAAACCCAATTTTGACACGAAAATGACATTCGACCTATTTTTTGACTTTACTGAAAACGTTCCATCGTGACATCCGACGGGTTTTCCCAGATCGCATCACATTTATTTCCACCCCCAATGTAATACCAAATGTAGCATTTTAATCAACGGTACTTTTTTTTGTTTTTTTTGTTTTTGTTAACCTTTTACCATTAGGTCTTGGAGTATCGCAATAATATTGTATTGTGAGTTCAATATCACGATATGTATCGAATTGCGACAAGGGTATTGTTACACCCCTAGTGTTTGTGCTTAATACCTTTAACCTTATTCTGTTTGTCTAGTTGTTTCAATAAACAGGAAGTGTTAGCTGTTTACAGCAACTTATTAGAAGCTGATCCTAACTGCGTAGTTTTGTTGATTTCTTTCATTTTTGTTATTGAAATTCCTTCCTTACATTTCATCCTCTGCTGGAAATGTTTTTCTCTCTCAGACAACCCAACAGGCTCATCTTCATCCTACCGCCCCCCTCCACGCACCAAGGAGGTCATCATCAATCAGCAGGTGGTTAAACTCAAGTACTGCTTCACCTGCAAGATCTTCCGCCCGCCGCGCACCTCCCACTGCAGCCTGTGTGACAACTGTGTGGGTGAGTGTTGAGGAGGAGATGCACGGCAGAGAACAGCGAGCTCACTTGCAGCTTTGTTATTTGGCTTGGGCCGATGAATCTGGGGCAGTTTTTTAATGATAATTATTAGCGGTGTTTGCTAAAGTTTACATTTACCTTTATGCATTTGGCAGATGCTTTTATTTAAAGCTGCATGGTTAAACTGCACTCAAGGTATACAATGTCAGTTCATACGTACAGTTCATCAATCCCACGATATTAATGCTGCTAGCGCCATGCTGTACTGCTCTGGAACGCAGATTACCCAGATATCACCTAGAACACCATAGAAATTTGCCACCAACATCATAGTGCAACAGTCCCTTGTAGGGCTGCACTATTAATCAAAATAAAACCGATTATGTGATTTATTACATTTCAAATGCTACTGTTTAATTAATTAAATTCAGAGTGTAGAGCGGCACTGTGTTCATTTACATGTGAGCAGCTCATGATCCACTGGTGTTTTCAGTGTCTCAGAGCGGCTCGGTTCACAGTAGGGCTGGGCGATATGGCAAAAAAATAAAATCTGATTTTTTTTAAATTTACTGTTTAACTAGTCAACTTAAAAACTTAACTACAATATGATTTAAGTAACATTCTCTTTATTACCAATCTGGTTAAAAAAGTTCCATTCCAAGTGCACCACACATGAAGTGATCAACATGGTGTAAATGTAAAACAATTTGTTAAATATCTTTGCAGAAATATGCCTGAAATATGAAGGCAAATGTTGTACAAACTTATCTTAAACACATCCTGTATACTCAGAAATAATATAAAATAAGAAAATGCTAAATATTTCTTAGCCAAAAAGTAATGGCAATAAATAACACCAGTAATAGGCTATTATTAACAGCAAATGCTTTGTAAAAACAGAAAACAACAGCAGCTTTCAGCCTGTCACCATCATGCAAACATGAAATATCAAACAGGTTTACAGGTTTTTGCATTCCATTGCGCTATTTGTCCTATTGTTTTTATGTTTGGCGGACATGTTTAGGTGTTGCACTTGTGTCTCGTGTCTTTTGCAGCATCTCACCCATGAAACTGCATTCTAAAAACACGGCGGTCAAGTTAAAAATAAAGCTCAACTCGCGTTTAATAACTTTACCTTTTTTTTCCTCATTCCACTGCCTGCGTCTCATTTGTATAACGCAATAACGCATTTCTGAATGAACAGCCGCTTAAGAATAGTTATGTGTTCTACGCTCATAGAGCGTCACATGAGAGCGGTTAATCAGACGCGCCGGCGCCATCATGTGGTCGGATCGTTTTCTTCTCCTAATACGGTTATCATTGCTGTATTGTCAACATGTCCAATTGTAACGCTTGCTAACATTTTTATTCAAAATCGCGATTTCTCGATTTAAAAAATAATAAAATCGAGGCAAAACATTCAATTCGAATTAATCGAAAAAATTGGAAAAATCGCCCAGCCCTAGTTCACAGTAAATGCGGGTCTACACAAACTCCATTTCTGCATCTTCTCTAAGTTTTGGTCGCTTAAATTGTGCATTTGAGCACCCATCATGCGCCAAATTTTCCCATACTTGTAATGAGAAGTGCTTATCAACAAAAGAAGATTTAAGCTCCCTGTGGTTTTCCCACAGGAAAGTTTGGATGAAAGTATGGTGTATTATAAAAAACTGAAGTAAACTAGCCAGAAAATATGATATATAAACATTCTTTTAGTTGTTACAAAGATAGGTATATAGGCTCTTGCACTACCCAAATCAAACCCGTGTTTGCTGTCTTTTCGCCAAGTTTGCTGTCTTTTAAACGTACACGCGGCAGATGATGTAAAACACAAAGTTTACTTTATTCGTGTGCAGCAATGGATGACACGAGGCTTTTATTTATTTATTTTTTATGTTTACATGGGAATGTTGCACAACTCCCCATGTTAACAAACTTTCAAGACTAGCTTATAAATTACCAAGTTATAAAAACAAATTTATAGTTGTCTTTGTAAATAAATGCTCACTTTATATGTAGCTTGGAGCCGCTGCTATGACGCTGTACAAACACTTCCGCGCGCCTCTGCAGCTGCAGTTTACGATGTAGTTACGCTCACGCGCCGCTCAAGCTTGCAGTGTGAAACGGGCGAAAGAGCTATTGTACGAATCCAATATACTGTTACACAACATGTTTTCTTTCAACTATTTATGTTCCAAAACTTACTGTATTTATTTGAATACTTGGCAAGATGGGCATTTTGACATAATTTTGTATGTATTTGGCATTTAAGCGCAATAAGCAATGAAAAATAAGTCAATTTGGTATTCACAAGCTATTTGAGAGGTGACTTTATGTGAGCGCCACTTTTATAGATAAGCCGCTTTTGATGTGAGCACGAAACCGGTGGGTATTAGTAAAATTAGGTGCAATACAAGCACTATTCAACCAGAGCAAGTGAGACAAGTGAGTGAGAGGAGACGGTTGTATGTCAGTTCGGCGTTGGAGAGAAGAGAGCAAGAACACGCAGCTGGTATTGGTGTATCGATACCGAAGAAAAAGAAGTACTGGATATGCATCGATACTGAAATATATGACACCGTTTGTCATATATTTCAGTATCGATGCATATTGAAATATCTTTTTTTTTTTTTTTTTTTTTTTTTTTTTTTTTTTTGAGTATTTGAAAATGACATTTTTGAAAATCTGACAAAAAAACAAAGGTACAATACTTTGTACTTAACTGCTTTGATGAGGGAAAGAACTACAATCCCATGAAGCATTGCGACTGGGAATTGAATTAAAAACTATTTAGAAATTGATTGAAAGTTGATTGTGTATATAGAAACAACATATTTTAATTTTATTGCAAAATGTGCATATGCAAATATTTAATTAGTTTGAGAGCTTTGGGAAACTGACTCAGTTAAGTCATTTGCAGTGCTTCATGGGAGTGGTTGGGCACTAACAAGTTATTATGCTGTGATTTCCTCACCATGATTCTGAATTTTTTTTTTTTTTTTTTTTTTTTTTTTGGCAGAATCATGGATAATGTAGTTTTCACCAGGATTTCAGCAGTGAAACACGAATCAATAATTTAAAGAATACATTGAAATTATGCATACATGGCTTCAACAAAAGCGTATATAATTTAACAACCTTGCAGCACACATTAGGTCTGTCTTCAACTGTTTATAATTTAAAAAACAGTTCCCCTTTGAAGAAAATGAATTGAATTTTTACTTTACTGTTGCACTCTTTTGTACAGATGAACATCACTCATAATGTCTCCATAAAATGTAACTGTAATCTAGTAACATTCAGTATTAAATGCCAATATATTTTTTCCGTTAGCAGTTTCACACTATTCTGCTTGTGAATCTACGTGGGAGGTTATCTTTCTCAGTGTTATAAATAGTGCTAGATTTATGCAAGCCGATTTGAACCAGTTTGTATTTTGGTTTAATCTCTCAAGTTCTCATTTGTTCTTAAGCCAGAAGACTTTTTAATTACTGTTGTAATAAATCAAGAATGTGACGGCCTGTTGTCTTGTATCTTTTGATAGAGCGCTTTGATCATCACTGCCCTTGGGTCGGGAACTGTGTGGGAAAACGAAACTATCGCTTCTTCTACACCTTCATCGTCTCACTCTCTTTCCTCACGGCCTTCATCTTCGGTTGTGTTACCACACACCTGGCTCTAAGTATGTGTCATATCATTTAACTTGCCAACAGTTTCTCTATCTTTGAGCTTGAGCAAACATATGTAACAGTGAGAGGTGTGTGAATTGAAACAGTTCCGGTGATGACAGATCACTTTCTGGTTTAGAGTACTTGTAAAAAACAGATTTGTAACAAGACTAGGTATTTCTTTCTAATGCTTTTATTTTACATGTCATCTACATGCATGAAAGAATCACAGTTTCCACAAAAATATGAAGCTGCCCAACTGTTTTTACTAGGGATGCACCGATCCGGCTTTTTTTGCTTCCGATACCGCTCCGATACCTGGAATTCAGTATCGGCCGATACCGATCCGATATTCAAGTAATAATAAAAAAAAGTGCTAAATTGCCTAATAAACTGTATGCCTCACTTAGGGCTGTTGACGGTCGGCATGACAATATAGTTTATATATATATATATATATCTCTGAGGTCGCGTTAACCGAAAACTAAATATATTTATATATAAATATATACTATAAAATTAAAAGACATTTCTTTTAAATTTATAGCGGAGTTTTTTTTTTTTTTTTTTTTTTTTTTTTTTTTTAATGAGGCAGCAACATATGATAGATAGGACAGAACAAAAAAAATGCTATTAATAATCTTTCATTGCGCAAAAGTATTATAATATGAACGGCTCCCATACAGAGCGGCACACAGCGCTTATGCGCATCCCGTGTGCAGAATGATGCGCTTGAAGCATCATGGAGTCACAGCGCGCAGCGGCAGTGCTTCGCATTGAAAAGTTCAAAGCACAAAGTGAAGATATATTGATGCGTATTGCATTAACTGTATCGTTATCTACAGATTAAGTATAATAATAGAAACATGGATTGATCTTGGATAGAGTTTCATTGTGTTGACTGTTGTAACCGAACGCGACACGCAGTTTGAATGCTGAATTGAGAATGACTGACAGCCATAGCGGAGGGAGGCATTTACGTGAACTTTAATTTAACGACTTAAATATTTATCTGTACCTCAAATTAAACTATGGAATGGCTTCAGAACACTTGGAATATAGTGCACAGAAACTTTCTGGTGCTTTTTAATGTTTTTGTGCCTTTTGTGGAGCCTAACAATAACACAGACTATGTATTATAGCCATATACTGATACTCACAGTATCGGATTTGGATCGGTCCCGTCCGGCCGATACCCGATCCGGCAAAAATGGCAGTATCGGAGCCGATACCCGATCTGAATATCGGATCGGTGCATCCCTAGTTTTTAATATTTATTTATAATAATAAGAAAAGTTTCCTGAGCAGCAATTTGTTATATTAGAATCATTTCTGAAGGATCGTGTAACACTGACGACTGGAGTAACGATGCTGAAAATTCATATAATATATAAGAGCTTTTATTGACTAATGTTCTCTTTTATAGGGTCACAAGGAGGAAATGGGTTGGTTTTTGCTCTCCAAGCGAGTCCTGCCAGATATCCTTTCATTTTTGATGTCTGATTTCAGATTTTTACCTTAAAAAAAGTCTGTTATTCCTTTTAAAGGAATGCTCTGAGTTAATACAAGTAAAGCTCTGTGAACAGCATCTGTGACGCTGATGTCAACTTGTCCCTGAGTTTGTAAAAACAAAAAAAAAAAATCGAGTCTGTAGTAATGTACCCAATGTCTGTAGTAATGCCCCATAGGCTTCCATTATAAGTGCAGTGCACTGCTTGTTTTTACACACTGAGTGACAGGTCAAAGTTACAGCCACAGATGCTGATGATCAAGTTGTAATTAACCCAGAATATTCCTGTATTGTGTTGTTTTGTGTTCATCTTTATTTGTACAAATTCTGAAGCCTTCCTTGACGTTTGTCCACTGCTCTTGAGTTAGTGGTTTGCTTCTTTTCTGTATGGTCAATTTTGGGCCTCTCAGGCTTTCATACGTACCTGGTGGCTGCAAATCTTACTACTAATGAGGATGTGAGTGTTTCCTTTCATAACTTAGATGATGTATTTTTAATTTCAGGGCCAATTTATTCTAATACACACTCTCTCTCTCTCTATCTATATATCTATCTATATATATATATATATATATATATATATATATATATATATATATATATATATATATATAAAATCATATCATATATGGGGGGGTTTGGTCCGTGTACAACAGCACATGTGCGAGTGACTTGAGCGCTTAAAAACAGCAGTCCACTTGAACTCGTCTTTCCGCGCTCATGGCCAAAGGAGTATACTTTGAAAGTCTTGCGCGCTCAACTGTGCATGGAGACACAGCGGAGACAACTTTTATTTTCTTTCACACACAGAAACAACTTTCTAATAAAGCGACCAAAACTGCCTGTCAAGTGAAAATGGCTTTTTATCTTTAAGTTGAAATGAAAGGCAATGTGGATAAACATTTGTAAAGCTGTTCCTCATAACATTTTAAAGCCACGATGTACAGAACCTCACACAAAGATAAAGAAGAAAATGTATAAAAACATTTTGGATCAATGAACCTAAAAAATAAATAAATAACTGCAGAAAGGCCACACTGCAGACAAGATTTGCAGATGTCGGCAAATCAAATTAAATTGGCTAATGTTAAATTGCCTGTGTGAGCACCCTCTAAGTACAACTCAACATCGATGCATGGAAAAACAATTAAATTAACAGAATTAAATTAGAACAGAATATACCTTTCTAATAAATAAAAATAAAAAACTAAGTCAGAATCAAGTCACAAGGTGCAGAACAAATGTGTGCAAAATGCCTAAAATGCAGGAGAACATATATTTAAAACACAAAGTTAAATTAGATAACTCCAAGTGATCAATAAATAAAATAAAAATAACGAAATTATTAAAATAACAAAAGTATATATTGTCAACTTTCTTTTTAACTGCAGAGACAATAAACTGGAGTGGCAGTCTTTTTAGCTAAACATGTTCACAGAATCCAAAAATCAAATTAGAAATGGCTGAAATGTTTTGAAGTCACTTGTAACCTACCTGATCGGAAAAAAATCCAGTCTTTCACTCGATCTGCCTGTGTCCGTTTGAGTCTTTTCAAATAGTGTGCGAGAAAAACCTGCAATGTTTGTTGTTGTTGAGTGGTAAGACATGAGCTGTTGGCACAACTTGCATCTTACTTTTTTTTGGAGCATCTTTTACCATTTCAAAGTGCATCCGATTCCACACTTTAAACTTTCTTATCCCAGTGTTAACATTGTTAAAGATTTAAATCCCTGCCACCAAGATGCTCCTCTGTCGGTCACGGATCATCGAAAGTGAAACTTAAATCTGTCACAGGGGTGGTTGGATTTATTCATGCACATTTAAAAATATTTATTAAAAGCTTCTTTCTTTTCACATTTTTATTTACAGCATTATCATAATAGGCTGTATATTAATGTATTGGGAGAAAACCGGTAGTTCTATCTGACATTGAGCACTCCCATATAGCCAAAAAACTCCCATATAGCCAAAAAAAATCCTCGTCTTATAACACCTATGCGAAGATTCGACTGTGAGATTGGTAGTCGAATCAGGCTCCTCCTATTGAAGCATCAAATCCTCAGATATTCCAATGACAATAAACAGTGTTCGTGGCCATCCAGTTTGAAATGCTAACTACAATCTTCGAGGTTTTTCAGATTTTCTGTCGTGGTGTTCTCTCCATATTTACAATTCTTTGCAGCCTTTAGATGGAAAGTCAAAGTAACTCACTCCCGCTAAACATTTACTCTTTGAATTCTTGCATCTGGCAACAATATGAGTCAACACCATTATGACTAAAAGTTTGCAAAGTAGTACTTCCTACTAAAGCAAGGCGGTTTTTGACTCCAAGCATATCTATAGCAGACTGGTGGGAGTGGCCTTGGACAGCAACATGCCCAGTGTATTATGAGTGTTCATAATGTCATAATGAGTTTTCCTACCTATTTGGCAAAAGGGAAGACAGCAGCATTTTTTTTTTCTCTGTTTTCTCTTTTGCATCCATTTGATTTTATTTAAATAATTTATAAAATGATTTATTCAGATTGCTTAGAATCAGAAATTCGGTCATTGTGAAAAATGTATTCAGTTAAAAAGTATGAACAGTTAGAATATGGCTAGCTGTGGAACATGCAATATTTAGTTAAAATTTATGAGGCTGAAACAAATTGGATTTATTGATGATAAATATATAAACCGGGTTATTTAAAACAAGTTCAGGTGATTAGTACTATTGAGAAATCTTACCCGTTTCATTTATGTATGAATGACAAATATGCATCACATTAAAGGGTAAGTTCACTCAAAAATGAAAATTCAATCATTAATTACTCACCCACATGTCGTTCCACACCCGTAAGAACTTCTTTCATCTTCTGAACACAAATTAAGATATTTTTGATAAAATCCGATGGTGCAGTGAGGCCTGCATTGCCGGCAAAATCATTTCCTTTTTTAATGTACTTTAAGGTACTAAAAACATTTAAAACAGTTCATGTGACTACAGTGGTTCAACCTTAATGTTATTAAGCATCGAGAATACTTTTTTGTGTGCCCAAAAAACAAAATAACGACTTTATTCAACAATATCTAGTGATGGGCGATTTCAAAACACTGCTTCATGAAGCTTCGAAGCTTTCCGAATCTTTTGTTTCGAATCAGTGGTTCGGAGCGCCAAAATCACATGATTTCAGTAAACGAGGCTTCGTTACGTCATAAGAGTTTCGAAATTTCAGTAGTTCACGTGACTTTGGCAGTTTGATACGTGCTCCGAACCACTGATTTGATACAAAAGATTTGTAAAGCTTCGAAGCTTCATGAAGCAGTGTTTTGAAATTGGCCATCACTAGATATTGTTGAATAAAGTTGTTTACTTTTTTGGTGCCGAAAAAAAAATTCTCGTTGCTTTATAATATTAAGGTTGAACCACTGTACTCACATGAACTGTTTTAAATATGTCTTTAGTAGCTTTCTGGGCATTGAAAAAGGAAATGCTCTTGCTGGCAATGCAGGCCTCACTGAGCCATTGGATTTTATCAAAAATATCTTAATTTGTGAACGAAGATGAACGAAGGTCTTACGGGTGTGGAACGACATGAGGTTGAGTAATTAATGACAGAATTTTCATTTTGGGTGAACTAACCCTTTAAGTTTATTAGTTTGTGTTAGAACTGTATAATCCAAATTAATTGGAAACTGAATGGAAACTTAGAATGGAAACTTTATATGCTGTTCAAATACATAAATCTTAGATTAAATATTTTTTAAGTGTAGCTGTATTTTTATTTATTTATTTATTTATTTTTTGTCCATATTACAGATTAAAGGTTCCTGGTCAGGGAAAAGTGGAAATGAAGACGCTGGAAATCCTTACAGCTACAACAGTATAATCAAAAACTGCTGTTCTGTGCTCTGTGGACCCATGCCGCCCAGGTGAGACACGTGTAGATCAGTAGATTGAGCATATATGGACTCCACTATGCCATGGCAGGCTGAAACAGTGTAGTTGAAGCCTGTATTTATTACTGTGGCTGAACTGTGACTCCCATTCTTCATCTCTCGTCTTGTCAGTTTAATTGACAGGCGAGGTTTTGTGCCCTCCGATGACTCCGTCCAGACCAGTCCAGTGGAAATCGAACTTCCAGCTGCTAAAAACGACATAAACATGGTAGGACGAGCAGTCACCTCAGGCCGACCTCCTCCTCCTCCTCCACCCCCGGGTGTAACCCTACAGCAACCTGCCTTCTCCATTCAGAACCACTCGACAGCCTGACTTCTTGTGTCTGTTCCAAACCGAGCATCCCCCCTCTTGCTGTGTTGTTTGTTGTGTTTTGGCATGGGTCGCACCCTTCAATTAGATGTGAGACAGCGTTCGGGTCGCTGGGCTTCGGCCAAGTGCGGCTGTTTCAAATTTGTTTGGTGTTGGGTAGAGCCGTTATGGCTGTGCTGCCTTGGTCAAAGTCATATGTAGATGAGATCTGTGTTTACTTTGAGTTTGAAAGGGAAATAAATGTTTATGGTCTCATTCTCTATGGTTTAGCTCCCTCTTAGATCAGCAGGTTGGAGTGGAGATGGGTGTAGATGACATGCTTCATGTTGCACAGTTACAGAAAGAGGAAATGAAACTTCTGGCTTCCTGTAACATTGAATTATGTGTTAGTGAGCAGAAAAGACGCTGTAGTTTCATGTGATGGTGGTGCTTGTTTTTGAAGCCCTTTATTAGAAGGAGACCTTTGTGCTACTCACAGATATGCAAGATTATGACATGCAATTGCGCTCTTGGAAAAAAAACAAACATCTGAGTATAAACAAACATCTGTCAAAAAATGTTCTTTATTTTTCCTTTATTTATTAATGTTTGTGTAACTTAAGTTGTTTTTATTATAATCTGATCATATACAAACAACTCGGGCTGTTTAAGTTGTTTGTATAATTTATTTTGTTTAATCAAACAAACAACTTGATTTTTGTTTTAGTTTTTGTAATTTGTAGTTTTGTAGTGGGTGTTTATCAACATGAATGTGCCTTAAAGTTATGTTTTTCTCAGTTATTTGTTTTGCTTTATACTCGGATGTTAACCTCGTCACCAACCAAAAGTTCCTCTCATCACGTCAGCAAACAAACGAACAGCGCTAGTGTTTGTGTATGTTTCTCTGGGTTACACAATGACATGTAACCTGGGTTACATGTCATTGTGTATTTTGTGAAGTTTAAAGTAAATATCTGAATATCACTTACATTCAACTATGGAAAGTATCAGGCTCATTTGCAGAATAAAACTGATAAAATGAATAAGGTGCTAATGCATCTCTTCACTGATGCACTGTTCACTGTTAATAGCAGTAGTGGTAGTAGTGTAGCTATACTCATACTTGCCGCATTATTATTATTATTATTATTATTATTATTGTGTGTGTGTGTGTGTGCACGCGCATGTATGTTGTGCAATAGTTTGCATGTGACATGGAAATGTCCCTATGGGATTTTATGTATTATGACAGCATGGGTTTAAATCAGATTTTTTTTTTTTTAAATGAAGATAATTTCTGGCATTTTGTACCTTTTGAACATATTTGTGCTTGTATATGTTAAAAATGCATTTTAATGTTAAATAAATATTTTTTTTCAAACTAAACCACAGAATTCCTGTCCTGCATGTACACTTTTTGTTGTTGCCCTAATTTGATTATGTAGGGTGAGTTGTTTGTTTACTGCACTCTGCCAGTTGTGGTTTTTTTTTTTTTTTTTTTTTTCCTTTCCTGGCATGTTCCGGTGCATCTGTGCATTAGTGCACATTAGTGATGTTACACTTGCCGGTCTTAGCACATTAACCCTTGTCCTCTGTGTGTGTGTGTATGTATGTGCATGTTTGTTTAGGAAAAAGATTGCCTGGATTTCGCCCTGTCTTGTGCCAGCTGATGGTTCAGTGGGCAGAAGTAGGGGATTGTAGGGAGGTTGGTAAGACTCAGGCAGGTGTTTGGGCACATTCATAGATTCCTGTAGGTGGCGTCATATTGGCTCCACATGCTTTTGGCCTGCATGCTGCCTGACTGCTGCTGCCGGAGCTAATAGTGCTGATGCACTGCGTCTGGCCTGAAGTTTTACAGCATCAGCACACAATCAGCACTGCTCTTCCTCTGACCACTAACCACTATTTCATGTTTTGTTTGTGTAAATATACGTGTGCAATATATTTTGGACTTGGGCTTTGATTTAGACTTTCATGTCAAGCTGTATTATGCTGTGGATCAAAATCTTAGTGATAATTCACCAAGAAATTATAATTTATGTCATTATTTTCACACTCATGTTGTTCCAAACCTGTATGATTACTTCTGTGAATAACAAAAGATGTTAAGCAGAATGTCTTAGCGGTTTTCCCATACAGTCCCTGTTTTTATAACCTCTTTAGTTCATATTATTATTATTATTATTATTATTATTATTAGAATACCATTGCAACGAAACTGTTGTCAATATGCATTTTAATTACACGTCATATAAAAAAAAAACAGTCAGTAAATATCACTGCCATGTTAGTGTCATAAACCTAAAATATACATCACAATGCTTCTTGGGTTTGGTCATATCGGGCATAGTGGTTTAGTGAGAGTAAGTGACACACTGAGCGAGTCTGATTCAAACCGCAAGATTCACATCTGTGAATGGGACATCACGGATCACATGGTGTTTGTGTGTCAGAAGATGGTGTGCACAGATGATATCTGATGAAAACCGCACTAAGTTTTTTGCAAGTGTCACTCACACATTATGGCTAGATTTGAAATTGTCACAAATTTTGGTTACACTTTATTTTAAGGTGACTTTGTTACAATGTAATTGTACATTTAGGCTGAGTAATATTAATTAACAAAGTACTTACTATAGGGTTATGGTTAGAAATAAGGTTTGGTATAGGGTTAGTTGCGTGTAATAATGCGGTATTTACTGTTATTACTGTAGTAAGTACATGTAATTTGTAACAAGGACACTGCAATAGTGTATTTTTGTCACTTTTTAGTTGCTTTTAGAGTTTTTAAAATTTCAGTACCGATTGGTAGCGAAGTCAGTACTTTTGACAACTCTAGTTGCTTTCCATTGCCCAGTTTTTTTGTCGTTTTTGGAACATGGCAGCCCCTGTCTATTTTAAGAGCAGCGTGAACTTCTGCTAAACATCTCTTTTAGTGTACTGGACATAGTGTCAAATAAGTTTGGAACGACATGAGGGTGAGTAAATAATGTTTGAATTTTTATTTTTCAGTGAACTACCCTTTAATCGTTATTTTGCGTGATTTGTTCTGATTTGACTGATTCTCATGATTTTGCTGTTGTTAATTTCCATTGTTCTCTCCTGGCAGACTTTATATGAGCACTTCAGCATGACTCAAGTGGTCATATACATTTCTGTATAGCAGAACAAAAGAAGAATCATATGCATGAGCCATCAGTGACACTGATATCTGATTGGCTGCTGCTTACTGCTCAGCTATTTAAGTTTCTCTTTTAAACCATATGAAAACACTTTTACTTCCACTTTTTCTAATTTGAATCTACTTCCTTTTTTGTCTTTGTCACACCCATTCCCTTATCCCTTGTTCTTTATAATTTCTGTCGTAACCCTTCGTCCATTGCTCCCTCACCCTTTCCATTCTTCCTCCACAGTGCACGCATGGTACCAAAGGTCTGCTGGAAACAGCCTCTCGATCTCCTCTCCTCACAAGCTCCTGTCCACAGGCCAAACCTCAAGCAGCGCCGGCTGTCTTGGAGCCTCTTCCAGAGATCACCCCGTCACCTGCCCTGGAGCCACCCAAGATCGCTGGAGGACGCCAATCGACCAACACACCTCACAAACATCACTCCCACCACAGATCCAAGGGAAAACAAGCCAGTCATCACACCCAAAACCCAACCCACAAGACAGCCAACTCCTCTCCAAGACCCCATCACAGCCACAGTTCAAGACGGAAAGACTCCAAGAACAGAGACACAAAATTCAGTTCTCTGCGCTGAGCAATGAGACTCCATGAACCTTCAACGTCTTGTAATTTGGATTATTTGAGTTTGTCTTCATAAGATTGATCAGTTTGTAGGGTGGCTTCAGTTGGGACTCCAAACAAATAGGTCTAATATGTCCAAAAAGACCTCCAGTTTTAGTAAACTGATGGTGGTGTTACAGTCTTACTGTTCTAAAGAGGAATACCATCAATACTGCAATCTGGAGAGCAGGTATGAAGTATGGGCTTCCGTTAACAGATTGATGACTGGAAAACTTTGTAATTCACATACGGTGTGTTTCCATATAGACAAGCACAAAGGTCTCAAAAGTGAACTGCAGGGCAAATGCCTTCAAGACAATTGTCAGTCTTAACAGTGAGTTCCAAAATGAGCTTCATCATAACAGCCATATTGGAACAAGAACACTGTTGTCCTCGATATGGACATGAACTCTGGGATCCATTTCTCTGGCCTCTTTTAGGCCTCATCGGGGATACATTGGTCAAGCTTCAATAAGCAAGAACCAATCTAATTTATGCAAAAATAAAAAATAAAAAAATACAAGAGCATGCCTGGAGAATATAGCTCACAATCATTCTTCATCCATCATGTTGAGTCTTGTTGAATTATTTCTTCTCCCAAAGGACTTCAGCATGATTTTGTAACATATTGTGTTTGAAACATGGTATTAAGTGTGCACAAGTACCTGCTAATGTGGATGAGATGATGCCTCTGAGTCTCCTGATCACCGTGTTGAAGATCTAGTATCGTTCTCTCTAAACCTCGTCACAACTGCTGTTCTTCACATTGCATTCCTGACCCACTGCTGTCTATCAGTAAATTAGTAATCAGACAGTCTTAATGCACTAAGTCTCAATGCAGCAATACTGTAATGTTTTAGTTACTCATTGTTTGACACGTGCTACAGTATGTGTGGACACTTTGTGTTTGAATGGGAATGGGAATATGGGTGTTATTGTTATCCAGGTTTTGACTTAATATGCAAACTGAATGTTATTTATGAATGCTGAAATTGATCCTCTGTTTCTCAAGACCTCTGCAACATTTGCACAAATAAATACGAAGAACCAACAGGCCAGCCTGGATTTCGTGGTACATTCTGTGTTTAAAGCTGTGCTGCCTCACAAACTGGTCACATTACGTTTAGTGTACAATGAATTGTGATTTGAAGTGACAGAATATTTGTGAAGCTTGTTATTTTATTACCATGTGAGAGAGAGTATCAGTTGGTAATTCTGATATTTAGGATTTATGGATTCAAAAGTGTTCTAGGTCTGTGTCTGGAATGGAATACTAGCTTACTGTATACTATCTCTTGTGAAAAAAAGTACATTTTAGCACACTTTTAAAAAGTATTTATTATGGAAATTATATACTTATGTAATGTTTTGGAACACTTAATTACATTTTAATTGCAATTAAGTAATGTATTATAGTTTACATTTATACTGAATGCAATTAGCTAAACTTCAGAGTGCTTTTTGAACCACTTAAGAAGAATTTCAGTGCATGTTTATAATTTCATAATTACTTCTATTGTTTTTGAAATAATTAAAGTGTACAGAATGAACTGACAAGCATTTTTGGTAAACTGAAATATATTTTAATGTTATTATTGAAACTGGTATGTCATGTATTTAAATATATCTGTAATTACACATTTGTAACGCTGCAATTTGGTAATAAAATAACTTAAATGCAATATTAAATAACACACTACAGTTGACATTAATGACATTAAGTGTACTTTAAATCACAGAAAGTTTTACTTAAGTTATTAAAAAATACTTTAAAGTAAAACTTTAAATTTGACATTATTACAAAGTGTAGGCTACTTTTTAAGCTAAGACAGTCATAAAAGTGAATTCTCTTTAAGTACACTTAAGCTATTTTTTATTTTATTAATATAATATCTGCTAGTATATTTTTTAAAATATACATACTTTTTTTTGAAGTGCATTACAAGTACACAGTCAATACAATTAAACGGATAGTACACTCAAAAAATTATCCCGTGATTTACTCACCCTCAAGCCATCCTAGGTGTATCTTCTACCAGACGAACACAATCAGAGATATATTTAAAAATATCCTTAGTCCTCCAAGGTTTATAATGGTTGCAAATGGGGGGCCGCGTTTGAAGTAAAAAATAATGCCTCAATCCATAAAAAAAAGGTAATCCATACATCTCCAGGGGGTTAATAAAGGCCTCCTGAAGCGAAGCGATGTATTTTTGTAAGAAAAACATTCTTATTTAAAACTTTATTAATTCAAAAAACTAACTTCCAGCGGACGACTGTACGCAAGTCGACTTGCGCCAAATGAGTATCCTTCTGACGCGATGTATGACGCAGGATGTAGGAGTATTGTAAGCTTAGACATCTCTCGTGGTTCAAACAAATAAGGCTGTGCAACAAATTTAAGTTGCTCTTATATCGAAATCCTCCGAAATTGCATGTAAAAAATGATCGTTTTAGACTTATAATCCGTGACTGGTGATTTGTTTTGATCTATCCTCTGCGCCTCCGCGTTCGTCATTACATTGTGCGTCAGGTCAAAGGATACTCTTCCGCCTCAAATCAACTTGCGCATTCTGCGTACGGTCGTCCATAGTTATTTGGATTTATAAAGTTTTAAATATGGATATTTTTCTTACAAAAATGCATCGCTTCGCTTCAGAAGGCCTTTATTAACCCACGGGAGTTGTATGGATTACTTTTTTTATGGATGGATGCATTATTTTTGGCTTCAAAACGCGGCCCCCATTCACAACCATTATAAACCTTGGAGGACTAAGGATATTTTTAAATATATCTCTGACTGTGTTCGTCTGAAAGAAGATAGTCATATACACCTAGGATGCCTTGAGGGTGAGTAAATCATAGGATAATTTTCATTTTTGAACCATCCCTTTAATCACACTTTCTTTTTCACAAGGGATATGCTGCCTACTGCCTATAACAATTTTAAATACGTGATGCTGTATGCAACAATAATTGTTTTAACAAGTAATATGCTACATTGTTGTCACATGACCTTATAGTGCTGCACGTTTAATCCAGTCCAGTTGTCATCTTGAAAATAAATGTGGTTGTTTTTAACCATTTTTTGTGTAAAAATATTACAGTTTTTCTGAATTGCTGAAATGCATTTCTTGAAACCAGTACCCACTTCCTCAAAACCTTTAACAAAACCAAACCTTCAAACTACATTCAGAGAACATCTGACTCTTCTGGAAAAATCAAACAATTGCCTCAAAACCATTTTATCTGTGCTCAAAATCAAATAATGTTTTCAGATCATACACACAGCCAGTCAAAATATAAACACTACAGATCATTCATTAGACACTACATCAAAAAATGGAGAACACAGCATCCAAAGTATGCAGTTACAGAAAAAAAGTATATGTAACAGTAAATTAATTTTGCAATCACGTAAAAGGTGAATAAATTGAATACTGTATGCACTGCAAGTCTAGTATTGTGCTGAATATTGTATAGTAGGCCTACTGAATGTCTGTATATTCACTGCTTGCATACTGTAAAAATACAGTAGTCCAACTGCAAAAGCCAAAATGGTTTAAAAAAACGAAAAGTGTTGCAATCAGAACTCAAAAGAGTTGTGCAACTGCAAAATCAAAGTCAGTGAGAGATTCATTCTGCCTAAGCATCACGTCTTCATGTTGGGTACTTTGTCCACATCACAGGCAATGTTGTCTCTGGATTTTTTTTTTTTTTAATGGTTTTACAGAAAGAGTGATTTATTCGACAAATTAGGCTATTGAGAATTTGGTTCAGAGAATGGGGTTTAGTTATTTAGCAATTCAGAAAAACTGTAGCTTCTGTCAGTCAAATCAAAAAGTGAAAGAAAGGGAGTGTAAAAACCTGGACCGATACTTCCGTTTTATCACACTAGTCAAAAGTCGAGTGCATTTGTGTGTTCTGTTGTATACAAAGGAGGGTTTGGCTGGTTAGAATGGCGTCTGTTTGCCCCCTGCTGGTGTAGCGTAACTGCAGCATCTGGCGTTTTGCATTCTTAACAGCCGTTCAAAAATGTATGCGTATTCTGTAGAAATAATAATAATAATAATAATAAAAACACAAGTAACATTTAATTTTCACTGATTCTTTTCAGGGGTGCTCTCTTTGCTTGAAATAGACAAATTTTCACAGCCGTGCATGACCACTAGATGGCGATAGTACCTACTAAATCCAACTGG
The DNA here is from genome assembly GCF_019924925.1 of Ctenopharyngodon idella. NCBI lineage: Eukaryota > Metazoa > Chordata > Actinopteri > Cypriniformes > Xenocyprididae > Ctenopharyngodon > Ctenopharyngodon idella. The sequence goes on from NC_067238.1 coordinate 2,754,095, forward strand.
AGGATTTTACTTGGTTCATAAGACACGGATAACAAGAAATCAAAGTTTAATAAACGCGATTTTTGGAAAGCTTACTTATAACCTCTCTGCTTATCTCATATGAGCAATGATGCCCTGTCTTATGTTACGTAATTAAATCATTGGATTTCATAAGTAAAAACGGCCAACTACAGCAAAATTCATTCCACAAACTGGCAATTGAAAGTAGTTTCTGGAAGTATTAAATGTTTTTATGACCTTCTTCTGGAACTTATTTGAGACATTTTCATGTTTTTCCAGTGTACCCACAGATTTGATATGCACTGCATTTGGAAAAGTGTTTTCAAGTATTACATAATAGCATAGTGATATGTTCCTTTTTCCAGAATCGATTCTGTGTGCAGTTTAACAGTTGAATACATGAACTTTATCTGACAGAATACTGAATGTGACGCATTCAACCTGACCTTCCATTTCCAGTGACAAATAAGCTATAAGCTTACATGTGATTTTAACACTTTTGACTTTTGTAGTTAAGATATTGCTACACAAAATTGGATTATTAACTGTTTTTATTAGTTCCTCTATGAATTAAACACATTTAATGAGGTCTTGTGATAACAACATAACAGTATCATTTAATTAATGTTGCATTTGGTTTTATATTAGCAGCCATTCAGTGTAGGGCCTGTATTTCCAGCCAGTGAATGCCATGGTAATCACCTCAGTGAGCAATGAAACATTGTAAACACATTTTCGCAATTATATCATCTGAGACACGAAAGTGTAGTGCAGGAAAACCCAAATCAATGCACTGAAGAGCAGCAATAGCTGTCAAGAAAGACAAAGTCATTATTCGCGCATGCAGTTTATTCAAGCATATTATCATGTAACTTGAGCTGTGCTAGACTGCTTTAGGCACTTAAATTTGTCAGCCACAATTTGTTCAGTTCATTCGTATGAAGTGAAATTAAATAAAAGATGGAAATGCATTAAGCTTTTGCAGCTATTTTTAAAGAAACAAGACAATAAATTCGAATAAATAATAATATTTCGCATTGGAAATGTAAGTTCAAGTCATCCGTATTGCATTGTGAGTTTGATTATTTTGTGCCGTGTGACTCTTGATATCTTTAGCGACAAGATCTCAACCCTCTGTCTCTCCACATGCTGTCTATGGCTCACTCTCCTGTTTGTCAGAACAGATGAGGGACAACGGAGGAGGAGAAAAGCAAGTTTGTAGCATTTATGAGTTCTTAACAAAAGTATATACAGGTTTGGAGAGCAGCCAGGCGGGGGGTTGCGCTCGTGTGGCTGGCTGGTATGAGATGTGAGGGATATCCCACGTCTGGGGCACATGAGAGGCACCTTTGTCTAGGCGACGGAGCTCCGGGTCACAGCTTTTCAACACAATTTACTATACGCTCTTTGCCAAGGCTCATGTTACTCCGGTCTTGCCGGAGCATGTTAGAGGGGAGTGTTCCAAAAAAATCTATCAAAAACAATGTATGCTTTTGAAGTGAGATAAAGTGCCTTTGAGCACTCACGTGCGTGTCTGAGAAGATGAAATGAAGGCAGTGTTTTTACTATGTCAGTCGTAAGTACACCCGCTCTGCTCTCACATCACATAGGAATCATTACAGTTCTTTATGGGGCGGATTTTGGCCTCAGAGGTCTAATTTACAGGGAGAGTGAAACTGCAGCGGGCAGTCACATGTATCTGGGGTGTGTTTAGAGATGTGGTACATTATGTCTCTCTGGGTCTGGACAGTGTGTGAACTGCCCTTCCTGTCTGGCTGCCTGTGGCTGCAGTGAAAGGAGAGACAGAAGTGTGTGAAAGTGTGTGTCATGGTCTCCTTAGTATTCAGGGTTCCCACGGTCATAGAAAACATTGAAAAATCAGGGAATTTTTTTTATGATTATTGTGGGAAATTCATGTAAATTTTGCTCTCCTCTAAAATACTTCAGTCTGTCGGTGAGTGACTCATTAAATGGAAAATGTTACTTTCTAAATACCATCCTTGTTACAAAGTAGTATAGTGGTCACCCAATATGAATTCTGTAATGAACTCCTAACTATTTTTTTATCAGCTGAATCCGCCATAATACTTTAAGTACCAAGTGAGATTTTAAGTTAATATTTCAATAATTTTACAGCACATCTGCAAATTCACAGTTCTCTGATGTTAGTTAATGGTCAAACAACATGCAGGTAAACAGTTTTTTGTCTGTAAATTTTGTTTTATTTTGATTATTATTATAAAATTATTTGCACAACCTCCAATATATATATATATATATATATATATATAATTTAAAAATGAATATTTGATAATTATAAAAATAATTTTATTTTACACTACAAATTACCAACATTTATGTCTTAAATTCTTTACTTTCAAACGCTCTATTTCCTTAAGCTTTTATTTTTGGCAGAATATGTGAAATTTAAACTTCTGTCCACAGAAATGTTCTAAATGTTGTGTGGATGTGAACATAAAGTTAACCAAGCACACACTGCGTTCCCAAAAGGCACATTAAACTCACAGCGCATTCAGAGATGAAGTTTATGAGAACCTCATGCAAACCTCTGAGGGTTTAATACTATATAATACTTTTTCATGTACTGTTGGCTATTTTTGTTTAACATTTCTGAAGATGGAGAATGGGAGCTCCTGTGCTTCTGTCTTCTGGCACTCTGGACTTTACAGTACTATCAAAATAAAAGTCCTTTTCAATATAAAAGTCTCGCTACTGGCACTTAACGGACTTAAAGGATTAGTTCTCTTTCAAATGAAAATTACCCCAAGCTTTACTCACCCTCAAGACATCCTAGGTGTATATGACTTTCCTCTTTCTGATGAACACAATCGGAGAAATATTAATAAATATCCCGACGTATCCGAGCTTTATAATGGCAGTGAACAGGGGTCACGAGTATGAGCTGAAGAAAGTGCATCCATCCACATCCATCCATCATAAACGTGTACTCCACACGGCTCCGGGGGGTTAATGAAGGCCTTCCGAAGCTAAGCGATGCATTTGTGTAAAGAAAAATATCCTTATTTAACAAGTTATGAAGTAAAATATGTATTCCGTACTTCCGTATTCAAGTTACAAAGAAAGTATAAACTGGTGTCGTGTCAGTTACACTTTTTCCGTAAGTTGAATAGAGAAGGCGTAGGACGTAGCGTAAGCTTTTTGAACTGCAAGAGTTTTACACTTTCTTCGTAAGTTGAATATGGAAGGCGGTCTAGTGGAAGCTAGATATTTTACTTCACATCTAGTTAAATATGGATATTTTTTTTACACAAATGCATTGCTTCGCTTCAGAAGGCCTTTATTAAACCCCCAGAGCCGTGTGGAGTATGTTTATGATGGATGGATGTGGATGGAGGCACTTTCTTCAGCTCATACTCGTTGATCCCGCTCACTGCCATTATAAAGCTTAGATGTGTCAGGATATTTATTAATATTTCTCCGATTGTGTTCATCAGAAAGAAGAAAGTCATATACACCTAGGATGGCTTGAGGGTGAGTAAATCTTGGGCTAATTTTTATTTTAAAGTGAACTAATCCTTTAACTTTTTTTCTGGCCAACCAGAAAAAATTGTCAACCAATGCAGATAATTTAAGAATGCCAAATATCGGCTGATATATCAGCCTTGGCTATTTATTGGTGGACCACTACAAAGTAGTCTTCCTCAAGGATGCACATTCTAATCTCAGGACATATTTTTTGTCTGCTAGAGTTAAAATGTGAAGTTGCAGGTTTAAAGGCACAATGTAATATTTTTGGATTAAAAAAAAAATCAAAAACCACTATAACAATGTTATATATTTTGTTGACTTATGTACTTACATTATCCTAAATGTTTCCAACAATCTAGAGAAATTTTAACCCGTGTCGCCGGCCAATGACATCATATCCACAGTACCCACGGCTCTCAGCCCCACCCTGCTTCATACCACAGTAATGTTAATAAAACTTTAATACATTAGCTCATCCATGAAAAATGATTTCTGCCTGTGTCCCGTCAGATTGCTTTCCATCAGCTGTTGAGGTGAAGACGACAACTCCCATGATTCCACGCTCATTCACAACATCATCAAGCTATGCCATTGTTATTGTTTTGAAAAAGCAACCTCTAGCGGTTAAAACTTACATACTGTGCCTTTAATTCTATGTATTCCAAAGATTAGTATTAAAATCTTTTTGTTATTTTATGTAAAAGTTTAAAAGAAAAAAAATCTTAGAAATGTACTTTGTATAGTTTTGAAAACTTTTATACAATTTTCAAGAAAAGATTAAAGGGATCTCATTCCAATATATTAATATCATTCATATCATTCCAAACTATATTTAACACTATTTAGACCTTTATTCACTCACAAATTAATTCAAATCACAAATTAAATGAAATATAGCGCCACAAACCTTGAAGTGTACACACTTGATGTTGAAATAGCGAGCGATATCAGTGCCGTAAACCATGTCGTAACGGTTCTCGAGGGTGCAACTTTCAAATTTGAATCATAACGAGCGCGGGCTTTGACTGTGACGGCCGCGGCTGAGAGATCGCCGGATAAAGGGCTAAATTTTGATCTGTTCCTTACAAACATATGGATTCTAAAGATTTGGACTACAGCGAACAAATAAAATGTATGTGATTTGTGAATTCATGTTGTGCTTTGGTGTATCGTATGTATTGTCAGTCGCTGCATAGGAAAAAACGATTTCTGTGTCGCACAGCAAACAAACTAAATATTACAAAATGGTTAAACAATTACAGAAATTGTATTCATTTAAATGCTTTGTTAACGGTAAGTCATGTTAATAAAGAGTCTACAAATGTTAGTAACACATCGGTTAATGTTGAAATAGTGTACACTTTACAATAAGGTTCACAAATTCCATTAATAAATGCTTTGTTGAATGTAAGTAATGATAGTAAACATGAACAATATATTTGTTAGTGTTCAGATGGTTTCCACTTCAGAATTATGTTTACAGCCCAAATCAATGCCTTATTAATAAATAATGCTGATAACACAATGGCATTTTTACCTTTAGGGTAAGATGGTGAGTTAGAAATGTTCACCCTTAGTGTGTCAACTGCTACATAAACTATTAAATATGTACAGTAAGTTAACCTTAAAACATTAAGGCTATTTACAGGTATTGTTCATGATTAGTTCATGTTATCTAATGCATTAATTAATGTTAACTGCTTGCGCTGTTAAAGTGAATAGATGCATTAATATATGCGCGAGTTAACGCTAACAAAGATTAACTAATGCTGAACAGAGTTCATGGTTAGTTAATGTTAACTAATGCATTAACTTATGTTAACTAATACAACCTTATTGTAAAGTGTTACCATGAAAATACAGTTGTTCATTGTTTGTTCATGTTAGTTCACAGTACATTAAATAATGTCAACAAGATTTTAATAGGCTAATGTCTTAGTAAATGTTGAAATTAACATTAAAAAAGATTAATAAATGCTGTAGAAGTGCAGTTCATTATTAATTCATGTTAACTAATGTTAACTAATGAACCCTATTGTAAAGTGTTACCGTTAAATGGGAACTGCAAGAGAATTTAAAAAAAAATCATTCCACATATGCTCAATTTGAGTGATCTGTACTTAAACTGGACCGTTACAGGTCACTAAAGTTATGTTTTTAAAGCATCATGGGTCACTGCCCTGTTTGAAAATGAATCATCTTCCAGGTCCCAGTACTCCTGTGGAATTCTGCACACTGTTTTTGGGATTTTTTTGCACTTAGCTTCATCCATTCATCCTTCTTTATGAGTTTCCCAGTTCCTGTCACAGAGAAGATTCCCAAAGCATGACTCTGTCACCACCATCCCTCACTGTGCCAGTAGTGCTTTTTGCTAAACATTCTTGGTTCTGCCGTCCTTCATTGTAGATGCCTTTTGAAGGCCACTCTACTTCTACCGCTCTTCAAGTCTGGAAGATCAGTCATCATTTTTTTCACCACTTTATGATGGATTTCACCTGTTTTACCTATCTTTGGCCTTGACTGGTATTTCTCTTTTCTTGGAATTGTGTTTCCTTGGTGGGAAAGCTGGAGAGATGCTGCCAGATCCAGGTTTGTTTACTCTGACATCATGTGAAACACTTCAAAAACACTAAGGTGAGAAGATTGGCAAGGCTGTCCATCTATCAGAAATCCATGACATTTGACCACAAAATCAAAGCTCTGCAGATGCTGTACTGGCCTAATATTAATGCAAAGAGTTTCTGAATCATCCTTCTCTTCTGATCATCCATATGTTGCTCTAGCTTCAGTTCACTTAAGGTCTCCTGATTTATGAGTGAAAAAAAAAAAAAAAAACAGAAGTTCAGAGTGCAGGAATTTATGTTAAAAAAGAGAGACAGGCATAACTTGAGTTAAAAAGGTTATAGCCCAAAAGTTAACAAAGCTGTGTGAATATGTGAAGGCCGGGTGCACAGCATGAGTTATGAGTTAGTTCCAGAAGCTTAAAGGGAAAAATTCAGAAAGCACAGGATGTGTGCACGCCAAGCATTTGTTGAGTTTGCTAGAGAAAAAAAAAATCCCTTTGAGAAATGCGCGGATTGAATAGCTTATATATAGCTTAGGAAGCTTATAGGTTCACCTCAAAATGATAATTCTGTCATCATTTACTAACATTAATGTTGTTCCAAACCTGTATGACTTTCTTCTGTGCAGCAGGGTCAAATATTTTATATTACGTCAGTGAATTGTTCATTTCAATGAACTGGTTTATCTGGTTCATGAATCAGATTGATTAATTCACAAAGCAAAGACTTGATTATGTGATTGCAGTCGTTCTTGAGTTAACTAAAAAGGAAATAATATCAGTGAATAAAAAAGTGCTATCATATGACTTCAGAAAACTTTGAGTAGGAGCTGAAGAAAGTGCTTCCATCCACATCCACCCATCATAAATATTTGCTCCACACGCAAATATTTATGATGGGTGGATGTGGATGGAAGCACTATCTTCAGCTCATACTCATTGAACCCTATCACTGCCATTATAAATCTTGGATGCACCAGGATATTTATTAATATTTCTGCGATTATGTTCATCAGAAAGAAGAAAGTCATATACACATAGGATGGATTGAGGGTGAGTAAAGCTTAAGATAATTTTCATTTCAAAGTGAACTAATCCTTTAACTGATCTGTGTTTGCCTCAGTCTGACTTTTCCCTGACCACAAAAGCTTTAAAAACACAAGCAAAACTTTGATTCTTCTGTGATTCTGCTGTGACTTGTTTGTTTATGGAGGTGCTGAAAAGAAAGATCTGACAAGCACACTGTCAAAGGAAGTTTTTGCACAAATAAACTGCATGTGCAAATAAACTGCATTTTCACTATGCTTGCAGTTATTTCTGCATTCGTTTTTTAATTGTTAGTAATTGTATACATGCATCAGATGGATGATGGACTTTGGTCATCTCACTGTTTTATTCAGCATAAGCAAAGCATTCAAAACAGTATGTCAAAGTTTAAAATTGTGTCTCAAATTCTGCCTATAAGACTGAAAGTCACTGCGTAAAGTTACTGTCCACCTACTGCGTGACTGATCAGACTGCAAGATACCACCCAAAATCCAACAAACAGCATAAGACTTCACAAAATTAAAAATGATGCCCCATTGTGGCATTTTCCACAATAGTATTTCACTGTAAGAAAAAATACATAGAAAAATGCACTGATATTTTTCTGCCAGGACATTATCCATAAAGTTTACAGATATTTCCTTTAACCATATAACAAAACACAATACATTGAATAAAAAACCTGTGAAAAATCAATATGGAAAATTGCTTCATATTAACACATTACATTCTTCTCTATATTGGGCCCTTCCTTTTCCTATAGACATCAATCACTCTGAAACATTATTAAGATAAAAAAAAAAATCAAGTCACACAATATTTTTTTCATGATCAGTCATTGCTGTTGAATGAATTTAACACTGTTATAAAGCAGAGAAATTGTCAAGAAGAAGAAGAAGACTGAAGAATGCAGATTCAAAATAGATACACAAGGTTTAATACAACGAACTGGCAGAAGCGGAACAGTGTGCTCAAACACAAACAATAACCGACAAAAAACAGGAAACGGGTAGGAACTTAAATATACAGAGATGATGACTTGAGACAGACAGCTGTGACGATTAGTGTCCATGGTGACTGACAGTGGCGGGAACAAAGACAAAGACATACGTGATGAAGGTAAACAAACTGAACATCCATGAAAACTGCAACTAAACGTGACATAACACCCCCCTCGGAAAGGCGTGTCCTCTTGCAGTGACTAAGAAAGTTTGGGAAAAGAGGGCGGAGGCTTCGGTGGAGGACGTGGAACAGGTGATGGGCAGAAGCCTGGAGGGGTTGGCCACAGGTACTATGGTGGCACTGAAGGTGGGAGGATCCAGGGTGAAGCTTTGACTGACGGCTGGGTGGCAACTGGGAGCTGATTGACGGCGGCAGAACCATGGTGAGTGGTGGAGGAACTGGCGGAACAGAGTGGTTGACGGACCAGGGCGACATCGCAGATCTGGAAGACGGGAGCTAAGCTGCTGAATCGCGGGACTGAGGCAATAATGTGAAGACGGATGACCAGGGTGACGATGTGGTGAGGGAGGCCGACGGGGAGGTCATAGGAAGGGAGGTGTCCAGTGATGCCGAAGTCCGTGGCTGTATCTGGGTGTCGACCACCAAAAGGACGACCTGGAGTGAAGCTTCCGGGCAGACAGACCACGGAGGCGATGAAGGAGTGGTGGGTCAAGGTGAGGGTGACAGGCTGACAGGTCGAGGTGGAGGTGTGGGCCTGGAGACCAGGGTCTCGGCCTGTAGCCGAGCTGGTGGTAGGGAAGACTGAGACGTGGAGGATGAGCCACGCGAAGTGAGTGGCGGTGGCAGAGCCGAGGAGCCACACAATACCAATTGTGCCGACGGATCCAGGGGGCTGGCCGTGACCAGCGATGGAGACGGGACAAGGACAACAGGCAGGAATATGGGGTGAAGACTTCCGGACGGGACCGGTGAAGAAGATGATGATGATGTGAGGGTGGGGACTTGGGTGGGAATAGGATCCGCGGAACACAGGTCTATAAGGACACATTCCGCTCCTGGCTCTGAGATGGACTTCCTCGCTTACGTCGACTCTGGGGCGCTGAAGTTTTCCAGCTCTGGCTCTGGAACATCCTCTGTGGGCGCCTCAGGCACGCTGGCTGGAGAAGAGAGGCCGCCATCCTGGAGCATCCAGGCCAGGTACCCCAGATACGGCCTGTTCTCTGGGAAGAGAAGGAAACGCAGTGCTGGTGAGTCCATATTTCTTTTTTCTCTCTATTTTTTTTTTCTCGTCTTTGAGAGGTCGGTTATTCTGTAACAAGATTCACAAGAAGACTGAAGAATGCAGATTCAAAATAGATACACAAGGTTTAATACAATGAACTGGCGGAAGCGCAACAGTGTGCTCAAACACAAACAATAACCGACAAAGAACAGGAAACAGGTAGGAGCTTAAATATACAGAGATGACGACTAAAGACAAACAGCTTTGACGATTAGTGTCCATGGAGACTGATCAGTGGCGGGAACAAAGACAAAGACATACGTGATGAAGGTAAACAAACTGAACGTCAATTAAAATTGCAACTAAACGTGACAGAAATGTCATTATGTAGTCAATTAAGTCTAGTGTTAATTGATATAAGTAACTTTGCAACTAACTACCAGTCATTAGAGTATTAGTAGACTGTCTGCTTAATATCTGCTAACACTTTATTTTGATGCTCCCCCAACAGACATGCTGAGTAACTTTGCAACTACATGTCAATTTATTATATAATCCAAACACTTACACCAAACTTAACAGTCTACTACAGTCTACTAATACTTTAATGAGAGTTAGTTGACATGTAGTTGCAAAGTTACTTATAGTTAGTAGACCATCATCCACCAAGAATACATAGGGTCAAGCGATTTGGAAAATAGATGGATGGATGGAAAATATGCTATGCAAAATTGCCAAATATAACATATACTGTAGAGTAAATTAGTGCATTTTGAGAATACTATCTTACTTCATGGTCAATAACATAAATTAATTAATTAAATATAATTATATATTTTGATCACCATTATTGACAGTTCTAGTCGGTAATTAATGCTGAATGATGTTACAGAATCAACTGGCAGTGCCATGTTAAGGTCTAAGTGAATTTCCTAACTTCTTGGGTTTTCTTTGGATATGCACATTGTGAAGTATATTTAGGTTAACTGGACTGAATACACAGGAATGTGTAGAACACTTTGAAAATTCCTGGCTTATCTTAAAACCTGCCAAATACCAGTCTGGAAGGCAACAGTAACATACCTTGGCCAGCAAGTGATACAGATTGATGGTGCCAAGTGGTCATGGACATTTTTCAATGTTAGATAAATTCAAAGCCACTCTAGCCATACTATGTTGAAATTCTTTTGTTAATTAATTTAATGTAATTTACTTTGGCAACCCAGACTACGGCACGTTTCCCTATTCCAGCCGAATGAGTAATCTTTTTATGTTGCAACGATTTTACCTTTTGAATTGTAATATTTAAGAGAACAACCTGAGATGTTCTGATCTGTCCAATATATCATGATTTTATAAAATCTCTCTGAATTTTGTGTGATTGTTTAGATGTTACAGTATAGTTTCCAACCATGATAAAGTTTAATGGTTTGTCTGTGTCATATCCGTGTGATTGATTCTCCTTATGTGCTCATGACAAGACTGACAATCTCCTATTCACAGACTATTTGACCATAATGGTGCATTAATTTGTGTGCCTGTGAGTATGCAGTAACTTTACAGTGTGTACCTCAACATAGCAAACAGTGACAGCTGTTCTGTGTACTATTGAAAACTGTCACTGGAGTCTCTAATGGTTTCTGAAGGGTGGCTGAAACCTCATACCTCACTCAAGGACTCTGAAACCAGTTAAAGGCAATCACATCCATTCCCTCCATGCTTCTGCCACTCTTTAAAAGAAGATAAGTACTTTCCGGTTTTCCTGTCATTTCTCTTTTCCCCGTCCTTGTAAATATTCAGTGGCTGGTTCCCAGATAGCATGTGAATGGAAACAGTGATGGTTGGCCTGGCCAGCACGTGTAGCCGTAACTTCTCAGAACTGCAAACCCGAGAAAGAGAGGCAGGAAAAGAGATTAAGCTTTTCCTTTGGGCTCTCATGCACACCCTGTGATTTTCGTACCTCTGGCTTTGAGGACTTCTGTTGTGATGGAATTCCAGCAGATGCTTGTGGTGGTGTGTGACGGGACTGACAAAAATCATCCAATGGAAGCCTCACATTTCTGTTTCTCATTTCCTGTGCTACTGCCTTACTGTCTTGATTACCTTATTCTCTTTCAGCCTCTAATCTGTTTTTCCTTGTATACTAAAAAAGTACCATAAAGAAACTCTTGACTCAATAATACATTTTACACAGTACAGGACACATAGTCTAAGCCACAGACACAGACCTTTCACTGACCATGTGATGTACTGTATATTGCACACAAAATTGAAAAGCTCTGGCAGAAATAGCCAATTCCAATCTGACACAGTTTCCCAGGAATCAGGGTGCACAGGTTATTATCGGTCTGCTAAGGGAAACAGGAATGGGTTTGTAGAATGAGTGTTCCCTCAGTCAGTCACATTCGGCGTTATGTCAGAACCATAGACTATAAAAAAAGATGGATGATGCACCTTCGCTCTCTTCCATTGTAGTAAGTGAAGCCGCCAGTGTGCCAATATGGCACTGACATCTTGAGTCTTGAGTCAGTGAACTTGGAGTCTGCGCAGTAGTGAGTGTGATGTGAAGCCGCGATATCAAGGTCCCGCCCACACTTCTGCAGAATCGGTTAAAACAGTTTAATGTAGAAATTAAGTTAAAGCTCCAATTTCCTCCTGAAGAGCCAGAAAAAAAAGTCTGTTGGTGCTTCAGTGACTACTTCGCTCGGAGAAGCTGTCAATCTCAGATGTCAATCATAATGTCAAAACCCGTGTTTTTATAGCATCAAATAAATATCTAAATCCAAACTTATTTAAAGAATGAACATTTGAACTAACATCAGCATGATAAAAACTGCCTAAAATGACAAACCATCTTTACAACAAAATATGTGAAGTGTAATTTGATTAGTTGTTTAGTTTGCCTCACGTCCCATTTCATTACATGGAGAGGGTGGGGGTTTATGACCTATACTGCATCCAGCCAACTTGGGGCAATCAAGACGCTTTGGCTTTTTCTAGTACAGTGCAGAACAAGCCAATGGACATTGGTGAGTGAGATTTGTATCACGAACCACTCCCCGCGAAGTGGGGTACATCAGGAAGCATCAGGAAGCGTTTCTCACAATTCTGCTCTGCAATCATCGTTTGAGTTTGTACAACGAACCAGGAAGGTTCAGCTTTGCAGAGAGCGACCTTTGAGCCCCTGCAGTTGGTAGAACTTAAGTTCCTGTCTCTCAAGACAGCGTTCCTGACTGTGTTCTCTTTTGTCAAGAGGGTAGGGGACCTGCAGGCATTCTTCGATCGAAGAATCATGCCTGGAATTTGGGCCGGCCAACTCTCAAGTAATCCTGAGACCTGGGCCTAGATATGTGCCCAAGGTTCCCATCAGCCCTTTTTCTGCTCTGTCCTGTTCACGCTTTGCGCTTGCATGTGGACCACACGCAGAGCTTCAGGACCTCAGACCAGCTCTTTGTCTGTTATGGAGACCAGCAGTAGGGAAAGGCTGTCTCCAAGCAGATGTTGGCCCACTGGATTGTGGATGCCATAGTCTTGGTGTATCAGGCTCAAGACCAGCTGTGCCCCCTTGGGGTGAGAGCTCACTCCACCCGGAGTGTTGCCCCCTCCTAGGCATTTGTAGAGCTGTGGGCTGGGCAACACCTAACACGTTTACAAGGATTTACAATCTCCGTGTAAAGCCTGTGTCCTCCCTTGTTCTGGCTACAAGTAGCTAGTAAGTAGGGGGACTCGCTCGGTGTCTCCCTTGCAGCACTATTCCCCCTGAGGATAGGATACAAGCACTTATCTTGCTCCCCAGGTGAGTTCCCCACTTGGCAAACCCTGGATAGAGTTCCTCCAGCACCCTCGGCAGCCAGACGCAGCAGAGGCGCTAGGTCTAGCACTCGTGTGTGTGCCCAGAAGGCAGCTTACTTGGGCGCTGGAAGGGACAGCGATTGTGCCGTTTTGGTAGGGATCCCAATTTGTCAGTTCAGTTCTGATGTAACGTCGAACCTGACTGACTGATAGGGAATGTCTAGGTTACTAATTTAACCCCTGTTCCCTGAAGAAGTCACAATCGCTGTACCGCAGCAGAATAATGAATTCTGCTGTTTGTTTTATACTTTTATAATTCCTGTTATGTTCCGACTTGTTAAATTTAAAGGATTTATTGTGGAGAGAGGTGAACTAAAATACATGTTTATAGTGGTTATAATGTTTGTAAATGTTTATTTTATTTACTGGTATTTTAGCTACATTATTTCTTAATGTAATAAAACATGTGACTTAATGTGACAAGAAAGGAAAAATGTACACACTGTAAAAAGTAATACGCTATATCTACTCCATAACATTTTGGCAACAGATTACAAGCAATATTATTAATTAAATTCAACAAATAAAACTGAGTTAGAATTAATCAAATTAATTCCTTAAATGTCAACTAAAACAAGTCAAATTTAAGTAAAATTTAAACAAAAATATCTGAATAACAGACAGACGTCAAAGATGAATTAAGAACTCTTTATTTTGTATTGCCAACATTAAAGACACCAGATGATAACAAGTAGAATCACTGAAGGAAAGAGAAACACATGAATTAACAGAGGTTTAGATGTTGATTTTATTGAACATTTCACCATTATGGTGATCAGTGTTTCATTTAGTTGGCCAGTTTGACTCTTTGCTTTTTATGTCAGTTTGTGGTTTTTGTAATGGTGTTTGCTAATTTTACACATTTTAAATGGTTGACTTTTAAGGAATTAATTTGATTAATTCTAACTCAATTCTTATATGTTAAATTTAATTAATAATATTGCTTGTAATCTGTTGCCACACTTTTATTGAGTAGATAGAGCGTATTACTTTTTACAGTGCAGTCAGCTGGTCATTATCACAAAATAAACCCTGACAGTGTGATCAAGACCCTGACATGGAGTATTTTCACTAGTTGCGAGACACACAAAAGTAGCGCTGGTTTCAATTACCTGATTGAAGTATTGCAGGGACCTGTGTAATGGCTTCTAATCTTTATATATTCAATTTTTGTTTTATTAATTTAGTAGCAAGTTAACACAGATTTGTTTTAGTTTGGTTTAGTTTGGTTTTCATTTGCACAAATATAAAATATATACTGTAAAAATAAAAAGTACAATCCATATACTGTGCAGTTAGAGGAAGAAAACTTTAAAAGGGCCTAAACAACAACAACAAAAAGTAACTAAATGTGAATGTGATATCTTGGTATAATAGATTGCAAAAGAAACTAAATGTGAATGGGATATCTTGGTATAATGGATTTCAAATTTGTTCACGTGGTAGGAAGTTTCACATGTTGGCCAAACGGCCCTTTCCTGCCTATATGGGTAGTTCATGGCTAGAATACACTTTCACACTTGGTTTTATTGCCTGGTCCTAAACCCGAGTTTGATAACGGCACTTGCATCTGCTGCAAATGTACTGCAAATATTCTCAAGAACACTTATAACGAGCAGAAATTAGATCTACATTCTCTCTACTTGCAGTGCGTCAGTCACACTTGTCAGGAAAGTGAGTAAGAACACACATTTTTATCGAATCATATGTTATCAATAGAAGTTTACTTTTTATGATAGTATTATCACATTCGTGATAGTACTATCACTTTCGTGACAGTATGACCTGACCACACTTTTAGGTGGACTCGGGTACAGAAAACAGTGTTCACATCATCCAAATTAACCGAACTCTGACGTCAATAGAACCCGGGTGCTCGTGTGAAAGCCCCCTTAGTTCCAAAGTGAACCAGGCTTTGTTCTCACAGTCAAAAGTGTGGCTATACAAGACTGATATTCTCAGCATTGTTAAACTGTTACCTTGCAGGCAAACAGAGCATCAGTACAAAGACTGTGGATACAGAGAATTCAGTTAACCATACAATACTTAGGATGCACCACTGGCAACAATCGTGTGAGTCCAGTGTAAGAGTGGGTGAGGTTTTTTTACTGGCTTGAACCTCTTCAACTTAAATTGGCACACTTTTTTCTTTAGATCTGTTGAGTTAGATTACCCATATTAAGCCTCTACAAATTCATTACAAGGATCTCAGAGGCCTACTGGCGCTCAGTTAAAGACCCCCTGCCTGTAACATTGTTCAGCATCAGGTATATGTGAAGAAAGTGGGTGGTCTTGTGCAGTTGATAGAAAGGTGAGGTTGGTTTTATTGTGTTATACTGGAAGATACTTTGCACAATTTTTTTTTTTTTGGAAAAGAAGTCTAGTACAGTGCAATTTCTCCTATGAACTGTGAAATACTGAGAGAACATTTCCATTTTACCATTGAGCAAATAATCCCATATTCCATGTTATAATCTCAGGGTGTCTATGATGTATCACGTTTGTTTTCAGAAAATGTAAAATTGCACTACCATTCAAAAGTTTGGGAAGTTTTTTTAAAAATGAAAATCAACACTTTTATTCAGCAAGGATGCATTAATTTTTTTAAAAAAAAATGACACTAAAGACATAAATTGTTTCTATTTCGAATAAAAAAGCACAAAAGGTGCTGTTTGGTTTTGAACTTTCTGTTCTTCTGTTTCCCCAAAAATATGAAGCACAACTGATTTTAACATTGATTAGAAATGTTTCTTGAGCAGCAAATCAGCGTATTAGAATGATTTCTGAAGGATCATGTGACACTGAAGACTGGAGTAATAATGCTAAAAGTTCAGCTTTACCATCACAGGAATAAATTGCATTTTAAAATACATTCAAATAGGAAAGTTATTTTATATTATAAATTGTAATAATATTTCACAACATTATTTTATTTTGTATTTTGATTTAATAAATGTACCCTTGGTGCATTATTTACCATATGTCTCTAAAAAATTAATTCTTACACCATTGATTCACAGCATCCTTCATATTATTATAGTTTTATCATCTGGACAGTTACCCTATTCAGATTTTGTTCAACTCCTGAATTAAAAAAAGTTTGCCATTTGTTTGGCTTCAAAGTTGTATGGCACTTTGAAGATCAATTAATTTAGTTAAGTGAAATGAAACTAATGTGGTTCACAGACCTGGAACTACTTCATAGCCAGATGATTAGTGTCACTTATTCATGAAGAATGTATGTGATGATGTGATGTCACTAAGTGCCTGAGGTTGATATGCTCTCTAGAGAACCCCACCTGCCTGCTCTTCAGGCTCCAAAGGTTTGCTGGGTCACTGCTTTCTAACAGATCCCCTGGGAAACTACTTCATTTGATCCTCTGCCTATAGTCTTACTTGATAACGTCCATTAAAGCAATCCAGACCGCTCTCTTTTGTTGTATTCCACTGCCAAGCGGGGACTAAAGTTTCAGTCGCTGTGAAGGGTGGCATCTTATATTGCCTGCTTTTGTTTAGTCATTAGGGCCTGAGCACTGATGATGCTAAAAAGTCTTAACATAAACACCTAAATCAGTCCAATTTAGTTTGACCCAAATTAAATTTCCATTGTTATCAAAAGAGGAGACTGTCCTCCAAAAAACGACCCTATAGGTTGTTTTTTCAAGCACCTTATTATGACCTATATTTACGTTTTAAAGTCATTCGCCCTCTAGCTGGCGTAAAAATAACGACAGTGTCGTGTTACATCTGCCGTCATGAAATGACGTATGACCGCCATGTGTGTAAATGTGTGTTAATTTAAATGCAATGTGTAGACTTTTTACACGGTCCCTTACCCGCTATTTGTACTATTTCCATTTAGCAAAACTCATTTTTTTTATTAACAACTGCACCTACACCTACCCCTACCCCAACCCCAACCCCAACCCCAACCCTAAACCTACCCTTAGTGATTTATAGTTCATACACACTATATGAGCACGTGCATTCCCTGGGATTGAACCGGCGATTGCATAATCACATGATTGCATATTGTTGTATATTGCAATGTTCTACCATTGAGCTACGCAAAACCCAAAATATGACGCAGATAAAAGGGTACAATGCATTAAAATGAAAGTGTCCTGTTGTCGATAGGGGCGCAACTTTAGTAAACGCTCCTATGGGTTGTATTTCAGAGAACAACACAACAAATATGGGTGTATTGGTTGGAGGACATGTTGGAAAAGAGGTAATGTAGACCTGAAATCATCATCATCATTATCATCAGGAAGGATTGTTTCATGTATTTAATATACAAATTATTTTATATTGTTTTGTGTTATATATTTGTTTATGACCTGATTTTTTTATTTGCAAAGTGAACAACACATTCTTAATTCCATGTCACATTTATTGCACAATTTCAATAAAATTTCCTTTGACAGATATTGACAGATATACATCTATTTTTATATTTGTCCTTGCCCTTAAAACATGCATTTCCCTAAGTTTATACTGACTTTTTCTCATTTTAAACAGTCTCTGAATGTCACAGTAGTGCAAGTAAGAGGAGAGGTGAGGATTCAAATGCAGCGAATTTATTAAAAAATAGAGATAATCCAAAGATAGATAACTGAAAATAATCCATACAGGGAATGGGAACAAGAACGGTAATCCAGACAGGGAACTAGAACATAATCCAAACTGGGAACAACAACACAACAGCTTTACAAAATATGCAAAAACGGATACAATCAAGGGAACCAATGACACAAACGTACTACAAAGGGACTACTATCACAGGAAACAGCAAACTGGAAATAAAACATAAACCTCTGGGACCACCGGACTTGGGAACCCCGGCCTTGGGCCCACCAAATTTGGGACCGATGAGACCACGGACTTGAGACCAACAGACATGGGAGGCTGGACTTGGAAGCGCTGGAACCACTGGACTTGGGACAACCAGAAAGGCTTATAACGCCGCTCATACCAACATCATCGCCAGGTGCGAAACCTTTGAAGCCGGTACGAGTCACCTTGGCAACACATACTGCATTGGTGTATGCTCAGCTGCAATGCCAAGTAGATGTAATATTCCAAAGTCCACTCAGGTTCCCACAATGGCATGACTGAGGTGAGCAACTCGGATAGATACTCAAATTTAATTATAGCCTGTTAACATCAAACCATTTCTTTAAAATTCCAAATTCTCAAATTTCTTCAAAATCCGATCAACAAGGGAAAAAATGAAGCATATAAATTCTTGAATCTGACTATTTTCTCAGTCAAATTCAAGAATACATGCGTATTGCTGTGATGCACATAAGATGTTAACATAAGTTTTAAGAGTAACACTTTACAATAAGGTCTCATTTGTTAACATAAATGTATTAACTAACATTAACTAACAATGAGCAATACATTTGTTACAGTATTTATTAATCTCTGTTAATGTTAGATAGGCCTAATAAAAATCCATTGGTTCATTATGTCAGTTCAACAGTACAACATTTGATTTCAATAATGTATTAGTAAATGTACTAAAGTAGTTTACTAATGTTAACTAATGAAACCTTATTGTAAAGTGTTACCATTTTAAGTCATACAAATGTGCACTTCATAAGACACAAGATGTCAATAAAGAGTGTACTGTTTATTTACATCTTGCATCTTATGAAGTGATCAGTACTTTTTTGAAGGTTGACAACTCCTGGTCACTGTCTGCTTTTATTTTTGGAAAAGAGCAGTATGCTGTGAATATTCTTCTAAACTTTTTTTTTTTTTTTTTTGCATTACTTTCAGAAGGAAAAAAGTAATACATGTCTGGAATAACATGATATTGAGTAACTGGTGACAGTCTTCATTTTTGGGTGAACTTTTCCTTTAAGCTTACGGTCAGGATTGTTCTACATGTGTGGAGAAAGTGGGTTCATTACAGACTGAAAAGTGAGCTGTCAGCAGACTGTGGTCTCCAGCAGTGGAAGGTTTTACACTCAAATGACTCACCATGAGACACATAAAGCTCCTACTCTCCCACAAGCTCCAGAGAAGGTCCCCGTGCCCTGAGGGAAGCCCGGAGAGAGGGGGTCTCCAGCAAATCTGCATGGAAAACCTCTGAATCAGCTTTGCGAGCAAGGTCGTTATATCTGTGGCGAGTTATGGTGGTGGTAAGAATGTGGTTTACCACTGGGGAAAACATCACTTTTTCATCATCAGGGAACTGTTGGTAATTGTTTCCAGAGTCTGATTACGCAATAGCATATTTAAAAAACATTTATTTGGAAGAAATGTGTTATGTTTTCTCGCTCAATACATTTTTGTTTGCTACTCAATATAATACATACATGTAATTTTCTTTTCTATTAACATAGCGTTTGTATGCCATTACACGACGTGTTTGTTTACACTAAGTGCAAATAGCGTCCCTTGTTGGCAAACACTATTTACACAATGTCTGGCTGGGCCACTCAAGTTTTAAAAAAGATGTGCGGAAACAGCTGTGTCCCAAATCAGGGGCTACGTCCTCCGGAGGTCGCATTTGAAGGCTGCATAAGTCATCGAGTCGGTCTCATTTAAGAAAAGTAACCATTAGATTGCAAAGTAATAAAGAAATTACAGTATTTTACACCTCACGAGGAATAACAGTCAATTTTATTACAGTTACTTTTCTTAAATGAGACCAACTCAATGTATGCAGCTTTCAAATGCAACCTCCGCAGGACACAGTACCTGAATTGGGCCACGGTAAACATCTTCAATGGCGCAGCAATAGTGAGTAATGCTTGCAGATCTGGTTTTTAACGCGAATGACACAGGGTCGAATCCGCCTTTTGCCAAGCTAGCATTTACTTAAAAAAAAAAAATTAAAATAATGTTCTAAAAGTGGAAATAAACTGTGAACGAGTGTTTAATAATATGTGAATAAGTGTTTATTGGGAAGGGTTAGGGGAAGGTGTAGGAAGGGTTTTTATTCTCCCAAATGAGGCAGCATTAATTTATTAATTTTAATAAATATAATCATTTACACTCTATGAAATTACTGCATCCTGTTAATGTACAAAAATACTGAGGTGCAAATAGTATCTGCCAATATAGAGTATAGATACAGTAGCATCTAATTACTCTTTACTCTTATTGCAAAGAACTATACTTTTACATGGTGTAAATAGAATCTATCGCTATTTAAATATCATATCACTAAGAAAATGCTGCTATTGTCTTAGTGTAAACAGAATATATTACTATTTTAACTTAGCGTAAATAAAATATATTGCTATTTTCACTTGGTGTAAATAGCATCTATCGCTAAGAAAATATGCTATTTCAGTGTGATCTCATGAGAATACGTGTGTATTTTTACGTGAAGTGTGGTTCTACCACATGTACATTTACTTACGTTTTCATACACACAAAAACGTACAACCGTGACGTATTTATAGCACTAAAACATAAAAATACTTACGTATTAACAACAATAAAGTGTGAATGTAGCCTATATGAATTCCCATGTATTAATATTAAAATCGTGGCATTAATGTTTTAAATCTGTTGTATTCAATTGTCATATCAATACATGTTTTTAGTCGAATTTATTGAATGCAGTTTACTCATCTACTTAATATGAAAATAGCATTTCTGTTCGTGACTTGTGCTGCAAACTTGTTTCGGAGGATTACAAAATGTTAAACAAGACTACAATTTGAAACCTTTTGAAAAAAATTTCTGTAATTGTTTAACCATTTTGTAATATCTAGTTTGTTTGCTGTGCGACACAGAAGGCATTTTCTCCTATGCAGTGGCTGACAATGCAACCATAAGATACACCAAAGCACAACATAAATTCACAAATCACATCCATTTTATTTGTTTGCTGTACTCCATATCTTTAGAATCCATATGTTTGTAAGGAACAGACGAATTCAGCCCTTTATCCATCAATCTTCATCTTCATTCTCAGCAGCAGCGACCGTCACAGTCAAAGCTCGCGCTCGTTATGATTCAAATTTGGAAGTGCCACCCTACAGAAGCGTTACGACATGGTTTACGGCACTGATATCGAATGCTCATCGAACGCTCATTGTTTCAGTGGATTGACATTTGAAATGAGTGCGTGCCTTCACGGAGAGAAGCCGGATCCATCATATTTTCATAGATTAATAAGTTAAATAAGTTAAATTCTGCTCTGTACCCTATAAAAAACTATTACCGCCAGAGAGGACTGCGACTGCAACTCATCATCATTTGAACTACTTTTGGTACCACTTTTGACATTTTTTTTTTGACATTTTGGTTATGCTTAATTGTCTGTTATTCTTTTATTTATAACAATACGGAGTTTTAAGAAATGGGTATGGGTAGGTTTAAGGGTAGGTGTAGGATTAGCGGCTCAAAATATCGTTTTAATGTTATATTTTATGTTATACGTTGCATATATCTTTATGACATGAAAGATTTGTAAATATTTTACGTTTTTTCACTTTAAATACGCATTTTTACGTTTTAGCACCTTTCTAAATGTACAAAAATGTACGTTTTGTGTCTTTGATAGTTACGTATTAATACCTACGTATTAACAATGAGACCAGGCTGGCTATTTTCACTTAGTGTAAATAGCATCTATTGCTAATTGGACTTAGTGCAAATAGCCGCTGCCTTCAATTAAATATTGCTCAATTGAGCTTCCTTTGTGTATATTATTGTGAAAACATTAACCAAGTCATTAATGCTGTCAGCCCTTTTCATTTTTGTTTTTAATTTTCAATTTTATGTGCTCATTCCAAAACCAAGTAGAAGCATAATTTATGTAAACAAATTGCCATTCATAAAAAAATATTCAGTTATATTAGTCTTGTGAATAATGCAAGCTAAAGGCCTATATAGTGTTGTGCACTTTTCTTGATTCATTTAAAAAAAAATAAGGTATCTTGATCTGCAAATCAGCGGCATTCAGAAACACCCGATTATGATTAGTCATTCGTATCATTGAGCATATACATTTTTGTATAATGACCTTGAAACTGGATATTTCACTGCTGTCCATGGCAACATACCGCCGGTACTTTCAAGTCTCTTGTATCACTCTTTACTCTCTTTTCAAATCAATGATGGCTGGCATCTTGCAACTCAAACCAGTTACCACAGACTTAAAGTGTATGGTAATTCATAAAATCAAGCTCCAAAAAGAAAAAGAGGCACTATAAATGCATAATAGAAATAGTGATTTGACACTATTTATGAAAACAGTATAAATGTATAAAGCTTTATTTACAGATGGTATATTACTAGTGACACACATCTTCTCGCATATTAATTTATAAGAACAAATGTCAATTTATGTAAAAAACATTCTGGATTGTTCAATTCATCACACAGCCCAACACAAGTACTGTACGCAACATTAACCAAGTTACTGCGGCATGCTTTGATAGATGAAAGTAATAACCTCCAAAGCCCTGCTATGATTTTGGATTAAAAGCATGTTGTTGCCATCTTTGTGCCATTTTGATGTGTGTTGGCAGGTAGAAATGATGAATGAGGAACTCAAAACATATAGCAGAGATTACAGGCCGTTTAATAGGAAAGTGTCCCCCCGCAGGGGCGAGACCACCCTTGATAAACCACAGTCTCCATTTAAATTTCAGCACATTAATGAGATTTATGTCCCCGCTTATATTGTAATTACAAAACTTACTGCCAAGAGGGATTAGACTGCCTAACCTAAGATTTCATTCTGTATTTTATGTTATTTATCTAAGTTATAAGCTCATCTGTTGTTGGGGGCTTTTTCGGGCAAAAAAATAAAACAACAACCATCAAACAAAAAAACTTCCAAATACATAAATAAATAAATAAATAAATGAATGAATGAATGAATGAATGAATGAACGAACGAACCAGATTTTTACATTTTCTGCATTCTGTTTATAAGGTGTTTTTAGTAGATTATAGCATTTTTCTAATCAGGGGCCAGTTGCATAAACATAGCCATTATGTAAGTCTGTGTCTTAAGAAATAGTACGAACAACTAACAGTTAGTTAGAGGTAATCAGTCTTACTTTTCTGTATCAAATTAGACCAATCTACGTTTTTATGTAACTGACTTAAAAAAAGTTATGACCAGTCTTAAAGAAAAAAAAAAGGTGACTAACTTGTAAGACTAGTCTTAGCAGTTTACGCAACTGGCCCCAGGTGTTTTTGGATGTAGATAAGCCCTTGTGAAAAAGTATCACAACTTTAGTTGTTACAAAAATATCACACTTTAAAAGAACATTTTTCATATACACTTAATTGCAATTAAATGAATATGTATATAGTTTAGATTTATGTTAAATGCAGTTAGCTGAACTTTACAGTGCTTTTTCGACCCACTTAAGTAAGACTTAAGTACAGCTTTATCTATAATTTCATAAATGCTTCTATTGTTTTTGAAATTTGGTTACTGCCAAATGTACTGACAAGCATTTATGGTAAACTATAATATTGAATAACACACTATGGTTAAAATTGTAATCAAGTACATTATATGTGCTTTAGTATGTTTAGTATGTTATTTTCAGCACATCAAAATAAGTGTACTTCTTTTAAGCATGACAAAAGATTATTAAAACAATGAATTAAAATGTACTTTAAAATAAAACTTTGATAATTTTACAAAGTGCACTTTTCAAAAGTGTACTTAAGTGTGTTCAGAAACATAGGAAGTGTACTCTCTTAAGTTCCCATTCAGTCAATTACGTTTGATGTTACTTCGATACTGACATATTGGGGTCTTACTTAGGAGCCCCAATACCCTCTGAGAAGTAAAAACCGGACCCATGAATATTGGCGAGTGAGATTTGCATGCTGAGCCATATACGGGTATACATAAGGCCAGGTCGCACTCATTCATTCAGATTTTTGCTTTGGAACCGAGTGGTTGCGCACAGTGATCATTCTCTTCCAATTGTCTCTAAAAGAGCTTGCCTATGAGAGGAGATCTCTCTTGGCGTTGAAAGGGCTCATTCAGCGGTGTTTCGCCATTTATAAAAGAACTTTTGCACAGTTACGTGAAACGATTTCCCTAAAATAGGAAGCATGGGCGGCGAGTGTCTTTTTAAAGATGCCTCTCCGTCTGTGCAATTCTGGATGCGGTCATTTCCTGTCCTCATCTGAGGGCCATGATCGCTGTCTCACATGCTGCCCCCACCCCCCCTTCTTCTTCTGCCACTCGTGTGGAGCATGGGAGTCTGGCTAGCACCTCCCAGCCCTGGCTCATTCGGACAGTCGTTTCAACTCGCCAGCCGTTCCCCCAGGTTCAGCGGTGTCCTATTTACCTTGGTGGCAAGTATAGACGCCCCGGTCCTGCTGGCGATGGATGCAATGGAACCTGTCCCTCCAGCACATACTTCATCATACCAAAGAAGAGAGGTGGGCTACGGCTAATCTTGGATCTGCGTGTCTTGAATCGGGCCCTTCACAAGATCCTGTTCAAGATGCCCACGCAGAAACGCATTCTCATTTACCCCCAAGATTGGTTTGCAGTTGACCTGAATGACATGTACTTTCATGTCTTGATTTTATCTCGACACTCCTACGCGTTGCTTTCAAGGGTCAAGCTTATCGGTGCAAGGTCCTCTCCCCTGGCAGACCCAGCCCTTGCATTGCTGTGTCCCGTTTAAGCACTGCGCGTTACATGGACAGCACGCAGAGCTTCAGAAGCTCTCAGCGGCTCTTTGTCTGCTTTGGAGGTCAGCAGAAGGGAAAGGCTATCTCCAAGCAGAGGTTGGCCCACTGGATAGTGGATGCCCTCACCTTGGCATACCAGTCCCAAAGTGAGCCGTGCCCCCTCGAAATGAGGGCTCACTCCACTCGGAGTGTTGCTTCCTCCTGGTTGTTGGCGCATACAGCGTCTCTCTGGCAGACATCAGCAGAGCTGAGGGCTGGGCGACACCTAACAACTTTGCGAGATTCTTCAAGTTGAGAATCTCCCAGTTGAGCCAGTTTCTTCCCATGTGTTGAGTATAAACAGGTAATGTGCAGGAAGGCTGGCTCTGTGTCTCACTTGCAGCACCAGTGATGGGGATAAGAGCACCTACTTTGCTCTTTAGGTGAATTCCCCACTCTGCATCCCTGAATCGAGTTCCTCCAGCATCCTTGGGAAGTCAGACACAGCGGAGGCTGCTAGGCGGCTTGCAGTGGGCTAGATGCCCATATGCTTTGATTCCCCCTTGATAATCCCATATGTGTACTTTCCACAGTATAGTTTCCCTGTTGGTAAACTTGGGCTGCTCTGCCCTGTCTCAGGTAGTAGTTCTTCCCTTGCTAGGTAGGACCTATCGCAGAGATCTTCCAAATGTAGCACTGCCCCACAGGTCAGTCCATATGTGTGTCCACCACACATTACCTCCCTTCGGCAGGGTGTGGCCTCCTTGGTGTCCCTCTCCATTGTGCTAGGCATGCTTCCCCAGTGTTAACAACTCTGGTTGTGGTGAAAAAAATTGAGAACCAAAACAATCTTCCCGTGTAACAACTTGTAAGAGGAACAGCAGCTACGATTGTCTCTTTGGTAAGCCTTGTCCCTTCCATCCCATTGGTATGGCAGACTGTTTGCTTTAGGGTAAGTGGGTGCTTGGTAGGTTATGACTGTGTGAGGGCAGTTGCCAAAAGGGCACGCTACAGCTTTCCAGCATCTGTGTCTCCAACACTTGTAACACGGTTCAGTAACTGTGGCGCTTTCCATAGGGACCCCAATACGTCAGTATCGACATAATGTCAAACGGGACTGACTGACTGGGATGTCTCAGTTATTGATGTAACACTCATTCCCTGAAGGAGGGAATGGAGACGCTATGTCTTAGCATAAACCTGAATGAGTTAGTGCGAGCCGGCTTTATATACCCGTATATCCAGATAAGAGTGGCTCAGCATGCAAATCTCACTCACCAGTATTCATTGGCCCATTTTTAACTACTCAGAGGAGATTGGGGCTCCCAAGTGAGACCCCAAATTGTCAGTGTCGACATAATGTCTCGGTTCCCTCTGTGAGGGAATGAGGGTTATATCAGTAACCAAGAAATTACCTTTTATTTCATTGATATAATATTATCTGCAAGTACAGTTTCTTTTTTTTAACAAATGTACTTCTAAGATTTGAAATACACTACAAGTACACAAGCACAATTCAGTGCACTTATTTTTCACAAGGGTGTGATTTTTAGGTTTTTACTTATTGTTTGAAGTCAGAAGAGTCTATCCCCAAATTTAGTTTACTTAGGTTTAGGGGCTTGCTGAAATCCTTAACCCTAAGTATAAGCAACAGTAATAAAGATGTTTGCCTTTGCAGACACCACTAACCAGTTCCAAACAGTAGTCTAATTTCAAATCAATTCAGATCAGAGCCTTCATACTTTTGAGAATCACAGACTCTTGCCAAATACAGTGCATAAATCAGGTCACTGATGTCATCAGATATGCTTTTAAAGATATCAGGATCATCCCAGATCAACTTCAAAGTGCAGGCGTATGTCAGCAATATAACACACATACTTTATGCCATTACTTCAAACACATGGGTCGTGATAAATTTATGTGGCCATAAAAGAGGATTTTGGGCTTCTCACAAACTGTTTGACATCTGGGCTCAATTTTTGGCGTAGCGTATACAAGAGTGCAGTAGGCCTTTGTTCTCTTGAGGGGTGTCAGGCAGGGGGTCCGTGCATGCTGCAGGCCTGCGGTTAACAGTCCAAAAGAGGAAGAGGGGCTGATCTGGAGGTGTAGCTTACAGCAACTTACCCTTTAATCTCACAATACAGTTTAGCAGGATCTGCTTCTGTTTTGGACGTAAGGGTCCCCTGTTTTTTTCTATTCCTAGTATAAAAGCTTTATAGTTTATAACCAGTATTTATAACATCTTAAGTAAACACCATAAATCTGCTTCATAACGCATTAGTAATTGTGCTGTAGGCAGCATGCAGTTGTGTATTTGCTAAGGCAAGCATTACTACACTGAAATTTTTTTTTTTTTCCACTCAGAAATGCTAGTAAATTTCATAATTAATTACAAAGAAACAACAGCTAACACATTTAATTAAATGTGAAATTTTGAAGTTACAGCTTTGTACTATTGCTCAAATGTACAATTAGTGGTTTGAACTAAGTATTTGAAGCATTAAACTCTGTTTTTTTCTGTACAACAACAACATAACTGGGTAACACTTTAGAATACTGATCCTTCATTAATGAATAACTACACAGGAATAAATGAGTAATGCATTATTAACACTCTAGTAACTACTATTAACAAGAAACTCTGATTAATGAATTAGTAAGTAATAGTGCTCAGTTGAAGGTGGTAGTTCACTATTAGCTAATCAGTAACTACTGTTTTACCAGAGAACTACTAAGAACTACTATATACAGGTTCATAATTAACATGAATTAACATGAAGAACCTCAAAAGTTTACAATGACTTCAGTATTTACTAGAGAGTTATCATGTTTCTCACTTTAGAGTACTGATCCAAATTTTTAGTAATTCCTTCTGAAGGATTTGGTAATACTTCAGTCATTACTAGTGGGTTACCATGATCTTCAGTTTAGAATTAATTATACATTATGCATTATTCACATTAATTATGAATGTGTATATAGTAGTTCTTAGTAGTTCTCTGGGAGGTATGAAAGAAAAGGTCATTACTAGTTAATAGTGAACTTCCACCTTCAACTGAGCACTATTACTTACTAATTTATTAATCAGAGTTTCTTGTTAGTTAATAGTAGTTACTAGAGTGTTAATAATGCATTACTTATTTGTTCCTGTGTAGTTATTCATTAATGAAGGATCAGTATTAGTTGGCTGCATGTATGCTTCTAGAATGCATGCTTGTCGAAGGTCGAAGGCTGTAGCTCCAACCACACAACTTTGCGAATGTTCGTTGGAACTATGGTTTCGGGAAACACAGAATTGTTGAAGTATGCTGCTAACGACCCTGCTACGTTCCTAAATTAATAGAGTGCAACAGTGCCTGTCCCCTTTTTCAGCGGCGCTTGTTCTGGAGTTATTTTTTTCAATATTGACACCCTTAGTAAATATGAATAAAGGCGGCTGTGAAAATAAATTTGCATTGTTTATCCTTTTGATCTTTCATTCAAAAAATTCACAAAATTCTAACCTTTCATTGAAGTAAAACAATTGAAAGTGGGGGGAAACTCATATTATGAAATAAATGTTTTTCTCCAATACATGTTGGCCACAATTATTGGCACCCCTAGAAATTCTTATGAGTAAAATATCTCTGAAATATATTCCCATTCATATTTACATTTTTTAGCACACCAGGGTGACTAAGAGCATGAAATTGTCCAGCCATGACTTCCTTAAGGACTTAAGGAGGACAGTTTGAGTGGCCAAAGACTCTCCAAGGATCACAGCTGGAGAATTGCAGAAATTAGTTGAGTCTTGAGGTCAGAAAGTCTAAAAAAAATTACCAAACAGCACTTACATCACCAAAAGTTGTTTGGGAGGGTTTTCAAGAAAAATCCTCCTCGCTCATCCAAAAACAAACTCCAGCATATTCAGTTGTCAGACAAAACTGGGACTTCAAAAGGGACCTAGTTCTATAGTCAGATGAAACTAAAAAAAAGAGCATTTTGGCAGCAAACCCACCAGATGGGTTTGGTGCAAACAGGGATAAAAAGTACCCTATGCCCATGGATTCATGGATTCTATCAAATACGAACAGATAAAAATCAAAACCTGAATGCTTCTGCTAGAAATCTTATAATGGGCCATGGTTGGATCTTCCATCAGGACAATGATCCAAAACAAACATCAAAATCATCACAAACCCTATAGAAAATGAGTGGAGTGAAATGAAGAGAAGAAGCATCAACATGGAGCTGGGAATCTGAAGGATCTGGAGAGATTCTGTATGAAGGAATGGTCTCTGATATCTTATCAGGTGTTCTCCAAACTCATCAGGGATTATAGAAGAAGACTCAGAGCTGTTATCTTGGGAAAAGGACGTTGCAATAATTGGGTGCCAATAATTGTGGCCAATGTGAAATAGAGTGAAACATTTATTGCATAATGAGCTTTCCCCCCATTTTCAATTGTTTTACTTAAATGAAAGGTTAGAATTTTGTGAATTTTTTGAATGAAAGATCAAAAGGATAAACAATGCAGATTTATTTTCACAGCCGCCCTTGCTCATATTTATTAAGGGTGCAAATATTTGTTGAGTGCACTATATATATATATATATATATATATATATATATATATATATATATATATATATATATATGAATGAGAGCATTGGAGATTGATATGACTACATAATTCGCAGTGCTTCATGGGAGTGGGCGGAGCTAAAGAGCTATTTTGAAGCTTGTTGCTTTTTCAACTCTCTGATTGGTGTAAATTTCTGTAAAGCATCATGGGTAGTGTACTTTTTCACCAGGAATTCCACTGTTAAACATAGCTAAAAATAATGCAGGCTGACCATGGATTAACAACCCCGTAGCTCACAGTAGGTCTGTCTTTAAAGGTTTAGAAGTTATCTTTCAAAATCAATTTCCTTATGGAAGAGTTTTTTACTTCCAGAGTTTACTTCTGGAACCCAACTGTTGCATTCTATACACTTGCAAGCAAACAAACAAATAATAATAATAATAATCTCTGCATTTCTCCTCTGCTTTACCTTGTTTCCTAATCTATAACTTTCTAATAAACCTGCCATTGTATACTACGAATATTGTTAGCTCTGACAAATTACTTATCCTCTATTTTAAGTCGCTTTGGATAAAAGAATGGGTATAAATGATGCCTCAAATCATGTGGCTTGTGTAAGGAGGTGTGCATGTGATATTAATTCAGTTTTACAGTTTCTGCTTGTCTTACAATTAAATGTAAGAAGAAAAAAAATAGAATAATACAGAAGGAATTAAGGACCTAAGTCGTATCTAGAGATCAAGGCACTATTGCATATAAACTGCTTAGACTATACAAGTTTAAAAGTTTTTTTTTTCCCTTACTCAGTTACATACTGTTAAATCTTGAAAAAGTAAGACTCCCTATCCCTGGGCTAACTGCTAGTTGGTCAGACTAGTTCTTTAAACATGGTCTTAATGTAATGGCTGTGTTTATGCAACTTGCCTTGTGGGTGGATTCTTTTGACTTTGAACACCATAGCATTGAGGTGGCAAGTTTTACACAGGCAATTACCACCAACATTTTCTTCAGACCTTTCTAGTTTAAGAAAGCCATCTTCAGGTGCTTGTTAAAATATGACTTGAATTTGCAAGGACATGTATCCTCTAATATCAATTTAAATCCAGGTGTAGCTTTTGGCTCTGCTAGCAGTAGTTACAGTCTGCCAAATAAACTCACTTTGAGTCAACTTGTAACTTTTAGGACCAGATGTACTCTAAGCAGAGGATACGTGAAGTAGCAAGAATTCAGGTGTACACATAAACTTGTAAATCTTTGACAAGCTTCTTTCCATTCCAAAGAAAGCCTCAACCATTTGTTTAAGATTATGCAATTATATAATCTAAGATAAGAATAAAAATGAGCTGGACTAATATATCATTCAGTACAATTAATTTTATTACAAAGCAAAAAGAAAAACATTCCAAGATTATGCAATTTAAAATGAACTAATACCTCTTAAACAAAGGTGGTCTAGAACTATAATAAATCCATAAAAATGGTCCTTCTATTTTTTTCATCCAAAGCAATATGAAATTATATTAATGTTTTTCATTATTTAACAAAATATCAACTATAGGTGCAATTTAAGAAATACTGTATACCACAAACACACTTTTTAAACATTTAACAACATTTCACAAGAAGTTGATAATAATAAACCAATAGATACACTGTTTAAAATGAAGACAAAAGTATTATGTGTGAACTTGAGGAGAAATTACTTCATACAGTCACTAAAAATCACCAAAACACCAGTTGATTAAAAGTAATTGCAAAAATGGCTCAAGTTTGACAAGAGTTTCTAAATTCTTTCTAGGGCCACTGTACATATTTTATATAATAAACCTGTTTGTAGTCCTCATGGTATAGAAATGATTGAAACAACACTCTGTCTTTCCTTGTTTGCCCTGTCATCTATTCCTGTTGCTGTGTTTTTGATGTGGAGATTTGCAACAAAGGGGAAAAGAGGAAAAAAAAAAAAATCACAAAACCTATGAAAAAGACACTCTATTCTCCTACACATGAATGAGAATGGTTGCATAACAGGGAACCCAGTAGCAAATGATTTTGACAGTACAACAACCATTGCAATTTCCTCCTACACAATTTTCAGTATTTGAACATTTACACAGGTGGCTTTTGCTTTCAGTGAACATTCATGAAAAGCAGAACACTCCTTTGGAAATGTGGTCAGCTCACAATGGGAGATTTGAATGCACATGCACATGTCACAGTTGACCATGTTTGTTTCCCCTCCATCATGACCATGCTTTTTTGTATTGATATGAAAAAGTGTTTGTTAACAATGTGCATTTGCATGCTTATCATGTTTAAGAGCTCTATAATATTTGATAATAATTAAGCTCAAATGTGAGGTCGTCTTAGGGCCAGTTTGGGTTTAACAATGTTCATGGTCTGTGTCTGGTCACATATGATATCAATGAATTATTATTCTGAAAGCTGTTGGGTGACCTGAACAAAATATACAATGACACACTGTCATTAAATTTACATTAAATTTATCTTTATTTACAAACAAATTAAAATAATGTTACTAGAATTTTGTTTATTATTGTATTGGTAATGTACATTAGGGTGTTTTGTCTTACATTTTCTATTATTTAGTGAATGTTCATTGTATTATTTTAGTGTCACGTGTGTTATATTGATGGTGTTTTGTGTTTGTATGTATGATCCTGTGCACTGAATCATGTGGCTTTCTATTTTACCACATGTATTATCAGTACATTTGAAGGTAATGGTGGTAGTTTAAGTAGATTGGAATATTAACATTATTTCACTTAATTAAATATACAGTTATAGTTTGTAAAATATACAGACACCAATATGCCATCCATAATACCTGAAATATTGAAACATCACCATATTTTTTATGGTGAATTTCGGGCAACCACAGCTGCCATTTTAAATTACCGCAAATTTAACAGGATTTTTTTTTTTTTTTTTTTACAGAGACTTAATTTAAATGAAAATACAAATATATTAAAACTGTAAGACTGAAAATATCTTAAGATATTTTAAAACGAACAAAGACATTTGCTTTACTGTTTCAACCCGCTCTCTCTTGCTACAAGGGCCATTTGGAAGGCACAAAGGTGTTGAAGGTGATCAAGGCCTGTAGGCCAAAATGTATATACATCGGGGGTCTACAAATGGTCACACCTTTAGTACAGTGGGGGAAGTTTTAATGTCCTGATTGGTCAGTTTGAATGTCTCATATTTTGGTTTCAGTCACATGGTCAAGGAAGGGATAAAAGAAGATTGTAACTGTTGCTCTGGCTCTTTGATTCTTGGCTTTTCTTGGGCACTCTCTCTGGCCCTCTCTCTCTCTCTCTCTCTCTCTCTTTCTCTCTTTCTCTTTCACTCTCTCTATCTCTCAGGTAACTTTTGACATACATGCTGGGTACGATTAATGGTATATGATTTTATCATCTCATACATCTATTTTGTAATTATTTTAAGTGTAACCATAATCAGATATTGTCATTAAACCCTTTCTATTACAAATGATGTGCTAACTAGTTTTGATTTAGTATTAACATTAATGTGCTCCCTATTGCAATACAATATTGTCACACTGTAGCAACGCTCTCCCACATATTTTGCTATTATAACTGTGCTTATTTCCGTTGTTGGTATGAGTTGCAGTGGGTGGTTATAGACAAGAAATGTACAGTTTTCTGCCATCTTGCTGATAACATTTCTTTAGTCGCTCGGCAACCCTACAGCCTGAACCCCTGTAGGAGGTCCACCCTTACAAAACATTTGAATTTGCATTTGGCCACTCGCCAGCCACTCCCTGAGCAAGGCCTACGGTACGCTGGGCATAACAGGTGCTAACCGAAGAAGAGCCATAGGCAACAACGTGGAGGCAGCAGAAAAAGCATCCAGATGGCTCTGGGTGAAGAGGGGAGAGCCGTGGGGGAAATAGAATGCCACTTGGACACAGTCCGGGGTCTGATCAGCCTCGGTCGGGTCGCCAGGACGAGGGTGTCTGTTGTAGGACCCAAAACACCCAGTGACTCCTGGAAACAACACTGATGATGTGTCCAAGGTCGTGCATCAGAAGATGTTTACGTAAACTAAACATTTGAATTTGCATTCACACTTAACAAAGGTACAACATTAATGAAAAAATATAAATAGCTTCAAGGTGTGCAAGTATTGAAATATATAGCAAAACTTTAAACAGCTAAGATTCACTCTTTTGGACTTGATCTAGTGCCTTTAAGTAATACAGTAGATGTTCAAAAAAATTGCAATTTGCAAACCACGTGCCACACGTGTCTCTGCTTCTCCTCTCTATCTTCCCCATGTGTCTCTGGCTTTCTTTCCATACATTTAAAAGAGTTGTTTTCACCTGTGGAGCCAAATTTCAATTCCCAGCTGGTCAGACTGAATTCCAAACCTCTGGCTAATCTTTTGCTACTGATATCCCAGTTTTTACAGTAATGACATAAACAACCATATTTTTCCATACCACAGTGTTGGTTGGCATGTTCATTTGTCATGTTGACGTGAGTAGGTGTGTATGGTCTTGTGTAAGAGTTGTAGTGAATGTAAATAGCAGGTCTGAGGACTGGGAAGCAGCTAATTCCAGGAACAACAGTATGGCAACCCTCTGGAGACTGACCTGAATGATTTAACAATATCTGACCGGTGCCTGTAAGAGAGTTCGCTGACAGGAGGCTGTTACTGTAAAGTATATTAGGCAACATTTCCAACCCAATCTCAAGGGAAAACAAAACTATGTAACGAGGGGGTGATTTTGTATGATTTGAATCTAACAAAACGTACAGTTTTTAGAAACAAAGTAAGCATGAAGGTCTACACCTAAATATAACTGGCACAGGGGTTTAAGCAGATTGTACTAAATTGTATAAATGAGATTTTACAAATTCATATGAATTAGCCACCAATTTGCTAAGACATATAAATAGTCACAAATTGCCATAAGTGTCACATGCACACCAGAATCCACCGCTTCAGCCATAGGATCAAACTCTCCAGTCTACTAATCATCCTCACCTGTCAGTCATTATCTCCCCAATTCCTCAATAGGTTGCAACTTAGGCAGCTGACTTGTTACCTCGCTGCCCTTTCAGGCAATGAGTTTGCAGGCAGCATTTGTGCACGAAGGCACCTCACTAAACTGATTTCGAACAGACTTCTTAGGCAGTGTAACGGTTTAATGATCTACAGCAAACTAATGCGAGCTTTGGTGATAACTAATTGAATATTTAATTACTACAATTAATTTCTCACTAGAAATGCCATCAAAAGTGGAAAACAATAGCAAAAAAATGTACATTTACACACAAACTGACCACCAACCGCAACTTTTAGACACCATCTTTATTTTTAAGCTCAACTGTCACAGAATGGAAAGCTCAGGATTGTGGATATCAAAGACAGAGAAGGATACATCTATGCTGCCTTCAAAAATCGATCAGATGAAGCCATCTCATGAGATAGGAAGTGAAGCTAATATTGGATTCAGACATGCCTTGATGCCTTCCTACTTTGGAATACGTCCCTTGAAGGCAGCATTTTTCAGTTTTCGGATGCAGCCATAAATAAAGAACTTACCTTTCAGTTAGCGTCTGGCCTCGTTTCGGAATACAGACTCACTAACCCATCTCAGTGTTACTCCAGTGTCTTCTTCTGTGTATCTCCAGTTGTTTTCTGCATCTGCTCCATGTTGTCTCCATCATTGTCTCATCTCCTGGCATCCACATGATCTCCATTGGCATCTGGTAAAGGATATTACTATTGAAGTTCATTATCTCCAAAGATATCTACTTTTCCATTGAACTGATTATCTTACCTGTGTTCTCCGTGCTGTACATAAACTGCTTGTGGTTCAGTTAACTCGGTGAGTCTGTATTAACCTTAAAATAAGATTATGCTGACACTTTAAATCAATTCAAGCACATATAGCCTTGTGCAACACTGCAGCTTTACTGGGACTGGTGTTAATTCGAAACAATTTTCTTAGTTATGCAAATGTTAGAGAAAACATTAAGGAAACGTTCTATTTTATTATTTTGCCAACGTTACAGGAAAGTTACTTTTGAATGAAGACCAAAATTCTGAACAAATATTCTAATAACATTACTTGGTAGAATGTTCATTCATAACTTTGAGAGAACGTTGGCAGGACGTTGGCAGAACGTTCTGAGAAAGTTCCCTGTTAAATGGAAGAGTGGCCAGTCTCCAGGTCTAAGATCTAAGGTGGGTCACAGTACTCTCAGTTGGGGCAGTTGGTGATATCATGGTTGCCAGGGTGGGCAAAGCTCAAGATATGGTGTCCCAAACAGGACACCCTGTGGAACCTGGACTGTCCCTGATGAAATGTGTTGCTTGTCCCCGATGTGTTGTTTGTTCATACTATACCTCAGATATCAGTGGAGATCTTACTTATGTTTCGTTTTTGTTTAGTATCAATTTTGATTTAGAAATATCAATCATCAATTTTGTTTTAGAAGATGTTTCCCCTAGTTTCTCCTTCTCACTCTTAAAAATAAAGTTTCTTTTTTGGTATCTATGGTTCCATGAAGAACCTTTAACATCTATATAGCCTAACCTGAATTGTACAAAAAGTTCTTTATCGTGGAAAATAGTTTTTCTGATGAGTTTTTCTGAATGTTCCCATTCAGTAAGTCACATTTGACGTTATGTCAATACTGACGTAATGGGGTCTCGCCTGGGAGCCCAATCACCACCAAGTGGTACAAAACGAGCCAATGGGAATTGGCCAGTGAGATTTACATGCCTGGCCACACCCCCGGCATCCAGGTATGAATAGGACCGGCATACTCATTTCCATTCATACTTTTGCTTCGGAGTCAAGCGGTTGTACAGCGATCGCTCTTTCCAATTTCCAAATGTGAAAGTGACAAAGAAATACATCCTGAGATGTTGGGAGGATGGTTGTCAGAAAGAATTTGTGTTTTGTGTTTTTTTTTATTATTATCCTTTTAATAACAAGATCATTTTTAATTGTGACCGAGATGAATAGTCTAACAATTAAGTATTAGGATACATTTACACGACTAAAAATGTACTAAAAACAGAAAAGTTTTTCCTTTGCGTTTTTCATATACAGATGACAACGGCGTCAAAATGATCTCTGTTCACACGGATCCATGAAAACGACTAAAAACGCTGGTGGAAAGCAGGGCATGGTTTAGGGGCCACTGCAGATGGAGAATGAGTGTGAGAGAGTTGATGGTTAAGGGAAACCTAACTTCTCATTTTCAAGAGTCAAGAGTCAAGAGACAGGATAAAAATGGGGGTTTCGAGAGAGTGAAGAGAGCTGCCTGTGGAGCGTGGTGTGCTGTGCCCAGAAGAAACAAGTGTTGATTTGAAAGTTGTTTTTGAGTGATTGCTGAAAAGTCCTTGTGCTTCCTTTTTGTTTGTTTATAAAGAAGTGTGTTAATAACAAATTCTGTTGCACAGCTGCTCTCAGACCCTGCCTCCCTCATTTCCAGACTGGGAAGACAAAAGTTTGTCACAGCGCTGCATTATGCATGTACGCGCATGTAGACTGAAAACGTAATACGCATGACGTCATCATTTTCATTAAAATTCGTGTTTTCATTATCTTTTCATTATCTATTTCGTTATCACTTTACAACTCGTTTTCAAAGTGTAAATGAACGGCAAAAACGCATAAAAAGTTTTCCTTTTTAGTTGAAAACAGTGTCGTGTAAAGGCCTCTTTAGGCAGCTGCCTCAAGAGCCCATCTGGGTCACGTACCTGTTTTCTTTGTTTAGTGAACACATCTGATAGGCGTAGTGTTTGATGCCTCATCACTACCTTTCATTGTAAACTTGTTGCTATGTGTGCATAGACTGCAGACACATATCACAAATTTACAGGAATGACATTAACAGTGTGAGCATAACAAGGAAGTGCAGAATGGGAAACGTCTACAATAGTTTTACTATTGTATTTCTACAATAAAGATTCTACAATCATAGATTCTGCTATGATTATGTTGGACAGATTTAATTTACGCTTTTATTTGCATATAAACATTGATCAACACACATAGAACACATCAAAAATGGTAAACAGAAGCTGAAATGTGCTTGTGTGACAGGCGAGAACAAACCTCTTTGGTTCAAGCAAGCACGTTTGAGCTTCCGATTACCATATTTGTTGTACTCTATGTACATTGATTAATGTTTATGTGTACATGAAATCTGTTTATCATAAAAAGCGATCGTGTCTCTTCAGAAGACTTGGAATAAACCTCTTGATTTGTGTTGTATACTGTTAGCGAACATCTTCATGCCGTCCACGCTGCGAAAAGCGGCGTTTAGATGAATATGTAAATATGTGCTGCATGCTTCCCTTTCCGTAACTAAATAAAAATACAACAAAAATGACAGCGATGAGAAAACAGTTGTTAAGAAAGAATCTGATCATAGCGATGTGGATGTTTGCACAAGCTCTGCAATTCGGCACTCCAGTCAAGTTACGTCACATTTATTTATATACCATTTTATACAATAAATTGTTTAAAAGCAAGCAGCTTTACAGTATTAAACATGAAAAAAGTGTCTTTTTCATTTAGAATTACAACTACATTTTGTACTATAAAGTGGCTTTCCAGTGTTTTCGTGTTTTTATTAATGGACGTCTGACCTCGAGGGACTGAACAGAAGAAATTAATCGGAGAAGATTTCCACATGAAAGAAGGCGGAGCCTCAGAGAACACCTAACTATTACATAATCGCCACGGACCAATGGTAGTTCAAAGGTGTTTACCAGCCAGAGTGAATTTTTCCGTAAAGTTCACTTTGGCAAGTTGTTTCGAACTCCTGAAATGAACACAAAGCTAAATTCATTTTGGCCTGATTTTGTTTGAAATTACATCACACCTTTCATTCTTCGATTTCATTTGAAGTATATCTGGGACTTAAGTTACACAAATATATAATTAATTGTATTTTGATTGCAAAACATCAAACCAACAAAGAATCAGAAGTGACATCTTGATGCTAAACTTTTATCTGAACTAACTTGATTTTTTTCTGAAGTGGTGTCACAGTGATTTTTAGTGGATGTATGAAACCATAGGAAAAGTCTTTGAACATCATTCAGTTTAAAAGCCACAGTCAAAATTTTTTAACCTTAATTTTGTTGTCATTTCATTCCTAGAAAAGAAAATCTATAAAATGTTGTTTGAAAAGTGTTTAAATAAATTGGTTTTATAATTTTATAATTTTCAATTGTACAATGTTTGCTTATGTTATGAAAGTATGTTTGTTATATGCTTGTTTTATTAAAAAAAAAAAAAAATAACCTTATGTGAAACAAACAGATGCCCTGGCAAGCGTGTGTGTGTGTGTGTGTGTCAGCATCCTGTCTTAGATAGATTTATGAGGCAAACATCAAACACATCCGCAGACTCCTCTCTATCTAAACACACACATACACATTTCTTAGCAACAATCTTAATAAATAATACCGGATCTTTGTGGCTTTACTTTATTTGCCTACAACTTCCAGGATTTTTACAGTAGTAATATTTGTGAGGATTTAAATAGCTGTGTACAAACTACAAGACAAATGTTTCAGCACTGAAAATACTGAAATGTGTTTTTAAGGAGGTTGTCTGTTTGATTCAGTACGCCATGAAAATAGCACAAATTATAGTGAATTAATCAAAGCATGTCATGTACAGTATCACAATAAAAACATAAAGGCTTTTCTTTTCTATTTTCTGCCAGAGATTTGTTTCTGTTCCTTCACTTGATACTTTGTTAGACTTAACAGGTCGGTCTACTTGATGACGTCTTTTAAATGCCTTGTAGCTAAAGATCATATTTCTATGACGGAATAGAAGCAGGATTAAAGTCATATACAAGCAGTGTTTCAAGCTGAGGACATTCTCTGTTTGCTATATGGAGCCTGGGAAAATAAAGGATGTTTGCAGAGGTAAGGGCCTTGCTGTTTGATCAGGTTATAAAAGGCCCATTCAAACTTCCTGTGGGACTTATCAAATATAATATCAGACCCAAAGTTTGACATACAGGAGCCAAATCAAGGCATAATACTGTGTAAAAATGTGCAATTTACCTTAAAGAGCTGTTACATGCTTATCTGACCCTTAAAATGACTTTCATTGGTGGTTTTATTTGGCTGTTGATACAGCTGTAATAAATAATATATTTTTTTTAATTTGAATAAAACCATTTTATTTTCATATCACTACACAATTTACACAAGCGGACACACATGGACAAATTTAGATCAGGGGTTCTCTAAAAAAGTTTAGAGAAAAACAGTGTAAAATGTATAAATAAATAAATAATAAAAAGATTAAAATGAATAATTAAATACATTAAAATAAATGAATTAAAATAAATACATTTTGAATAAAATAAATAATAGAAATTAGATTAATATAGATTAGATTAATAAGTAAACAACAAAATGTTTAAAATAAATAAATAAACAATACAATTTGAATAAATAAATAAATAAAATAATGCATTAAACATTACAGTAGTAGAAAAAAACTTGATGTAACTAATGTACTAAATTTTTTACAAATAACATGTTAAATTGCTATAGTATACAATTTAAATTAGAATATATCGCTGCTTTTAAATTTTAGGATACAAGGATTGGAGGTCTTTGGCCTCTAAAGGATTGAAAATCCCCTGATTTTGGTTACCCAACAAAATATTTTCACAGTGCATCTTCAAAGTCCTTTACCTTAACAGTAAAACTGTCTAATTATGTCCTAATCTTTTTTTCTGCTTATCATTGACATGCTTCCTTTTATTAGTCTGCTTAGTTTATATCTTTATGCTGTTCTGTAAATTGCTTTTTTGTACTACATGCATAATATAGAATTGTGTTCAATGGGACTCACTTGTAATAAATGTCTTGTTTATACAAATTACTATGGAGAACTTCCAGTTTAGACTGCTTGAAACCACCCAGAGCACTGCTCCAGAGCACTGCTCCAGCGTCATGTTAAAAGGTATCAGATTTCCAGCAAATGTGTACAAATGATATCGCCTTTCTTCAGTTTCTCTTCCTTTTGAATAGCTGAGTTCTCACTGTATGCAAATCTAAATACTGTATAGACATTTAAATATAAGAAAAAGATAACTAAAGTCACATAACTCTTTTAGAACAGGTGCTATGATACTATATAGATTAAAAGCAATGAGAAAAACTTTTGTGAAACCTATACAAAACCTACTGTAACTCATTTTTATTACCTCTGACATTAAAAATACGATGTGAATATATTATCATATGTTTACAGGTTTAACCTATTGGGTAAGGTAATAAAACTAACTAGCTTCGACGATTCTGGATTGTTGTTTACCATAAACTGAACACATGCTCCTACACATCGCACGCCCCTCCTACAACCAATGATCGCAGCGGGTTATCGTGACGTATGGACGTGGGCGTGCACAAATCCTTAGTTCTTATAAACGATTTAATTATTCATAAAGCTGACCAATTGAGCGGCGTATGTAAATATGGCAGGTTTAAATGTATTTGTAGGCTTATTCCAGGCAGGCACAGTGAATGAACGGTAGACTGTGTGAGTACTGCGACTGTGGGAAACAGACTCCTGAGTTCGTTTGTTCATAGGCAAATATTTGGATTCTGTTTCGTTGATAAAATAACTTTTCAAATCCACGCTTTGATCTTGAA
Organism: Ctenopharyngodon idella; assembly: GCF_019924925.1. Classification (NCBI taxonomy): domain Eukaryota; kingdom Metazoa; phylum Chordata; class Actinopteri; order Cypriniformes; family Xenocyprididae; genus Ctenopharyngodon; species Ctenopharyngodon idella. The sequence goes on from NC_067238.1 coordinate 2,795,147, forward strand.
TTGACGTTCTACTCTAAACCGAACTCGTCGGACATCATAAAGTCGGGGCATCCAGCTGACATCCATCGAGCAGACTTGTGTCTTCACCGGACTGATTTCGCCATGTCCTCCGCGGATGTGTCGGAGCAGAACCGGCGCTGTTGTGTTTTGTCGTGGGAGCAGGTGCAGCGTCTGGACTCCATCCTGGGAGAGTGTGTCCCGATCCACGGGCGAGGAAACTTCCCTACACTTTCCGTTCAGCCACGACATATCGTACAGGTACTGGATCCAACCTATATAAACACTATATGAAACCTCAGCTGAACTCCGTTCACCAAAAAAAAAAAAAAAAAAAAAAAAAAGGAATGCAGTAAGAGATGTGGACTGAATTTTAATTACAAATTTTTAACGTAATTTGGAGCATTCCTGAAGGATCCTAATGGATCCTTTCTGGCACAACACAAAATAGACATTTAGGACTACTGTAGGCTACGATTCGCCTACCAATGCCGATGAAATGCTTATTAATTTTAAAATATTTAAAAGTTAAAAATGTAATTTCTATTCCTCACAAAAAACAACATTTTACGTTTTATTGTTGATTATACAAGTGTATTATTTTATTACGTCTCAGTTAAGGGGTGTTAGGCCCTGAAGGTATAGGCTATATGAAGAAATACGATTAAAGACAGTGTATTTAATACTCAAAAGTAGGCCTATTATTGTGTTACAGAAAAGTTATGTTTCCTAAATGGAATTACCATGGCTACTAAACAGATAGGATAGACTTGGAAACAGATAGGAAAGTTAGGATGTTTCTGTATTGCAATCTTGAAGGATTAGTTCACTTCAGAATTAAAATTTCCTGATAATTTACTCCAAGATGGTTGTCTTTCTTTCTTTAGTCGAAAAGAAATGACGGTTTTTGAGGAAAACATTCCAGGATTTTTCTCCATATAGTGGACTTAAACGTCTACCAACGGATTGAAGGTCCAAATCGCATGATCCCAGCCAAGGAATAAGGGTCTTATCTAGCGAAATGATCGGTCATTTTCTAAAAAAAATAAAAATTATATACTTTTTAACCACAAATGCTCATTTTGCACTAGCTCTGAGATGCGCCACGCATTACGTAATCACGTTGGAAAGGTCATGCGTGATGTAGGCGGAAGTACCGAGCAAGTGTTTACAAAGCGAACGTGCAAAGACTAAGTCAAACGGCCTTTACAAAAAAAAAAAAAAAGGTAACAGTGATATGGGACAATTTTGAAGCTGGAGGAGAAAATGAGATGGGTTTTTTTTGCCTTACCACGGTTCTTCCGCCTATGTCACGCGTGACCTTTCCAACGTGATTACGTAATGCGTGATGCATTTGCAGAGCAGTGCAATACCAGCATTTGTGGTTAAAAGTATATAATTTTAAATTTTTTTAGAAAATGCCCAATCATTTCACTAGATAAGACCCTTATTCCACGACTGGCATCGTGTAGAACCCTTTGAAGCTGCACTGAAACCGCAATTTGGACCTTCGACCCGTTGGTAGCTGTTGAAGACCACTATGTGGAGAAAAATCCTGGAACGTTTTCCTCAAAAACCATATTTTCTTTTTGACTGAAGAAAGAAAGACATAACCATCTTGGATGACATGGGGGTGAGTAAATTATCAGAATTTTTTTTTATCCTTAAGTGAACTAATCTTTTAATTCTTGACTTAATATTTGAAAAATGTTTATTTCCTATTTAAAAATGGTCATGGTTTCTAAACAGATTATTAAACACAAACATATTTAGGATGCTTCTATAATACAAATTCCTCCACCAAGTAATATAGTTTATTATCCAAACTGTAGGCTGTTTATGGTTGCCACGCAATGTAGAAACTTAGAATATGTGGTAAAAGATTTGGATTTATTGGCTATTTTATAATGAGCCTAATTCACGTAGAGCAGGAAAAATTGGACTTATAAAATCTGTATAAATCTATATAATTTAAAAAAACATTTAGCCTACATAAGGATCATTGTTTATGACAAACATTTTGTTAATACATTCAGGAAATAATTTAATTATTAATTATCCTTGATGAGTAAATGCACTTTTCTGTTTATTTGACCAGCACAAAATGTTAAGTGGTAGATTATTTTCAGGTGTAAGTTCTTAAGCATCTCATCTTCATATAAAATTTCAGTGTAATTTGTCAGTTTCACAATGAGGTGCCAAGAAGATTTTTTTCCTGATTATTCTACTGTAATAGATACATTTTAGTTTTCAGTCATGACTTTTGCAGCCTTTCTGGAAAAGGTTTATGTGGCAGCTTCCATGCTGAATTCCAGCAGATATCAACAGGTGTTTGTGCAATCAAATCACACAATTTAATCTATTTAACATCCGGAGAAACTCATAGTGAACCTGCTGTCTGCTGACTGATGCCTGAGACACTCACAAATGTCCCCTTCATGTTGAAAAACAAAATGTCATTCATATTATTATTTATGATAGCATGTCTTATTCCTTACACAAATATACACTTGCCCCTCAGCCCAAAAACAAACTCATTTCAATTTGGAACAACAGCAAATACACACAAAACTGCATCTTCATTCTGGCTTAAGATTTTATTTTTTTTACTAACAGAGATAACAAAAACATTCAAAATGTTTGAAACTTATTTTTCCATAAACTTAAACATTTTAAATGTGATTAATGAACTAAAAGTCCTCTGAGTCAGCTTATATTTAATGACAATGCAGTATTTCCCTTCATTTAGCCTGTTTTATTTACAACCTCACTGCTGCAAGGAAGCCAGGTCACACAATTAACTGTGAAACAAGATATATAGTATTTTTACCCAGCCGTATTAAATGACTTATTCAAAATAGGCTTCTCTCTCTGATGACATCACTGACCTCCAAATGAAAGTGCTTATTTCTCTACCATCTGGTTGTGTGGTTCTGTATCTAATTTGAGAGCCACAGACAAGTCCACAAGCTTTTAGGATCTCATCTTTACTTAGATTTTTTGATTGTCTTTATGAAAACTATTCACTTTTATTCTCAATAAAACCCTCTCAATAAGGCCAGTATTAATTTTCGCCTTGCCAAACATTGTCATTATCAACATTTTATGTCTATTTTAGCATAATATTTTTATATTCCTGACACTTGGAAGATGCATTTAAAATCAATGCACTAATGTAATATGTACAGTACACATAGAAAAGGCATTACAGTTATTCTACAGTTCATGTTGACAAACTACTAGTCTTTCATAGCTCGAATTTCTGAGAATATTTCTGTGACACAATAATAGACTTTAAGAAAAAGCAGCAATCTCTGAGAATATAAAGCATACACCTGAAACACCTTCATTACTGGCCATCCAATTTCGTCCATAGAATTACTGTCTATCCAAACGTAATAAGCACAGATTATTTCCCAGACAGAAGACAAACAATATACAGTTCTGCTCATAACTATGCAAATGCAATACGCTCTCTGAATATCTTTGAAAGATTTGAAGTCCACTGCTCATAGTACCAACACAGAATCCTTTAAACATGATTTTCTTTCCTGACAGACTGATTAAAAACTTGTTCATCCTGATCATGGATGTTAAGTAGAATTCTGACAATCTGATTGGAGCTTTAAGTTTTTACAAATGTTTTGTAGTTTTGTCTATATAAAAGTGGAAACCTTGAAGCAAACTTTTAGATTTGTTGGTCATCAGCCCTCGAGAAGGTTTTTTTTTAAATTTTTTTTTTATACATGGCATCAGTATTTGGTGTTGTTGTAAAGCATGTATCATTCTTATAACCAAGTGTAGAAAGAACTCTTTGACACAAATCACCACTATTTCATTTTTCTCAGTGGTATCATTACTGCATTGTTGCTTGGCTTACACTGGCCTGTTTAGCAGACAAAGTTGGCTTGTTTGTGGCACATAAGGTTAAAAGTGGATTAATCCTGTTGGAAACAGTAGACTTGTGGGCCAGAGCTGACACGGCATCCGTGTGGTAAAGAGGAGCCTGGTAAGTCTTTCTATTTGGCCAGAGTGTAAACTAACACCTCAGGATTACATTTTTTTTTTTTTTTTCAATCTGAAAGGATACATAGACTCTACATCTAAGCCATTCTCATTGTTCCTGTCTTAGAACAGGTGCTTTTATGAGGATGTCTTAAAGGAATTCATCCCTCCAGCATGTAACATAAACTTGGTAAAACCAGGGGCTGGAATGGGTTTGAGGTATACATTACACCATACACCCATACCTGCAGGGGGAGCTAATCAACAGAGCCCTTTTAAAGGATTAGTTCACTTTCCAATTAAAATTTCATGATAATTTACTCACCCCCATGTCATCCAAGATATTTATTTATTTCTTTCTTCAGTCGAAAAGAAATGAAGGTTTTTGAGGAAAACATTCCAGGGTTTTTCTCCATATAGTGGACTTCAGTGGTCTCCCTATGGTTGAAGGTAAAAATTACAGTTTCAGTGCAGCTTCAACGGGCTTTAAACGATACCAGACGAGAAATAAGGGTCTTATCTAGCGAAATGATCGGCCATTTTCTAAAATAAATTTAAATGTATGAGCTTTATATAAACAAACGATCGCCTTCAAGTTGTTCCGCCAAAACCGCACTTCCGTATTCTTCAAAAAGCTTACGCTGAATGCCCTTTGAAGCTGCACTGAAACTGTAATTTTTACCTTCAACCGTTCGGAGACCATTGAAGTCCATTATATGGAGAAAAATCCTGGAATGTTTTCATCAAAAATCTTAATTTCTTTTCGACTGAAGAAAGAAGGACATGGACATCTTAGATGACATGGGGGTGAGTAAATTATCAGGAAATTTTAATTTAAAAGTGGACTAATCCTTTAACATTTTTTTATTGTAAAATTAATCTTTTTTGGAAAATAGTAGTAATATTGATCCCCTGATAACTTGTTTTAGGATAGTTCAAGAAATTATGGAGTCTTAAAGGGATAGTTCAAGTTCTGTCATTGTTTATTCACCTTCGTGTTGTTTAAAACCTGTAAGACTCCAAAGTGTTCCGCAAAACAAACCAACAAAAAAACTTAATTTTCACTGTTTCTCACACAAAGCAATCGTTTGTCTTTGGCTAAAGTGCATGCATCGTATGGACCACTTTTATGGTGCTTATTTGGAGCTCAACATTCCTAGTCTTCACAAAAAAAAAAAAAAAAGGCATAGTTTGGAACAACATAAGGGTGAGTAAATGATGACATACTTTAGCATTCAGTGGTTCAGTGTTTGGAAAATCAGATGAATGATTCTTTGGGCAAGGCCTTTACTAAGGAAGCATAGAACTGGTGTAATGGAAGTTATGTACGTGTAACTGCTTAAGAGTTTATCTGAGCTTCATATAAGGCCTAACAACTAGCATTATCCACATGGCCAACCAATAGCTAGAATTTCAAAGATTCCATTGTGAATTTTTGGAAAAAATATAAAGACCAGGATAAAACTCTTAATAGTCTAGTCCAGTACAGTGGATTCACTGACTCATTTCCTGAGCCTGGGCCAGTGTCAGAGACTAGTAAGTGGTTCATTCATCCCTTTGCATTTGGCAGTTCACAGAGAGACTGGCTGCCCAGAGTGGCTGTCTGTATCCAGGGGTGCAATGATGTGCTGTTGGCCTGTTCCCCAGCCTGAACCTGTAAAAATGCTGTGTGGAAATTTGCCTTATGATCATCCTACAAATAAAACATAAAACCTATCTTGGCCAGGTTGGAAAACAAAACAGGACATGTGTCGCCAAGGCATTGTCGGCACCAGTCAGACCAGTGTGTTTGTGGCTTTTTTACAAGCATTCAACACAGGGTCAAATGAAGTAGTCTTGTAGGTTTTGCCTTTCTTTCTTTTATTTTACAAGGTTAGTTCACCGAACAATGAAATTAATGTCATTTATTACTCACCCTCATGTCGTTCTATACCCGTAAGGCCTTCATTCATCTTCGGAGCACAAATTGTTATTTTTGATGAAATCCGATGGCTCAGTGAGGCCTCTATAGACAGCAATGCCATTGAACTTCTCAAGATCCAGAAATGTACTCAAAACTTATTTAAAACAGTTCATGTGAGTTCAGTGGTTCAATCTTAATCTTTGTAAAGCAACGAGAGAACTTTTTGTGCACCAAAAAAACTAAATAATGACTTTTCAACGATATCTAGTGATGGCCGATTTCAAAACACTGCTTCGAATCTTTTGTTTTGAATCAGTGTTTCAGAGCGCCAGAGTCACGTGATTTCAGCAGTTTGGCATTTTGACACACGATCCGAATCACTGATTCAAAACAAAAGATTCGAAGCAGTGTTTTGAAATCGGCCATCACTAGATATCATTGAAAAGACGTTATTTTGTTTTTTTGGCGCACAAGATGTTTTCTCGTTGCTTTATAATATTAAGATTGAACCACTGAACTCACATGAACTGTTTTAAATATGTTTTGAGTACATTTCTGGATCTTGAGAAGTTCAATGGCATTGCTGTCTATAGAGGCCTCACAGAGCCATCGGATTTCATCAAAAATAACTTAATTTGTGTTCCGAAGATGAACAAAGGCCTTACGGGTGTAGAACGACATGAGGGTGAGTAATAAATGACCTTATTTTCATTGTTCGGTGAACTAACCCTTTAAATCAAGATATATTGTCCAAAAGACCACATATCTTTGGTTTAAATGGTCAAATGATAATATTTTTAGTTGTACAGTACAGTTTTTTTTTTTTTTTTTTTGTCTTGATTCTAGTGATAACAGATGATATCTCTTTATTATCTTTGTTGATTCCCCTAAACATCAGTGACATTAAATAAAGAAATTTATTTCAGTAATCTTGCTTTGTAATACTGTATGTCTTCTTTAGAGTTTCAGAAGAGATTTCAACTGTAAAACTGTGCATCAGTCCATTCACTAGGCCTTTTCCCTCTTGAGTGAATGCTTTCCTGTATCTTGTGTGGGAGTTTTTTGCATGCTGCTATGCGTGATCACGTCCTGAGACATTTTTATAGAGTTGTTATTGAATTTTGCATTAAGCAAAATGTCACGTCACGCATACACTTTGACTTTAAGTTTTGTCTTTAGAGCAAACTTATGAAAAAGATAAGAACATTCTTAAGAAATGTTTTTGGGAATACAAAATATACTGAACTTTATTCTTTAATTAGAAAATAGCAATGTTATTTTTATTTTAAGAAAAAAAAAAAATAAATATTAAGTACCAACAGAAGTCAATATGCATGTAGTTTTGTTAGCCACCATCTGTCTGAAAGTGTTAGGTTACCAATGTAACTAACTGGTTCTCCATGCTGAAAAAGACCCCCTTCCCACCCTTTTCTTTTTTCAAGGTCATTCAAATGTATAATTCCATTGTGGAAACTGATCTGAAAGTTTCATTATATGTCCTGACCCCTGTATCCCAGAAAGTCAACATTTGTTCTGGAGCATAGTGTCATTTTTCATCTTAAGTACTTTTCCAGTGTTTTATAGTTTTTTTTTTTTTTTTTCACCTGGTCATTTTTAGACAAGTTGTCAGAAGTGTGCAGACAGATATCTGGTGATGAAATAAAAGTTTGCCATTTAGATCCTGAGAGGTACAGACACTGCTTATAACTGCAGACAAATAGGTCAACCAATATCATGTGTTGTGATGGGTAGAAAATGTGCAAGCCTACGTTCATAAATCAGACTGAGACAAAGAGAAAGAAAAAGAGGTAGAACAAACAGTACATAGCAGTGCAACGTGACACTTTAGTAACTGCATAGCACTATTCTACAACCTAGAGCACCTTAGCAACCACATAGCAATGCACTAAAAGTCACTTGTATCCCCTTAGAAACTGCATAACAATGCTCTGAAAAACCATCCACAACACCCCCTAGCATCATGGCGGTGACTTTTCTTCTCCACTGGATTTGTTTGCAGCTGATCCTCTTGATTTTTACACAGTTAGGAATTCAGAGCAAATTCATTCAGATTGAAGGAAAAAGTGTCCATGTAAATGTAGCTAGTGACATCTCTTCTAGTCTGGCCGGGCACTGAGGAAATCCAGAACCTCCACAGAACTAGACTTTCACAAAAACTCAATGTGCCAAGTCACATCTTTGACTTTCCAAATGTCAAGTTAATAGGAGCTCCTCCATTTCCTCGTTGCTCTATGATCACTAATATAATGGCCCATTTATTTTACAAATGGTTCTGTCTAAATAAAAGTTTTCTATTGGTTGATGTAATTTAGCTTTGGAATATTCTTGGATGCCTTCTGTGTGTGTGTGTGTGTGTGTGTGCGCGTGTGTGTGTGCGCGTGCGCGTGTGTGTGCATTTGAAAGAAAAAAAACGTGCAGATGGAGTAATAAAGGGTCAGAAAAGCAAGAAAGCTGCCAAGAGCTTTTAAACAAATACCAACAGTGACTTGTCATCTTCCAGTGCTAATCCGCATGCTTTAGGAAAACCGAATCCCTCCTCTAGAGAAGTTACATCTCGGTTCTCACCTGTGCCCAATCTGGTAGAGGTGTGTGTTTCTGAGAACTCTAAGGTTGTGTGAAGAAGCTTACTAAGATTACACTGCTGCACTTCATGAACCTGAGAAAAGTTGCCATTACCTAGTATGTCAAACCAACTTAATTCCTGTTCCTCTTGAATGTTTAGACTGGTAGTGCCTTCGAGGATAAAATTTTTTTTTAACTTGTGCTTTTTGGATGCCCAATTGCTGTTGTGGCAGATCATTTCAAACAAGGTATGACCAGGGTCATATTGGATTGGAAGCCCATCATTCACAAAGTTCTATGCATTCATCACCATCTACATGTTTATTTATTGCATATTTTGGCTTAATTGATTGTGCTTTTTAAGACCAAGACGAGAAGGGAGTCTGAACAATTCAGACAGTGTACACATGCTTTCCTTTGGGGTGAATAAAACCTGGTTTCTCGTCAGTGTCACGTGAACCGCTGCAGGCACACAAAGTGTGTTCTGGTTCAGAGATGCACAAAAGCACAGAGCGTATAATATGCACAAGTTTGCAGAGACCACAAAACGTATCCACTGAGTTTGAGTCCAAATGTTCCAGAGTCCATGAAAATATAGTCTTGGACCAGATTCAGTCACTTTAACACTGTTTTAAATATTCCATTCTCTTTGATAAAGTTTCAGGAATCTGTATGAAATTTGTAAAAAAAAGTTTGCTTTGTCTCTCCTTCATGTGTAGGTGGTGCGGGCTCGTCTAGAGGAACGAGGTGTAGCGGTGCGCGATGTGAAGCTGAACGGCTCTGCTGCCAGTTATGTGCTCCACCAGGACACTGGCCTGGGCTACAAGGACCTGGACCTAATCTTCGGCCTGAGTCTGACTGATGACAAGACCTTCCGCCTGGTGAAGGATGTGGTCCTGGATAGCCTCCTGGAGTTCCTGCCCGCCGGCGTGAGCCGGGACCGCATCACCGCCCTGACCTTAAAGGAAGCGTACGTGCAGAAGCTGGTGAAGGTTTGCAATGACACGGACCGCTGGAGCCTCATCTCACTTTCCAATAACACTGGCAAAAACGTGGAGCTGAAGTTTGTGGACTCTCTGCGACGACAGTTTGAGTTCAGCGTGGACTCATTTCAGATCGGCTTGGACTCACTGCTGCTTTTCGACCGCTGCTCCGAGACGCCCATGTCCGAGAGTTTCCATCCCACTGTTCTCGGAGAGAGCATGTATGGAGACTTTGAAGAAGCGCTAGGACACCTACATGCCAAAATCATCGCTACGCACAGCCCGGAAGAAATCCGTGGAGGTGGGCTCTTAAAGTACTGCCACTTGCTGGTAAGAGGCTTCCATCCAGCCTCCGAGGCGCAGATGAAGACGCTCCAGCGCTACATGTGCTCACGCTTCTTCATCGACTTCCCTGACATCAATGAGCAGCAGAGGAAGCTGGAGGCGTACCTGCAGAACCACTTTAACGGCATGGAGCACAAGCGTTACGATTGTCTCGTGACTCTCCATCAAGTGGTAGATGAAAGCACCGTATGTCTCATGGGCCATGAGCGGAGACAGACACTCGCGCTCATCTCCTCTCTGGCACTACGCGTGCTGGCTGAACAGAACGCAATTCCTGCACTGTCTAATGTTACGTGTTACTACCAACCAGCTCCCTATGTCAGAGACGTCAACTTCAGCAACTACTACATAGCACATGTGCATTCACCGATTTCCGCCTGTAACAGCTCCTATCAAACATGGCTGCCTTGTAGCTGAGCCAGGAAGGGACCAAAACACTTCTGGGGAATATTTGCAGTCTTCAAATGGTCGTTAAAATGTCACATTTCACCTCAATATCAAGAGAAAAAAAGAAAGTATATTTTGCAAAAAGAAATTCTAATTTCTTTTTGCAATGTGATTTTCATTACATTCTCATAAGAGCTGTAATAATAATAATAATAATAATAATAATAATAATAGTATTTTTACTTTATTACTGTGAAAATGAAAATATTTGTTTATTTAAATCAACAAACATTGAAGTACAACTAATCAGTCCCACCAGGATATCGCAGTTTTTTTGTGAAATTTCTTTTTTTTTTTTTTTTTTTTTGCGATCAAAATGACTGATTTTGTGGTGGCAATTTCCAGAAATTTGTGAAACATTTACAATGTTTTATTTATAATGAGCACACCACATTTACTAGATTATGTATTATGTTTGATGCACAATAGTCATAGATGTAACAAATAACAAACAAAATGCATAAATCTGGTTACCAAATTCTGATACATTTTAACTTTTAAAACAACCTATGAACATTTTTTTTTTTTTTTTTCAGGCTTAGAAAGGGTGGTGCATAGTCTTATAACACAAGTCTTTAGCTAGCTAGGCTAGTCTAACTGTGTACTATCTAGCTTTAATAACATGATCACTTAGGATGGGCAATATGACCAAAATCTTAAGCAAACCACAGTAAAACAAATACTTGCTCAAAAAAGTTCTCAATTAATAAATAATCAAGTAAACAGTTAGTAATAAAATTAGAACTTATTTTTTTTGTGTACCTATAGACCTATATAGACTTTAGAAAAAGTAATTAATTGTCATAAAAATATTACAATAACAACAAAATTGTAATGGTTCTACAATTTAATTTTACGTACAACAACTTAATTTTCTTTATGTAAAATATAATTTCCTTTTTTTTCCTTGTGATTTTGAGGTGAAATATGACCCAGCCATTTTTTTTGTCAAGTGTCATGAGACTCCAATTATAGCAATTTTTTTTATTTCTATTTTTTTTTTGTTGCAAAATTGGATGGCGACCAGAAGTGAGATACTGTGTCTTTATATGGATGCTACCAATCCACCCTAGTTATAATGAACATTGCTGTATTGGAAGACTCAAAATGCTTTAAATTGCTCCAAGTCCACTCAAAAACATTTTGTGAGGATTTTTTCCAGTGCAGATGAAACAATAACAATGAACATTGGGGGGAAATGTCTAAAAGCACTTCTCTACTCTACATTCATGTGTAACCCATTCATGTTTTATAAGTGAAATGTTTTTAAGTTATGAAACACAGCTTTTGTTGAAGTTATGAAAAACGAAACAAAGTCAAGAAAAGCAGTAAAACTGGCAGGATGTGTTCAATTCTGATCATGATTTCCTACTTGATTTCCTTATTTGAAAAACTGAGGACCAAAGACATTAGATGTAGCAGTTTAAGTGGAATGTTACTTTGTGCCTAAAAAGTGCCTAAAAAACCAACTACAAACTGAAATGTATGTAAATTAAAAATGTTAATTGTTTTGTTCTCTGGGCTACTGTATAGTACAGTATTTTTATTTTCAGGGTTAGGGCATTTCCTTTACAAATCATAAAAAAAAAAAAAGAAAAAAAAAAAGAAAAAGAAAAAAAAAGCTGAATTTGCTCCTAGTCCTTTTCCCTGTATTCGTAGAAATGCATGCGCACACTGAAGTGTAATGTGTTTAGAGAAGTTTGATCTATGTAAAAGTTAATATCACAGGGAAAGAAAGAAACAGTGCATGCTCTGTATTTTTTTTGTCCACATTACCCAAGCATAATCAAGTAAATCTCATCAAGAACAAGTAATGTTTAACAGCATTTTGCATTAACTTATGCAAAACAATCAATCACAATAAAAATTAAGAGTAGGTCCTTAAATAGACTGAAATAAACTACTTTTGTTACTTTTATTATCGAATACAATAACATTTTGACATTTTAAGTGTTTATAGGAAATGTCTAAATACTTTTTGGGGCCACTGTGCTGTAGGTCTATGGGACATGGTGGATTTATATCTCTCATTGACTCTCATAGGGCAGGTTGTGCTTGTGTTGCGCTCATTGTTGCTGAAGTCACAGCTGATGAACAGCTGTTAGGAAAGCAGTGAATGTGCTTGCTGAATATGCAGTTTAGAAACAGCCGCACCACATGTTGTATTTTCTGTATATGCTACAGGCCATTATTCAAGCACTGGCGTCATGGTACGTATTGTACTACTGACTAATAATATTATTCAGCTTGACAAACAGGAAGCTGTGCCATGGGCTGTTCGTAAAACTGAGATTTCAGGTGTGTACAACATGTTTTCATGGATGGATAAATGGATATTTACGGCTCTTAACCCTTTTGAAAAAAAAAGTGCACTTAATTGTATTGAATGCGCACTTGTAGTGTACTTCAAATTTTGAAAAAAAAAAAAAAAAAATGTATATTAAAGAAAATCTACTTGGAGTTAATGAAATAAAAGGTCAATTAAAAAGAGTACACTTTCATATGTTTCTTAACACACTTAAGTACACTTTTAGTGCACTTTGTAATAATGTCAAATTAAAAGTACATTTTAAATCATGTTTCAATCATTTTTTGTTGTGTTGACTAACATATGTAAAGTACTTGATTATAATAAGTGTAGTGTGTTATTTGATATTAAATTTAAAGTTAATATATTTTAAATGTACTAAATTGCAAAATTATTTCAAATGTATAATCACAAATATAATTAAATACATAGAAGTTTCAATAGAATGACATTAAAGTATATCTTAGTTGCTTGTCAGTATATTCGGTGGTACACTTTAACCATTTCAAAGAAAATAGAATTATGAAATACATGCAAATATGTCTACTTAAGTACGTTAAATACAACATAAAGTTAGACATGCGCTTAAGTGTCTGAAAACATTACATTGTATTCACACTTAAAGGGTCAGTTCACCCAAAAATGAAAATTCTGTCATTTATTACGCACCCTCATGTCGTTCCACACCCGTAAGACCTTCGTTCATCTTCGGAACACAAGTTAAGATATTTTTGATGAAATCCGATAACTAAGTTTTGCAGTGCAGCAAGACAATTAACACTTCCAGATGCCCAGAAAGGTAATAAAAACATATTTAAAACAGTTCATGTGAGTACACTGGTTCAACCTTAATATTATAAAGTGACGAGAATACTTTTTGTGTGCCAAAAATATAAAACAATACTTTTCAATAAAATAATACTTTTCAAAATAATGACTTTTCAACAATATCTAGTGATGGCTGATTTCAAAACACTGCTTCAATGCTTTACGAATCTTTAGTTTCGAATCAGTGTTTCGGATCGCGTATCAAACTGCCAAAGTCACGTGAACTATTGAAACTGCGAAACACTTATGAGATAACGAAGCCTTGTTTACTGAAATCACGTGACTTTGGTGCTCCGAACCACTGATTCGAAATAAAAAAATTGTAAAGCTTCAAAGCAGTGTTTTGAAATCGGCCATTACTAGATATTGTTGAAAAGTCGTTTTTTTTTTTTTTTGGCGCAAAAAAAAAAAAGTTTTCTCGTTGCTTAATAATATTAAGGTTGAACCACTGTACTCACATGAACTGTTTTAAATATGTTTTTAGTAGCTTTTTGGACATCTGAAAGTGTTAATTATCTTACTGGCAATAGAGGCCTCACTGAGCCATTGGATTTCATCAAAAATATCATAATTTATGTTTAAAGATAAACAAAGGTCTTACTGGTGTGGAACGACATGAGGGTGAGTAATAAATTACATAATTTTCATTTTTGGGTGAACTAACCCTTTAAGTATATTCTATTACAGTATATTATTTCTATAATACAGTAATACTCTTTTTAAAAGTATGCTAAAGTGTACTTTTTTCAAAAGAAAGGCAATCACTGCATTCTTCGTATTGATGATTGTATTCCGTTCAAACCACTTATTCTTTAGCTGTGCTACTGTATATATAGTATCTCACAGAAGTGAGTACACCCCTCACATTTTTGTAAATATTTTATTGTATCTTTTCATGTGACAATACTGAAGAAATGACACTTTGCTACAATGTAAAGTAGTGAGTGTACAGCTTGTATAACAGTGTAAATTTGCTGTCCCCTCAAAATAACTCAACACACAGCCATTAATGTCTAAACCGCTGGCCACAAAAGTGAGTACACCCCTAAGTGAAAATGTCCAAATTGGGCCCAAAGTGTCAATATTTTGTGTGGCCACCATTATTTTCCAGCACTGCCTTAATCCTCTTGGGCATGGAGTTCACCAGAGCTTCACAGGTTGCCACTGGAGTCCTCTTCCACTCCTCCATGATGACATCACGGAGCTGGTGGATGTTAGAGACCCTGCGCTCCTCCACCTTCCGTTTGAGGATGCCCCACAGATGCTCAATAGGGTTTAGTCCATCACCTTTACCCTTAGCTTCTTTAGCAAGGGCACTGGTCGTCTTGGAGGTGTGTTTGGGGTTGTTATCATGTTGGAATACTGCCCTGCGGCCCAGTCTCCGAAGGGAGGGGATCATGCTCTGCTTCAGTATGTCACAGTACATGTAGGCATTCATGGTTCCCTCAATGAACTGTAGCTCCCCAGTGCCGGCAGCACTCATGCAGCCCCAGACCATGACACTCCCACCACCATGCTTCACTATAGGCAAGACACACTTGTCTTTGTACTCCTCAACTGGTCGCCGCCACACACGCTTGACGCCATCTGAACCAAATAAGTTTATCTTGGTCTCATCAGACCACAGGACATGGTTCCAGTAATCCATGTCCTTAGTCTTCTTGTCTTCAGCAAACTGTTTGCGGGCTTCCTTGTGCATCATCTTCAGAAGAGGCTTCCTTCTGGGACAACAGCCATGCAGACCAATTTGATGCAGTGTGCGGCGTATGGTCTGAGCACTGACAGGCTGACCCCCCACCCCTTTAACCTCTGCAGCAATGCTGGCAGCACTCATACGTCTATTTCCCAAACACAACCTCTGGATATGACGCTGAGCACGTGCACTCAACTTCTTTGGTCGACCATGGTGAGGCCTGTTCTGAGTGGAACCGTTCCTGTTAAACTGCTGTATGGTCTTGACCTCCGTGCTGCAGCTCAGTTTCAGGGTCTTGGCAATCTTCTTATAGCCTACGCCATCTTTATGTAGAGCAACAATTCTTTTTTTCAGATCCTCAGAGAGTTCTTTGCCATGAGGTGCCATGTTGAACTTCTAGTGACCAGTATGAGAGAGTGAGAGTGATAACACCAAACTTAACACACCTGAGACCTTGTAACACTAACGAGTCACATGACACCGGGGAGAGAAAATGGCTAATTGGGCCCAATTTGGACATTTTCACTTAGGGGTGTACTCACTTTTGTGGCCAGCGGTTTAGACCCGGTTTAGGTTTTTACCTGACAACATTTACCTGTTTAATCCGCTGTGGCTGTTTTTACATGACATCAAATGTGAGAAAAGTCAGAGCTTTCATAAAATTTCTAACTTAATTACAAAGTTTAAAGATGTGAATAGATTTTTTTTCTACTCGGAAACTCTTAATTACAGTAATTCCAAAATGACGCACACTGGGCACAGAAACCACCTTTATTTATTCATCTATACTGAATAGTTAGGGTTAACAACTTGTCAAACTATAATTTTTTCTGCCTTTCAAGCACTGGTGTTTGCTTCAGGAAATCAAGTCTAATTGGTTGCGTAAGGATCTCACATCATCTCAGTAATACAGACACAGACACAGACACACACACAAACACACACAAAATAGTAAAAAAAAGAAAAAAAAAAAAAAGGCTGCACCGCAGTGAAGTCGGGAACTCCTAGATTCTGTCCTAGTTTCATCCATTACAGAAGTTGTGAATGTCATAGAAAAACAAATAAGGGGAAAGACACACTGGTGTACTAGACAGAACATATCTTATTTCTTAAACAAGTTAATGATTTCTGGGCAACAAAGGCCATGTCCCCTTGACTTACTGTAATAACACAGTGTGAGTTATAGAATATGGAACTGCAATTAATAGAGGAACAGTAAAAACCACTTGGAGAAAAAAGAATATGGCTAGTGGGGCGCCTTGACCATTCGAATGCGTCTTATGGGAAGCATGAATAAAGCTTGCTGTCAGATTGATGTCAGATTCAGACAGCTATGCATGTGTACCATGAAGCATGGCCTGCTGTGACAAACGTTTGATAACTGTTTCTAAAATGATAGGATTGAAGCTTATTTTGATTACTCAGTCCAAATATTTCTGTTCATAAATGTTCATAAGCAATGGAATCATGATGTAAATCATGAAACTGGCTGTTTGTGGAAACAAAAGGCCCTCAAGGGAGCAATACTAACATAGAGGGCCATATGCTTTGCAGTTCAGGATATTGTTTACTTGCTCGCTGCTGTTTTCTGCTAGCGGTGTAAATGAGAGTTGACAAAGAAAGAGTTGCACAGAGACATCTGGTTAATATCTGAGATTAAAAAATCATGCAACAGCCAGCGTAGGGTGGTGCGCATCGTATTTCTGTACATGTGTTTCTCTTTCCATCTTCCTCTTTCTCTGTCTGGTACTGGAGACTAATTGGGTCAGAACATGATTCACATGATTCAGTTTCAGATCTGACAGGGAAACGTGCAAAACACTCTCAGAGTGACAACAATGCTGAAAAAAAAAAAAAAACAGCCTATTGGATGCAAAGCTTTGGCATTGGTATATTGTTCCACCAAAAAGACCAGCATAAACTAGAACTGGTCAAAGTTGGTATTCAGCAGGGAAACCCATGTCCCTTCTTAGCTAGAGATATAGCTCCATTTTGTGTTTCTGTCTCTGTTGTTCCTCCTGTTTTTCTTCTTTAAATTGTTTTTTATTTCTAAAGATCAAGCATTAACATTGAATGACAGAACAGGGCTTGTCTCTGATCTATTGTTTGAATAAATCTCTCCTGGCTGTCATATTGTCTAAAGTTTAGATTAATGATTGTCTGATCTACTGTTTGAAGAAATCTCTCCCGGCTGTCACATTGTTTAAAGTTTCAATTAAAGATGGAGCAAAAACGTTAGACAGCATGTGCCAGATGTGCTTTAGTTTCATCCAATTATATTGACTTTATGAACACTTTGTGAAAGTGTAATTGATGATTATGACACTATGATTAGTCTAATTGGTGTAATTTGGCTCTGGCAAAGAAAAGCACAGGTGTACAGGTACAGTATACTCCCTTTTTGTGTTGTGTTGGTTTTTGTATGATGTTATATAAAACTTTATATTCATCAAAGAATCTTGTTCGGTTTCCACAAAAATTTTAAGCACCACAACTGTTTTCAACATTGATAATAAGCAATGTTTCTTGAATCAGCATATCAGAATGATTTCTGAAGGACCATGTGACACTGAAGACTGGAGTAATGGCTGCTGAAAATTAAACTTTGCCATCAGTGGAATAAATTGTTGAATGTTAAAATATATTCAAATAGAAAACAGTTAATAATAATACAACAGTTGTAATAATATTTACTGTATTTTTCATCAAATAAATGTAGCCTCAGTGATCATAAGACACTTATTTCATAAACATTGAAAAAAAATCATACTCTCCCAAAACTTTTCAAAGGTAGTGTACTCAAATCACATGAAATGTTAGCTCACATTTGGATTTATGACCAGTTTTTTGTCATCCACATGCTGAAACAGCAACAGATAATTCAGAAAAGAATTTAACAGTTTACTCAAAGCATCAATAAAGTTGTAGAATGAACCGAGTAGTTGATGCAACCCTTACTGCTGTAAAAAAGCATTTATAACAAACATGTCTATGACATTAGACATCACATATCAACAACTGACTTGCAGGGTATTGCAAAACAGAGCACCAACCTATGAACGCTGCACCATCTGTCTGTTGTCACACTTAAAATTCATATTTTCACTTTAGGATGGCATGGACTTGTTAGTTTTAGGAGAGTGGGACAGTGGGAGTGAGAAACTTAAAGTAAATTCACCATTTCAGCCAAGTTGCATAATCAACTCCCACTTTATGGCCATTTCTTTCTTGTGTTGATAAGAGTTTGGAGCAGAATAGAAAAATATGATCATTGATCTGTACAATAGGGAAGAAGTGGTGTCGACTCTCAGCTGTTTCTGCAACCACTTGGGTGGGCGACTCCAACCACAGTCTATCAGCCATTATTTTATGAATTGTCATTTTTGCAGTCGGAGTCACTGTGACTGAATAGAAGATTGGCACATGCCTGTCTGTGTGTGTGTGTGTTTAATGGTAAAAAACATTCATTCTTTGTGGAATGTGGAGTTTGATGACTTTTCCACACATTCGGTGAGGGAAGACACCTGTAATGACATGCAAAGGAATTCCCAGATGTGTGTGTGTCTCTGTGTGTGTGTGTGAGTAAGAGGGAATCTTTCTTCCCATGGCAACGAGAACCAAACTGTTTCAGCGCTCACCCCTGGACCCACTTTAGAGCATTTGAAGTGGTTGCCAGGGTAACCAAGGAAAACAAACAAAACAAAATAACAAACAGACTAAACAACACCAAAACTACCCAGTCAAATTAGTTTAGTTTAAAACATACTATGGGTTGCTAGGACATTCTTTCTTTCTTTAAACATACTTTGATGAGCACCATACCTGCCATTATGATCAAAGTCAAAGGTCAAAGTTCACAGTTGTCTGTTGACTTTTAGCTTATTGGCATTAACTGAAAAGATATAAGGAAATAAATCTAAATGTTATAGTGCTCCTGTTTGAAATTTTGACCTCAGTACCTCTGACTTGTGACTTACAGTCTGGTTCACTTTGGCGCTAATTCTGGCTAAGAACCATCAACTTCGACAGGAAGAGTTTGACTGCATCCAAAAGCTTAGGGTCATGACATACCAAGCCGACGGAGCGTTTGTCAGGCTAGTTCTTGTGGTGAGTTCCACACGTCAGCTGTAATCTGGCTCACGTTGGCGGGAGTTCACCCGATTCAGTGTGTTGAATCTGCGTTATGGTCGTCGGTGAGAGAGATTACTCTGTCTGTTCAGTTTAGTGAGCAAGTCAGTGTATGAGAATAAAAGCGAAAGTGATGAAAGCAAGCACAGAAATAAAGACGGCTCAGACAGAATGCTGTTCTAACTTTACATCATCTTACCTGAGCATTCCAATACGTAAATATTTTCATAACATCATAAGCTGCCTAGGATAAAGAATATGATTAGCAAAATGTGTATATTTGCAAACCTAGTTTCAGTTTCCCTTTATAAATGACAAATATAGAATATCGATACCTGCTGATATAGACAGTTATAGACACTGGTTCCCTCCAGTCCCTCATCTCCTCCTCCAGTGGTTCCATCCTTTAAGTTGGATTTGGCACGGTCTTTCGGTCACCAGCTCTGTTTCGGAGAGTGGAACCCCTGGCTTCGCCTCAGGCTGCCGTTCCTGTTACTCCACATTGGACCGTCGACTCCACCTTGGCTCCTCGCCCACTCGGCTCCACCAGGTACCATTGTCCTCAAGGCTCCACCGGGCTCCTTTGTCCCCCTGGCTCCACCTTGGTCAGAAGTCACTCTGCCCTGTGGCATGGACTTCCTGCTGCGCTCTCCGTTCCTCCACCCCTATGGCTCTGTCGGGGTCTGCCTTCCCTCTAGCTCCGTCTTGGCCCTCAGTTGGACTGAGTCACCTCAGTCCTCCAGTACCCTGCTTCGACCTTGAGTGCTCTCGTTGCTGTGGCTCCGCTTAGGCATCCGGATCCTGTGGTGTGGTCCGATCTCATCATCACTTCAGGTTCCTTTTTTTCTCGTTTTGTAACGAGGCAAATTGGTTGGGTTACACGATTTAAAATGGGGTCAGATTTTACTGTGTGAGATTGTTACTGGTTATAAGAATGAGACATAAAACGGAGATAAGTTTAAATAAGAATGGTGTATTTACAATATTCACATGAGACTTTAGAACAACACAATAAAACCAGGAAAACTGTTAAAAGCATACAGTCCAAAGCACCATACCATAAAACAGTCCAAGACCCTAGTGTGCTGATAAGTCCTAATGTGAGTGTCCACCAGTCTACGGTAGTGATAATCCAAAGGTCTGTAAAGTTGTGACTGGAGAGGTAAGTCCATAAAATGGAAACTCCACAATCCACAAACACAGCTTTGCCGGTAAACTGCTCCCCCCTTAAATTTCTCCTTCCTGGCTGGATGGTTGGAGTTGATGCAGGGTGACGAGATGGTTCTTTGCTACGGACAATCTTATACACACACATACATTTTTGTATATCCTGTATATATTGTTTTTCTGTGTCTTCTTGTATAATACACTTTGGGTTGATGTTTAGACTTGGTTTTTGTGGTTATTTATTGTGTCTGTACTCATTCAAACACACTTTTAGGAGGGTAAAGGATAAACTTTATTTGTGTAACCTGCCTTGCATAGACCGAGCGTTACAGTTTTTCTGTAGCTAATCAGTTGTCATGGACACTCATTCACGATCACACCTTGTCTTTGAGTCAGTCATCATTGTGTATTTAAGTTCCTCATTTCCTTTCATTCATTGTCGAGTATTGTTTGTGCTTTGCACATGTTTTGCTTGTGTTTTGTCTCTAGGATTAATAAACCGCATTTATATTGGAATTACCTTGTCTACCTTCGCCTTCTCTTGGAATAAGTGTTACAGTTCAAGTGTAGCTTTTTGGCCCAGACACAGCCGACGTGAGGCGATAACCCAGTCGGCTTTCATCTCCACTAGTACTTTGACGTCGGCTTCATGTGTCACATTGTCTGATAGGGCAGCTGACCTGTTGCCTTGCTGCTTTATCAGACAGTGACTTAGCAGGCAGCTTTTGCACACAAAGGTACCTCATGAAACTGATTTCAGACAGACTTCTGAGGCAGCATAATGGTTTATTGACACAATAGAGAGAGATTTAGTGATAACTAAGTGAATATTTAATTACTAATTACTACAATACTAATTTCTCGCCATAAATGACATCGAAAGTGGAAAAAGTTGGTCAAAAACATACATTTACACATAAATTGACCACCAACTGCTACTTCTGGTGGCATCTTTATTTTTGATTTTAATTCTTTCAGAATGAAACGCACAGGATTGTGGGATTTCAAAGGCAGCAAAGGATGCTGCCTTCAAAAATCATTCAGAAGACAGGAAGTGAAGCCAACAGTGGATTCAGACATGCCTTGATGAGGAAACCTTGAAATGCATCCTCAGAATGCAGCATTTTTAAGCTTTCATACGCAGCCATTGTCTACCTGAAATGTAAAAAGACCAACTACAGTTCTACAGTTTTGTTTTTACAATATGTGTACAGAAAGTTTGTCTTAAATCGATGATACCACAGTAAAAAACAATAAAACATTGGTATCTTGGTATAAGTCACTAATGCGGTGGTAACTACCTGTATGTTTACCATAGTAAATCTTCATAAAGGCTACTTAACCCTATAAAGCCAAATATATTTGAGGCATCTAAATGATCAACATGATCAAAACTGAAAAACTTTTTGTACACAATCTAATGCATTCCATTATATGTTTTGCAACCTAAAATAAAAACTACAGAGAATTTCATCTTACTCTCTGGTCATATAGCTAACAGCAACTGCATTAAACTGCATATTTTTGCCAGCTTGGGTCTTTTTACTCCTTGAGGATGAGGTCCATATTCTCTATCATACTATATGAGCCACAAAAGCCTGATGTATCAAATACTATACTCAACAAAAACCCATATGCATTTTTTTTTCCTTTTTAGATATTTTGACTAAAAGGTTCAGTAAACTGTTCCATTTAAAAAAAACAAACAAAAACAAAACAAAACTGACTGTTCTGACTATTATTTCATTTGTCAGGCTTTACAGAGTTAATATGATGTCCAATTTTTATTAAATACCAATACTAGTTTGTAGTAGTTTGATAAGAGTATTTGTTTAGTTTAAAATAGTAGTAGTTTACAGTAGTAGTTAATGAAAAGCATTTGTATTGGTTTATTTGGTTGGATTATAAGCAATCCACATGTTCCATTTGAATAACTGAACATGGAGAAATTAGCAGGGCTGGGACAATAAATCGATGCATCACGATTCGTGGAGCGATTCTGATTTTCCAAATGCATTGTGATTCTCTCTTGAATCGATTCTGAGCTTAGTTTTTAACAGCAGATGGTGTTTAAGGCTAGTTTTTAACCGCACGCTCAAATGCTCACGAAGAAGAGCGCTGAAGAGTGCTTGTGCGTTCAGGTGAGTCTGTAGTTGCACCTCAGAATGCTTTTATGACGTGAGATTAATGTAAACAGCCCACTGCAAACACCCGTGTAATTCGCTTCAACCTTTTCGAACTTTATGAATGATTATTTTATAGAAGGTTCAAGTGGTGTAAGGAATTGGAAGCAAGAAGAGTGCTCAGAATCGTTTCGAATCGATAGTGACACACGTGGCCAATAAGTGAACTGCAGCCAGCAACTTATTGCTCATGCACACATAACGTACAAGAGAACTGAACATTCTTTAAGGCCCCGATTCGTTCTTTGCTTAGAAGTAAAAAGATATTGGAAATACCTTTGCCACGATATGCTGTTAACAATCATCCCGACACCGTCCATGCTGCTGAGAGTGGCGTTTCGATGAATATGTAAATATGTGCTGCACACTTTCCTTTCAATAACAAAATAAACACAATAAATCTGCTGGGACAATAAATCGATGCATCGCGATTCGTGGATTGATTCTGAGATTTTCCGAACAGCAGTAAAGAAAGCATCTGGTCATAGCGATGTGGATATGTTTGCACCAGCTCTGACATGTCAAAATCATGTCAAAAGATGAGGCAATAAAAATTACACCGTTATGATAGTTTGATTATAAAGTATATTTGAGACTATATATATATATAATGTATCTGGCTATGTGATATAGTTTGAATTAATCCCTTTTCTTTGCATGACACATTTACATTACCATACAGAATAGCTCTTTTGGCATTATCCTGAACATTGTAAGCATTTATGTCATTGAACCGACATTCTTTACATAAAAATCAGTCTACAGGCTTTCATAGACAACCTACTGTAGGATGTTTTGATATAAGCTGTGCACACATTGGCAATAAAAAAGCAATTAATATGTGAAAATTCTTACATATAGCCCCCTTTAAAGGGTCATCATTTTCTCACCCTCATATCCTTTCAAAACTGTATGACTCTTTCTATAAAAGAAGGTATTTTGATTTTTTTTTTTTTTTTTTTGTCCATGCAGCGGAATCCATTAATAAACAAAAACAAAATGGTTTAGTTACTAACGTTCCTCAAAATTTTCTGTTCAGCAGAAGAAAGTCACACAGGTTTGTAATGACATAAGGGTGAGTATGACAGAATTTTCATTTTTGGGTGAACTATCCCTTTAAGACTAAGACATAACAAAGGAAAGGTCAGCACTGGTTTCAAAGCAGCCATAATCACCATGCCCTTCTAAAATATCCAATTTGTATTCAAAAAGTCATAAAATAAATAATTGAAAGACAAATCTGCTTGCCAGATGATAAAAAAATTTATCCATTTACCAATAAACAGAGTGGAACAAGCCTGATGAAGGCAGTCAAAGCTGAGCATGGAAGTGATGTTTCTGTGTATTTCCTTTTACAGGCTTTAAGAGACACAATCTTAGAATATCAATTTTCTTTTAGCATTAAATTAATTTGTCTTCATACGGTGGTATCGCACACCCCTACCTTGGATGGTTCTGCGTTCAAGAATAAAGTGAGCATATTTCTATAAATAAGCCATTTACAGTATTGCCTACACAATGCTTTTACTGTACTTATTCTTGTGTAGTTCTGAAAAACGAAACTCTCTTTTTCTCCCGCTTGACAAAACAGCCTGTTTGTACCTTTTATTTGACCACAATTATGAGTCTCAAAAGCCAGAGTTTTGCCTTTCAGTATTTAGTAGGTTGAAATAGGCTGTATGAATGTTGGTTTAATATAGTTCACTCGCGTGTTTGCCATTTTGTTTGTACTTGAATACAAGCTTTTCAGAAGCATGACGATCTGTTCAATTGATTTCTTGCTCATCTGGAGTTACAAC
This sequence comes from Ctenopharyngodon idella, assembly GCF_019924925.1. Taxonomy (NCBI): domain Eukaryota; kingdom Metazoa; phylum Chordata; class Actinopteri; order Cypriniformes; family Xenocyprididae; genus Ctenopharyngodon; species Ctenopharyngodon idella. The sequence continues at coordinate 2,819,516 of NC_067238.1, forward strand.
CACACATGATAATCACAACATACTTATTTTATAATATTATATGCAGAGCATTTTTGTATTATAACCAACAAAATTAGTGGTTTAAGATGAGAAAAAAAAAATTAAATGCAGACAAAATTCAAATTTAATTTGAAATGGAAAAAGCATAACAGCAAAAAAGTGGATAGAGAGAATCTTTCAGACACACTGACAAACACAGCATATCATACAGCAGTCTTCTCACTCTCACTTGAATTTCCTGAGCACTTAACAGCATATGTGAAACTGTGTATGTCTGAAGGACGGGGGACCCCTGTCTTCCCAGCATCCTGTGTGCCGCTATCTAAACACTGCCTCTCTGAAAGCTCGTTCTGTTTGTCTCTCTTGGGCCCCATATGCGGCTAATGCCTGCTGAATATTAATAAGGCCTAATCTTACAGGGGCCCCTGAGCAGAAACTGAAGGAGTGAGAGACTCGTGTGTCAAGATCCGCCATGGCTCACATTATCCAGCCAATCTAGAACTGCTTAAGAAACATTTATTTTACTTTCCTTTCTCTTTCTTTCATCTAGCTCATTATTGTTTGACCTCAAAATATTTTTCTTTTTTCTTTCATAAGAAAAATACACGTTATTACAATAAAGATAAAATAAAGTTATTTTCAACCTCCCACAAACAAACAAACAAACAAATAAACAACAACAACAACAACAACAACAAAACTATCTTTTTCGTTTAAAATATTTGGCTTGTTAATATATAATGTTTTGTTTTTTGATTTTAAAATAATTTCTTTCTTGTTTCACTCTCATTATTTCACTAAGTTTATTATATGTCATTATGTCATTATGTTATTATATAATGGGCATTCTGAGTAATGGGCATCTTGTAAATTATTGGATGTATAGAGGTATTCAGTTAGTTACAGTGTGTACATTTCCTATTATTCACTGTCAAGTAACATTTAATTATATAGAATTTTTAAGATAACTTAAAGACTGCATTTCATGTTTCTAAACACACTAAAGTTGTCAGGGGTTGCATGAGCTAAATCCAAGAAGACATTTAATCAACACACAAAGGAATAGCATACACAACTAATATAACTTCAACGAGGGACTATGACTATGTTTACATGGACAGCAATGATCTAATTATTGACCTTATTGACTCTAATTTTTGACTTATTCTGAATAAGACAATATTTTGGTTAAAGTGTTTACGAGTTGCTTTTAAAATATTCCTTTCATGTTCCCATTTTACATGATATAGAACATAGATCGATTAATGGCATGTCATTACGTCCCCATATACAGTTTTGGGTGTTTCATTTTTAATTTTACGAAAGCTTCAAGTGCAGTGAATTATTTGTCATGCTATGAGTGCAAATAGATGACGGTGGATACAAATTCTCCAGCAACAGGCCTCCTCTATACTTTCATTCGAAATCACTGTTTACATGGTAGTTTCTTAATTAGAGTATTGTCTTAATCTGGTTAAAAGCGGAATATTGTTGTCCATTTAAACGTACTGAATGAACAGAGATAGACTGAGGGCTTAAACACACAAGGAAGATCATCAACAGAACAGGGAACAGGTGTGGACAAATCTGAAACCATGACAACTAATAAATGACTCGAACTCAGACAAAACATAGACAGTGAAAACTAAGACTAAAACTAAACAAGACAATATAACAGCACAATACCAAAGCACAATACCATAGTATATCCCCTTACTGCACACCCCCCATTTTGGCAAGTGGGGCATAAATGATATACCCAAAATAAAAAGGCTGCTGCTATTAAGTCATTCTGAATAGACACAAAACCAACATATATTTAGAAAGCCAACACTTGAGAGTTTACAGTTCAATACTCTGAATTACTCAGACTGTTATTAATATGGAGATATTTAAGGTCAAACATAAAAAACAAAAATATTAAGAATATAATTTTTAAATGTATAAAAATATTATGTGCATGTGGTATAACAACTTATAACCACAATTAAAGTGAAGTCACAATCTGCTCATGCTTCATTTCAAATCTGAAGATATCTCTAAAACTATGAATTTTATGAAACATCTTTTAATACCATGTCAGAGTGAGTTTTGAGAGAAGGCTGAAGTCGCACTTACAGAGTAAATGGTATGCATATTTGGCATGCTGTCTGAGGAGAGGGCTCCGAGCTTGGTCCGAACCCACAGTACTCCCCCCATATTCCTGGCTGTGGTAGGAACCAGCCAAGAGTAAGGAGTTGTGGTGGTGAAGGGATGCTGAAAAACTGTCGACGAATGTAGGCGAATCGACTGTTTATATGTATGTATATATATATATATATATAGATCTCCTCTCATGCTGATAGGATAGATGTGTTGATTGCTGATGACATGTTCATTGGATAGATCATTTGAATGTGCTCGTCCTGAACTTTGTTAATGAAACATCATAAGATGCTAATAAAATATTTTATTGCCCTATAAACGCCTACTTGCAGTGTATTGTCTAAGAAGGAAAGGAGAATGACCAATTTATGTTTCTTTTGTTCTCACTCAAGAACCTGTCACACCTCTGCCGGCATGAGACTTAATCTTCATTGTTCTTTTATGATTATTCTTTTGTTTGTATTCAGCCATTATTAGCCTTTATTCTGGCATTACATTGCTTGCCCATCTACACCACTTTCATCCCACTATACATTAATCCACCTATTAACTGAAGTCTTTCTAGAAAACAACAACAACAACAACAACAACAAAAAAGCAAATTCTTGGGACCTTTTAACAAAATTGTGAAATAGAATAGCTCCTGGCATGACAGGTGCATTAGAGCTACAATTAGCATCAAGCTACATAACACAATTTTTAAAAATTATATTACGCTTTTACTCAAAACTCAATTTAAACTATCATTGAGTGTTTGTATTAACTTCCGATCACAATCTAATGTGTATTTTAGTCATATAATGATGTTGAAATATGTTATTTTAGCCTTTTATATTGCAGCTAATCGCTACACCTGCTTAGTATTTATAACGTAAACATCCATTATTGATATGAAAATACCCCAAATCGCATGGAAATCTCACACAAACCATATTCTATCATAATCGTGTGTTTATTTGCTTCTTGTTTCATGTGTAGAAATGTTTCTTTAGGTTTGTTCTTCACAGAGCTCAGAATAAAGAAGTGTATAGGACAGCGTCATGCAGAAGGGCAGGGAATATGATCACGTAAGATGATTGACAGCTCTACGCCAAATGAGAGAGCGCTGAGATCATAGCTGATGTAAACCAGGAAGAGGAGAGACAGAGCTTGCTCTGAACGCTCTTTCAGCTCTTCAGATCGCATAATTCAGTGGGAAATAAATAGAAATGTTATTCTGTATGATGAAATATTTTGCAAACATGTGAGAATAAATCAATATTCCTAACGGATGCTGTTCAGTGAAGCTATATTAACACAAATAAACTGAAGCAGATGTGACCGAATTCATATAAGTGTTGATATTCTATTCAAAATATAAAAAATTACAAATCAACTATTTTGCACTCCTGGCATAAAATTAAGAAATTAATGTCATTGCAACCTAGTTTTATCATAAACAGTGGTCAAATATCAAAGATGGAGTCTTTAATCTTTCTAATGATGCCCGAATAAGTAAGAGTGTGATGTTTTAATGTCCAAACTTGAAGAGGGAAGGAGAGGGCTGTGGATGAGGATGAAGAGCAGGCAGAAGAAAAAACAAGGAGACAACCAGGGAGGAGATGAAGGTGGGAGGAGCCAGGCGGAGACAGAAGGAACCAAAGCAAAGATAGGAGGAGCAGGAGGATGACCCAGAGCAGAGACTTCAAGGTTCACGGTGGAGTCAAGTCAAGTCAAGTCACCTTTATTTATATAGCGCTTTTTACAATGCAAATTGTTTCAAAGCAGCTTTACAGTGATAGCATAATTTTGGCTGTATAGCAGCTCTAGAAGAAAATAGTGTCAATGTCCAGCTTAAGTAATTTCAGTATTGATTAATTTCTGTTGTAAAAATCATTAGTTATTAATTTATTTCATTTATCTATACAGCAGCTCTGGAGAAAGCAGTGATGTCATCATTCAGTTCAGTTTGCATACAGTGGTGTCAATGCAGGCAAATCAGTAATATTGTTGAATATTAAGTGTCGATAGAGGGAGGATCAATGGTGGAACCTTGGAAGAGAGGCCAGGCAAAACCAAGAAGACGACTGACTGAGATGGAGCCGAAGACCCTGAATGGCACAGAAGGCCTGGAGGGCCATGGTGGAGTTGCAGGCAGGACCGAGGTGGAGGCATGGACTTGGCAGACCGTGACAGAAACAGTGGGAGTGAGGACAATATTGGAACCAGAGGGAAGGAGGAGCCCGGTGAAGCTAGATGGGTGGAGGGTCGCGGCGCAAATACTGACTAGAAAGTCTGAGGCCAGAGCGAGGATGGACCAAGGTGGAGCCAGAGGTACGAAGGAGCCCAGTGGAGCCTGAAGGATGGCAGTTCATGGTGGAGCTGAGGGAGCATTAAGCCAAGGTGGAGCCAATGGGTTGGGGGCCGAGATGGTGTCCGGGGCTTGAAGGCTTGAGGTGGAGCTGAGGGATCCACGAGCCAAGGCGGAGCTGATGACTGGGAAGCCATAGAGGGATCTGTGCAGCTGAGTGGAACCACTGGAGGAGCTGAGGGGTTGAAGGGAAAAATTGTGAAGATGCACTGTACCAGCATTGGCAGGCTGTGTATTTAAGTGTTTTTTTTGTTTTTTTTTGTTTTTGTGTTTTTAACATTTAAGTGTTATATATGCAATGTTTTAAATAAAGATTTTGATATTTTGTATTATTGTGTCTGTTTGAATTGAATGTCAGTAGTACTACTACACAGTGTTGTAGGATAAAATTCTATATAAAAATAATAAAATCTAATTTATATTTAGTAAAAATTAATGAATTACATTAGTGTACTGATAACCTGGATTTTATATAATATATTTATATAATAGCAGTACCTTGAAATTACTGTGAAACTGAAATATGGTTATAGTCCTACTGTAAATCTTAGTTACAGTAACTTAAGTTATTCTTCAGAATGTCTGCTACATAGCATCCTTAAGTTAATAAAGGAAGGATAAAGATATAAGTGCTTTAAGGTTTCTGAAAATGTGGGGCAATACATGGCACTAAAGAACTGAAGATTTGTTGGCATGCTGACCAAAGGCAAATCTGGATCCCATTACGTTTTACTGTCACAAACCAACAAGGCCATATTGGAGCAGGCATTCCGATGACAACCAGCTTTAGCTTAAAATATATGATTGATTGATTGCTGTATAAAAATGTATTCTGTCTGGAATACAAAAGTTAAAACAGGCCGATTTTCTGACCAAGCCTTCAACCCCAGCTATTCTGTAACCCCCTGATTCTGGAATGTTACGCAATAGAATTATATAATTGCGGTTTATTGGTATAAAGGGCTCAGTCATGTGACATGCACCCCTCTTCTGGAATTCATCAGGAATGGGCTGATATGTGATTCCTGCACCAACCAACCCACATTTAGGTGATTCACTCATTCCCCTCAAAATGAAAATACTACTGTATGAAAATATTTCGGTAACACTTTATTTTAGGGTCTTTTAACTAGTTGCTTATTAGCATGCATATTAATATAATATTGCCTATTTATTAGTACTTATTAAGCACATATTAATGCCTTATTCTGCATGACCTTATTCTACATTCTTAATCCTACCCAATACCTAAACTGAACAACTACCTTACTAACTATTAATAAGCAGTAAATTAGAAGTTTATTGGGGGAAAAGTCGTAGTTAATAGTTTATATGTGTTCCCTATACTGAAGTGTTACCAATATTTCTTATTGGAAAGGTTAATAGAATACATTTATTTTTTAAAGATATATTACATTTACAATATCATACTTTTCTGTAACAGTTTGTCTTTTTTTTTTTCAACACCACATGTAATTCTTTCAATTCTTGAACCCAACAGTAGGGTTCTAGGTGTCAGCATACAGAAGGAGACAACACAGGTAACTCAAGTGCACTTGTAGTTTATTTGCAGGAGGCAGAGAGTAAACAGGAGAAACAAGTGAGTGTTCAATAAATGCAGGTTAGACAGACTTAGCTTCTATGGTCATAGTCTTTGTCTCTTTGCAGGTATTGAGGATGTCAAGGCTGAAGAGATGTCAGTGGATCTGGAGAGAAGATGACAGATGATGAAGGCTGAAGACGGAACAGAATCTCAACAGCTGAGTACATCAGGTAGGTATCAAAGTAAGGTGATCAGTAGTAGTGAACAACGAGATCAGACAATGGTGAACTGAAGGGTGACTGCTTAAATGCAGTGGAGCTGATGAAGGTTAGTGATGGCAGGTGTGGATGATCATGAAGTGGGTGCAGGTGTGAGCCAGGAGGGATCATGGGAAATGTAGTGCCAACGTGATCTGTGAAGAAGTGACTGAACTGGTGACGGATGATGTGATAGTACTCCCCCCTCCCAGAAGGAGTGACCTCACGCCTAATAGGATACCTCTAGGAAGGGAGGGAGGGAGGGCGGGCACCCTGGTGCTGGGCAGGACGGTTCGTGGGGAGCAGGTGACCAGGGTGATGCCGACAGGAAAGGGTAGCTCAGGGAGCCAGGAAGGTAACTGCAGTGCAGGGAGCCATGGTGGTGCAGGTAGCTCAAGGGGACCATGGCGTAGCAGGTAGCTCGGGGTCCATGATGGAGCAGGTAGCTCAGGGGGCCATGGCAGAGCAGATGACCCCCCAGAGCCGGGCAGACAAAGCTGAAGATCCCCATGGTGGTGCAGATGACCACCATAGCTGTGCAGACGATCTTTAAGACCCCCATGGTGAAGCAGATGACCACCACAGCAGTGCTGACACCATAGTTGCCTCAGGGCAGACAGGAAATTAAAGGATCTTCTTAGTCATAATAGGGTAGACAGACACTTTGGATCTTGGTCATATCTGGAAAACAGGAAATTTAGGAACGACCTCCATAGTCGCATCTACACAGACAGAAGACTGGTAAACGACCTTCCTGGTCGTATTTGGACAGGCTAAAAATTCGGGAATGACCTCCCTGGTCATCTCTGGGCAAACAGGAAACTGAGGAACGACCTCCGTGGTCAGATCAAGGCAGACAAAAGACTGAGAAGTAACCGTCTGGGTCGCATTTGGACAGACTGAAAATTCGGGCACGACCTCCTTGGTCAAGCTCTGGGATGAGAGAGGGCACTGGGCTTTGGTCAGGGGTTGGAGCCATCACAGGACTATACTCTGGAGCGGACTCTTGATCTGGGGGAATTCTATGAGCGGGTTCTGATACTGATTCAGGGTTTAGAGTGGGCTCCAGTGGAGATTCAGGGGTTAGAGTGGACTCCGATGAAAACTCTGGGGCTGGAACAGGCTCGCTACAGAACTCTGAGTCTGGAGCCGACTCAATGAATTCTGGGGCTGGAGCAGACTCGTGACTAAATTCTGGGAATGGAACCATCTATGTACTGTGCTCAGGGGCTGGTGCCATCACTAGACTAAGGTCAGGGGCTGGAGCCATCCCTAGATGAAAGTCAGGGGCTGGAGCCATCACTAGACTGTGGTCAGGTGCTGGAGCCCACACTGAGCTCTGTTCAGGGTCTGAAACAAGACACTGGGCTGTGGTCAGGGGCTGGAATTACAGACACTGGGCTGTGGTCAGGGGCTGGAACAGACGGGTTGGCCTGGTAGAGGACCATTTCTTCATCCTCTGCCTCCTCCTTTGGGCAGATTCTGGAGCTGGCTCTTGGGTAGGAAAGGACTCTGGAATGGGTTTTGGAATTTCCCCTCACAGGAACTGACTGGTGAATTTCTCTCACTTGAGCAGATTGGTGAATTTCTTTCACAGGAACTGACTGGAGAAGAGGACTCAATCGAACAGACTGGTGATTTTCACTTACTGGCTAGGATTCTGGACATGAGGACCAAAGATTTGAAATCTTCAGAGCGGTCTCGACGGCCATAATAGTTGGGTCCGCTAGCTTTGCTATCAGGTCTGTGCTGTTTCTCTGACTCGAGGGAAGACTGGAGACTCTTGGGCTTGCATGAGGAGTGAAGATGGCGGAGGACTTTGAGAGGAGTTCGGTGGTGTTTGGTGGCTTGACGGACAAAACCTCAGATGCCAGGATGGCTGGAGTGAACTGGCGAGAAAGTGACAGAGTGGAACTGGCATCTTACTCCACCTCGCTGACAGTGAGGGACGAACCACATAGCCACAGTACATAATCAATATAGCTCTCCAGGGAACAAGTGGTAGCTGTTGCTGGTATCTAGTTATAAAGATGGTCGTCTAAACCGCACCAAAACTTGATTTTCATGGAACTATCATTCCATGGTACCAGGTTGGAGACCTCAAGAAAATCCTGTACATACTCCTCAATGGGACAACCATGTTGGAAAATGGAGATAAGCTAATTCTCTGGATTGTTAGGGGTGAGGAAAAGGCTCATAGTTCTGCTTTGGTTGTCGTTATATGGTCTAGTCTACTGTCAGCATACAGAAGGAGACAACACAGGTGGTAGTTTATTTGCAGGTGGCAGAGTGTAAGCAGGGGAAACAGGTGAGTGTTCAATAAATGGCAGGTTATGCAAACTTAGCCTCTATGATCATAGTCTTTGTCTCTTTGCAGTTATTGAGGATGTCAAGGCTGAAGAGATGTCAGTGGATCTGGAGAGAAGATGACAGATGATGAATGCTGAAGATGGAACGGAATCTCAACAGGTGAATAGATCAGGTAGGTATCCAGGTAAGGTGATCAGTAGTGAACAACGAGACCAGACAATGGTGAACTGAAGAGTGACTGCTTAAATGCAGTGGAGCTGATAAAGGTTAGTGATGGCAGGTGTGAATGATCATGAATTGGGTGCAGGTGTGAGCTAGGAGGGATCATGGGAATTGTATTGCCAAGGTGATCTGTGATGGTGAAGTGACTGAACTGGTAACTGATGATGTGACACAAGGGTTCTAAAAGTAAAAAATCCCATTCATTTTCTACATAGAAAATCCAATAATGTATAAATTTTCAAGACAGATTTACCATGAGCTTTTCTAGGTGACCAGCCTACATTACCCATAATCCTGGAGAGAAGTCAGTTTTACCATTGAAACAGAAAATGCAACAAAGTAAGCTCAGCAGCACCATCTCACACTTTTAAAGCTAAACTGTAAAACTACTTACACATATCTAAAAAAAAAATTGAATAAACATAAAAAAATGTGTTTTTATACTTGTAATCAATGGCTGTCAATAGTTTTTTTATTGTACTTTTATTGTATTATTGGTAACACTTTATTTTAAGGGGCCATAATTATGCTGTAGTTAAGTATTAACACCGGTAGTTAATGATTAGCTGAACATATAGTAAGGGCATATTAGCCATTGTTTATGAATTAGTTAAGCTTTAACAAGCCAGTAATTAATAATTAAAGGGATAGTTCACTCTAAAATGAAAATGAAGTCATTATTTACTCATGTTGTTTTAATGCCGTATATTCATTTTAGGGTGAACTACCATTTTTACTGAACATATATTAAGGGCATATTATTATTTACAACTGATCAAACATTTGAAGGATTAAACATTTGAAGGATAAACAAGCCAATAATTAATTGTTAACTGAATGTACAGTAAATGCCTTTTAAATGCACTTTATTTATAGTCCACTTTAGACACTCTACTAACTTTAAATAACTTTGCCACTGCATGTCAACTAACTCTAATTAGTAGACTGTAGTAAACTGTTAGTAGACTGTTAGGTTTTACTAAAAAAAAAAATTAAGCAGTAAGTTGACATGTAATTACAAAGTTACTTATAGTCAGTAGAATGTCTGTTGGGGAAGCATCAAAATAAAGTGTTAGCAGATATTAAGCAGACAGTCTGCTAATACTCTAATGAGAGTTAGTTGACATGGAGTAGCAATATTACTTATAATCAGCAGAATGTCTAAAGTGGACTATCGAAATAAAATGTCACCCCTTTTAGCCATTATTTATAACTTGTTTGTAAATATGATTGTGCAGTACGTGATTTACACAGTGTTATATTTCTAATTAGTGTATGTTTTACAGTTTTGAGTAATAAATTGCTAAAATTGTGCAATAAATTGATTTGTATGGCACTTATTAAGTGATGTTCAAGTTTATTCACCAGAATAAGCCAGTAAATTGGCTAAGATACACTACTACTAAAGACAATTTCTGGTGTGTTCATGCATAACTACTGCATAAATAATGGCTAATATTCCTTTACTGTATGTTCAGTTAATCATTAATTACTGGTGGGTTAATGCTTAACTACCGCATGATTGTGTTACCATATTATTTTGTATTTGATCTTGTCATTTACAGTGTTTCATCGGTTGAGTAATCTAAAAAAAGTGAAACGACTGTGTCATATTATAGTTAATTTAGCTTTTTTTTTGGTAAAATGAGTTGCAGAAAGCAAACAAAAATTATTATATTTATACATTAAGCGACATTTTGGTTTATGGCTAAAGACAATATATTAGTAAGTATAGTATGGTCTTTAAAATAAATAATCTTTTAATTTGTATGTGTCAGGATTATGTTTTGTTCTGCATAGTTTTATTGTTTTAGTTTGGTTCTGTTCTGTTTCTGTTGCCTGCTTTTGTATGTTGAAATAATTTCCTTGTGCGTTCACCTGCTGCTGCTTGTCCCTTCAATGTCGTGTTATACAGGTGCTGGTCATATAATTAGAATATCATCAAAAAGTTGATTTATTTCACTAATTCCATTCAAAAAGTGAAACTTGTATATTATATTCATTCATTACACACAGACTGATATATTTCAAATGTTTATTTCTTTTAATTTTGATGATTATAACTGACAACTAAGGAAAATCCCAAATTCAGTATCTCAGAAAATTAGAATATTACTTAAGACCAATACAAAGAAAGGATTTTTAGAAATCTTGGCCAACTGAAAAGTATGAACATGAAAAGTATGAGCATGTACAGCACTCAATACTTAGTTGGGGCTCCTTTTGCCTGAATTACTGCAGCAATGCGGCGTGGCATGGAGTCGATCGGTCTGTGGCACTGCTCAGGTGTTATAAGAGCCCAGGTTGCTCTGATAGTGGCCTTCAGCTCTTCTGCATTGTTGGGTCTGGCATATCGCATCTTCCTCTTCACAATACCCCATAGATTTTCTATGGGGTTAAGGTCAGGCGAGTTTACTGGCCAATTAAGAACAGGGATACCATGGTCCTTAAACCAGGTACTGGTAGCTTTGGCACTGTGTGCAGGTGCCAAGTCCTGTTGGAAAATGAAATCTGCATCTCCATAAAGTTGGTCAGCAGCAGGAAGCATGAAGTGCTCTAAAACTTCCTGGTATATGGCTGCGTTGACCTTGGACCTCAGAAAACACAGTGGACCAACACCAGCAGATGACATGGCACCCCAAACCATCACTGACTGTGGAAACTTTACACTGGACCTCAAGCAACGTGGATTGTGTGCCTCTCCTCTCTTCCTCCAGACTCTGGGACCCTGATTTCCCAAGGAAATGCAAAATTTACTTTCATCAGAGAACATAACTTTGGACCACTCAGCAGCAGTCCAGTCCTTTTTGTCTTTAGCCCAGGCGAGACGCTTCTGACGCTGTCTGTTGTTCAAGAGTGGCTTGACACAAGGAATGCGACAACTGAAACCCATGTCTTGCATACGTCTGTGCGTAGTGGTTCTTGAAGCACTGACTCCAGCTGCAGTCCACTCTTTGTGAATCTCCCCCACATTTTTGAATGAGTTTTGTTTCACAATCCTCTCCAGGGTGCGGTTATCCCTATTGCTTGTACACTTTTTTCTACCACATCTTTTCCTTCCCTTCGCCTCTCTATTAATGTGCTTGGACACAGAGCTCTGTGAACAGCCAGCCTCTTTTAGCAATGACCTTTTGTGTCTTGCCCTCCTTGTGCAAGGTGTCAATGGTCTTCTTTTGGACAACTGTCAAGTCAGCGGTCTTCCCCATGATTGTGTAGCCTACAGAACTAGACTGAGAGACCATTTAAAGGCCTTTGCAGGTGTTTTGAGTTAATTAGCTGATTAGAGTGTGGCACCAGGTGTCTTCAATATTGAACCTTTTCACAATATTCTAATTTTCTGAGATACTGAATTTGGGATTTTCCTTAGTTGTCAGTTATAATCATCAGAATTAAAAGAAATAAACATTTGAAATATATCAGTCTGTGTGTAATGAATGAATATAATATACAAGTTTCACTTTTTGAATGGAATTAGTGAAATAAATCAACTTTTTGATGATATTCTAATTATATGACCAGCACCTGTACTGGTTGTTCTGTTTCCTTGTTTTCTGAGTTTTTGTTTAATTAACTTTGACTCTGTTGTGATTAGATTCTCTTCCTTGTCTTTGCTGCAACCTATGTGACAGTAAGAATATTTCTTTCTTTCTTTCTTTCTTTCTTCTCAGAGCTGGTTGATTTCCTGCCTCAAAACACTTTATTGAAGAATGTTTTGAAATACCTGTGGAAGAGCTAATTAAACCTAGTTGGTTTAGGAAAAGTACTTTTTCAGAACCAAGGAATAGCTAGAGAAAAACAAGTTTTGAGACAAATTGTCGCCTTGGAATTATAAGGTTCTATCTGACATTTTTGTCAAAATTGAGTTATTCACATAATCTTATTCTGTGACAACTTATTTACATTATGTGATGTTTTTGGTAATGTTGAGTACATATAGGGACTTTTTATTTAGAAAACAAAAAGGTTATATCTACATCTTTGAAGCTCAATATCTCAGAACTGCTCAGAATGCAGATATAATTCCAATGGGACGAAATTACCTACTTGTATGTCATGTAGTAGTGAAATGTGCCTTCACTTTTTTACACCATCATATCTTAAAGTAAACTAGTAAATTAATCTGAAGACTATTAGACCATATTGGGGAATAGCTAATATGTTGTCAATGTAAACAGGAACCTTGTCTTCATGTTATTTTTGAATAATCTTCTGGAACTGAACACCAAGCCTTAGACCAACCATCAATCAGGGATGGCCAAAGCTACAAATATGTCATGCATGACATAAAAGTTGTGTTTGTCAAACCATTTCATAACTTATTGAATGTTTACTTCACAACCACACTGTTTACCACACTGACTCATAATGATTGATTATGATCATGCTTTTCCATCTGTGACCATTCATCACAGTAATAATCAGGATATCTGGACATCACTCATACTGACACATGACAGTTGTGTAATTTTTTGCTGTTTTCTATTATCTTGAATTCTGTGCTGACATGACAGGAAATGGTAAAGTTACAATTGCTCTATAAAACAGTCTCGAAGACATTATTCAGGCATGGAGAGAGATAGATTGAGTTATGTCTAGGGATTCGGTGTAACTCGAGCTTTATTTTTCCCATGCTGCCTCAATTGATGAAGAAAATAACAATAACCCAGTTATTCCCCTGCCTATTATTTTTGCACTTGGTTTTGGGATGTTTAACTGATGCTTCAATTACCCTGTTTTTCATTTACTGTAATACTACTTACAAAGCCTTAAATTTAATAAGCCCTGTCATGGATATCATAAGAGCCATCTCATTTTCAGTTCTTAGCCCATTTCTTCCCTCATCTTCCTCTCTTTTTCTAAACAACAGCAATAAAAAGCTCAGAGGTCTACATTTCTTTAGAAGAAATATAAATGGAAACAAATGAGACAAATTAAACAAATTAAGCAAATTGACATATAGCATACATTGGTATCTTGACAAATCTATGCACACCTTGAGACATTGTTAAGATCTTTTCTGAAACACGTAATATAATTTATTTTTTTTCTGGAGAAAAATATGAGAAGCAGACTTCAAGGAATAGTTCATCCCAAAATATAATTTCTGTCATCAAGTACAGCACATATCATTTGCACTTGAGCATCTTCAAATTTGTTATGTCAAGAACACTATTAGTTCCCTTTCGAAGTGGAACTCAACACTGTGTCTTGGATCGACGCTATGGGCAACACCATCAGCGTCACCCGTGTCTGAAGCATGTGTAAACACACTCCAATTTGGAATTTGTTTACACTTACTTCAGACACTGGTCACGCTGATGGCATTCCCCATACGTTGATCCAAGATGCAGTGTCTTGTTCCCCTTCTGAGGGAACCACAGTTACAGTTGTAAACTGAGAAGTTCCCTTTTTGAAGAAACTCCATGCTGCGTCTATATGGGAACACATCCACCATGGCCGGTGTCTCCAAAACATGCCAACATGCGTTCGACTCTTGAGGGAGCTGGATGCGCTTATTGTGATAAGCCGCAGTGAGGGAGCTCCCCTCTCACTTGACTTTTTTTTATTTTTTTTTTTTTATAAAGTTTACGGGTTTAGTCCCCGTGTCTGCCGAAACAGTGTGGCAGCTTCGATCGTGGGGTTGCAGTTGTGTAGAGCTGAGGCAGATGAGTCCACCTCCCCTGCTTTACCACCTTGCGGCTCATGGCAAGGCAAGTGAGACAGACCTGTGTGGCCCTGTACACAATGGAATACCCCTGCTTACAAAAAAGCTGGTGGTGTTGAGGCACATGTTGTGGGGATACCAGGCCTACCTATTGAGTAGTATTGTTTCCTGAGGCAAAAAAAAAAAAAAAAAAAACCCTGCCGTTCAATGGTTGCTATAGTTACCATGGAGAGACATCTGTGATAAGGAGAAAAGAGAAAACCTTTCTCCTTGATGCTCTGATCTCGCACTCTGGCCTTTTCAGACTGCCGGTGAAGTGGTCGTAGAAAAGTCTACAGAGGCAAGGTCTCATTTAGCATCTTTCAGGGGTCTGTGAGGGTTGAAGGAGTAATATTAGCACTCTAGGCTTATGCTGAGGCTGGGGTCTGCTGTCATAGACCTGCTGTGTTCTTCTGTAAAAAGTGGCAAGAGCCAGACAAAGTGGTATAGCTCTGCCCTCTCCAGCTTGTAGATTAAAGTGGACTAGTTAGTCTGCACGCTTCTTGAAGAAAACCCTTCTTATTGCTTACAGCCTGCATATAAGGGCTTGGTTGTGTGAAATAAAATAAAGATGGACTGTGATCCCCTTTTTATTGGTTTCCAGCATAGTTGAAGCCTTGGTCACGATGACTTGATGTAACACCTTCACTTTCTGGTGACAATTTTTAGCAGAGGTGTTTAGCATTAGAAATTAGAGGCTGGTAATTATTGAGAGACAACTGTTTTAATAAAGAGCACTCGTGGTGCGATGATGTGACCTCTTTACTTTCGGATTGTGAACCGGAGGTGTTAGCAGTAAACTGCTGAGGTGGCAGCTTACTGAAGGAGTGGTCGGGGTGAGATGATGCAAACCCTTCAGCTTTAGTTGTCCTCCCTCCAGTTTGACTGGAGGTGGTAGCAGTGAACTGCTCAGGTAGCAGCTTATCAAAGCTGTGGTCATGGTGAGATGTAAGCAGTGCATGACAGTCTAAAATATGTCTGCTCCTAATAATGTAGTAGTGCTGAGAGTTAATTATATATTTATTGTTGTCCTCCAGTATTGGAGTAGGAGGCCCGGTGGTGTGCTTATATCCTGGTAATAAAGATATTGAGTATCTTTATTCTTTCCCAGGGTACAGAGCTGATGAATGAGAATTATTTTGGGCAGGGGACATACCATCCCAACTTCTCATTCTGTCTCCCTCCCCAAATATTGAGGTGTAAGTAGGGTGTTATGCTCTCCTGTGGACAGGGTGCTTTATTAGCCTTATATTATTGAGCAGAATGTTGGTAAGCTATGGATGGATTAAAAATGAACCATCCTTTTGTATGCTGTATAACAGTTTAGGCTGGACATTCTGAGAGGTTCTCATATGCCCCCTTCTGTAAGTCGCTCCTTAAGTGAAAGGAATAGTATAAGAGTTATCTGGGCAGGCACTCAAGCTCCCATTCCCTCATTTTGTCCCCCTCCACAAATGTTAGGGTGCCTTTCTGTAACGAGTTGGAACAGGTGCTACTAGTAATAGAGTTATACTCCAGTCTCTGCGGTTTAGTCTATGACTAAGCATATTACTGGGACATAGTGATGACTATGTTAGTGAATTTCCCTAAACAGATTTGCCCCTGAGCTCTAAGCAGGTGCCTGTCCCACTCTCGGGACTTGGGTTACCTGTGGTGGAGTTTCCCTGTTAAAATATCTGTAAGGTAAGTATTGGAGCATGGAGCTCTGGGGGTTTTCCCTAGCACCTGTTCCCTCGAAAGGGAATGTATTGGGGTAGCGTATGTAAAGCTGCATCGCATTACCATTCTTCGGGCACGCCTGCGCGTCTCCTTCAGACAGTGAATCTGATGATGTCTAATGCAGGCACCATTCTATACATACGGGTGCTCTATGTGATGTCATAGTATTGACATTGGCCAATTATTTGTCATATTTAACAAATAATCTCTAAAACTCACTCTGGGGTCTGTAATGAGTCATCCCCCAATGGACCAACTGGGGCAAGGGCCTCAGTTACATGGACACCACCTGATAAGGTTGATTTTTATTCATGATTCAAGATTCAAGATTCTTTATTGTCAATGTACAAAAAGTACAGCGAAATTAGAGCAATCCATACAGTGCAATTACACATAAATTAGTGCAAGCTAAGCATCTAATTTAAATAGATAACAATTTAAGTAGAATTTCCAAAGAAACAATACGATAACCAATATACAGTACAATATATTAATAAACAATATACCACAAAAAAAAAGAAAGAAAGGAAAGACAAACAGTCAAATATTGACTTTTTTTGACTTGCAAATATGCAGAAGCTGCTCTGAACGATGTAGCCACATGGAAAAGCAGTGGCCATAGTCCTCAAAACAGACTTTCCTGCATTAATTTATAGACGAACTGTTCTATAAGTGAACATGCACCCCAGGACATTGTGTGTATTAGGGGTGACCCTGAATAGTTGACGATTCGATGCTTTGATAGGAGGATCCTGATTCGACTACCAATCTCTTTTTATTCATTTTCTTCTATATCTTTGTGTGGTGTTCTGTAGGCCTACATCGTGGCTGTGAATGTTTATCCACATTGCCTATCATTTCAGTTTAAAAAAGATAAAAATCATTGTCAGTTTCGTCTATCACTTGACAAGCAGTTTGGTCGCTTTATTAGAAAGTTGTTTCTCTGTGCTGTGTGTGAAAAAAAAAAAAAGTTGTCTTAAGGCGTGGGTATAGGCCTTAATTCATTTTCCGCGTCCCGCTCCATCTCATACACAGTTGAGCCCACGAGCCTTTCAAAGTAGCCTATACTCATTTGGCCTTGAGCACGGAAAGAGTTCGTGCGTACTATCTAGTGGACTGCTGTTTTTCAAGCAGACCCCCACCCCCGGCTCACACATATATGATTCAACTATCAGTCAAATATAGGCATTCTGATTCAAATCTGATTCGACTATGTAAATCCGTAGTCGGGGACACCCCTAGTGTGTATTATTATAACTGTCTTTCAAAATGTTTGTATGGTATTTTGCATATTTTATGATAAGAAATACAGAGTTCAGGCATGAAAATCTAACAGAACGCTGATTGGTTCTTTCTATGCCGTGGCACCAGACAATCAGAAGTATTTCCAAATCCATGCAACCATATATATCGAACCCTAGCCTGCGATCGAAAAGCTGTGCAATGTGAAAGCTCTGTTATGAGCAGAATGCTTTCAGAAATCCTCTGAAATTCAACATCTTAGATAAGTAAACAGGTTTTCTTATGATATTGCACAATGCTTTTTGCGTAGTCTGCTTTCAATTCCTTCAAGTGTCATACACGAGGTTTAAATCATGTCATGTTAGCTTCCCAACCAGTGATCACTATGCATATTAGCAGCTAGTGTACATGCATCACATTAGCAGCAGCAAGCAGACATGTTGTATAAAGATACAGAGACATAGCTTGCTAAACTCTAAAGTGAAATGTGCTTCACTTTTATTTTAGCATTGAAATAAAGCTACAGCAATTCCTAATATTTAAGCAGCAGCAGCATGCTAAAACAAATTAAGGAAATGGGCCACTAGAATTTAGCAGCCTACAAACGCTACATCAGACTTAATTCCAAAGACATTTTGAAAGGACAAGAAACATCTTCTGATTTTAAATCATCAGGTGTCGCTGGGCATCTGCGTATATAAATTATTAAATTCAGATACAATTATTAAGATTTGATCATTTGCGGAGGTTAGCTACGACGTGTATGCGGCAATTTACAGTAGCCGAATCCTCAGCTAGTGGAGGGGAGGATCTCGGCTACGAGATTGAGTTTGTTGCAGGGGACCGGGGGATGATTGTTATCAGGCCGAGGCTAACTTGGCCGCTTGCTTAACTTGGGTAGCATGGACCATGCGGTCCACTGCTTTGAGGGGGTTCTACCATTCTTGCAGCAGCCTTTTCTTTGTTTGTTATATTTGACTAAGCTGAATAAATTATTGTATTTGCTCAGCAGCAGCAGCAGCAGCAGTAGCAGCAGCAGCAGCAGTAGCAGCAGCAGTGTAGCAGATCTCGTACACCAAAATCAATACCCCATGCCAATAAATGCTGGTTGAATTTAATCTGCTCCGAGAGTTGTCATGACTGAACTACTAGTTCATGTAACCTTACATACAGTGGGTATGGAAAGTATTCAGACCCCCTTAAATTTTCACTCTTTGTTATATTGCAGCCATTTGCTAAAATCATTTAAGTTAATTTTTTTTCCTCATTAATGTACACACAGCACCCCATATTGACAGAAAAACACAGAATTATTGACATTTTTGCAGATTTATTAAAAAAGAAAAACTGAAATATCACATGGTCCTAAGTATTCAGACCCTTTGCTCAGTATTTAGTAGAACCCTTTTGATCTAATACAGCCATGAGTCTTTTTGGGAAAGATGCAACAAGTTTTTCACACCTGGATTTGGGGATCCTCTGCCATTCCTCCTTGCAGATCCTCTCCAGTTCTGTCAGGTTGGATGGTAAACGTTGGTGGACAGCCATTTTTAGGTCTCTCCAGAGATGCTCAATTGGGTTTAAGTCAGGGCTCTGGCTGGGCCATTCAAGAACAGTCACTGAGTTGTTGTGAAGCCACTCCTTCGTTATTTTAGCTGTGTGCTTAGGGTCATTGTCTTGTTGGAAGGTAAACCTTCGGCCCAGTCTGAGGTCCTGAGCACTCTGGAGAAGGTTTTCGTCCAGGATATCCCTGAACTTGGCCACATTCATCTTTCCCTCGATTGCAACCAGTCGTCCTGTCCCTGCAGCTGAAAAACACCCCCACAGCATGATGCTGCCACCACCATGCTTCACTGTTGGGACTTTATCAGACAGGTGATGAGCAGTGCCTGGTTTTCTCCACACATACCGTTTAGAATTAAGGCCAAAAAGTTCTATCATGGTCTCATCAGACCAGAGAATCTTATTTCTCACCATCTTGGAGTCCTCCATGCAGGCTTTCATGTGTCTTGCACTGAGGAGAGGCTTCCGTCGGGCCACTCTGCCATAAAGCCCCGACTGGTGGAGGGCTGCAGTGATGGTTGACTTTCTACAACTTTCTCCCATCTCCCGAATGCATCTCTGGAGCTCAGCCACAGTGAACTTTGGGTTCTTCTTTACCTCTCTCACCGAGGCTCTTCTCCCCCGTTAGCTCAGTTTGGCCAGACGGCCAGCTCTAGGAAGGGTTCTGGTCGTCCCAAACGTCTTCCATTTAAGGATTATGGAGGCCACTGTGCTCTTAGGAACCTTAAGTGCAGCAGAAATTTTTTGTAACCTTGGCCAGATCTGTGCCTCGCCACAATTCTGTCTCTGAGCTCTTCAGGCAGTTCCTTTGACCTCATGATTCTCATTTGCTCTGACATGCACTGTGAGCTGTAAGGTCTTATATAGACAGGTGTGTGGCTTTCCTAATCACGTCAAATCAGTATAATCAAACACAGCTGGACTCAAATGAAGGTGTAGAACCATCTCAAGGATGATCAGAAGAAATGGACGGCACCTGAGTTAAATATATGAGTGTCACAGCAAAGGGTCTGAATACTTAGGACCATGTGATATTTCAGTTTTTCTTTTTTAATAAATCTGCAAAAATGTCAACAATTCTGTGTTTTTCTGTCAATATGGGGTGCTGTGTGTACATTAATGATTAACTTAACTTAAATGATTTTAGCAAATGGCTGCAATATAAGAAAGAGTGAAAAATTTAAGAGGGTCTGAATACTTTCCGTACCCACTGTATATCATGTCTCCTATCAAATTAATGTTCATTTCACAACTTACATTTTTATGTATGTGACTTCCTCATCGGATGCAGTGTGTGTTTGTTGTATTAATTGGAGTTTAAATGGACACAAACCCACGAGGCCCAGTTTAATCATGCTCAAAACAAGAACCATAAACTCCCCCACAGAGGAAGTTCCCGCTCAGAAGTTCCACTTTCCTCATTGGTCAGATCCACCCTGAGAGCAGTGACTTCTCCCAGACCTTAAAAAAGAGATGCACAACTCTGCCTCCTTCTCTTGCATCTTCGACTGCCCCAAGACAACTCCTGCTGATGGCCTCTCAGGCCAGGCCGGCAGGCCTCTACCTGCCCCCCACCATGTGCTTAACTAGGAGAGAAAAGGACTCTTTCCCAACTAAGAGCCAAACTAACCATGCAAGTTTGTCATTATTCCTTCATTCAGTGCAGATGACATTGATTGCAACTTCAGCACCATCGGACTGAACTCTCAGGACTATACTATACTCTCAGGAGTATATTCGGACGCTCTTCAAACAGCTGAGGCATAATGCAAGTATCATACGATATACTAAATTGCTGCTAGTTAGTTACAATTATGAACCCCCTTTGTTAACAAAGGAGTTTTGTAATGATAAGCTGATGATTCTTTCCCGGTTATTGAATCTTTTCCATAGCTCCATTTCCTGTTCCCACTTCCGGTTTCACTCTATCATTTCTCATTTTACCTATGTATGTGTGACTTGTGTTTATGCATGTGTTTGTTAGTTTAGTTATGTGTTCGTGATTTAGTTAATAAATCTTGTTAATGTAGCTACATCACGTTAATCTGATTAACGGTTTCAAATATTCATAATGAATAATCATAATGAGTTATGAATAATTATTAATATTTCCCCTTTGAGCTAATTCACAACAATGATTTTGGGAAAAGCACCCGTTTAGTTTCCTTGGTTACTCGTTACTTGCTAGTTTGTTTCTATGGTTACCAATTGAGTTGTGCACGTGTGTCTTGTTCAGTTAATCATTATCTTGTGTATATATGCCCTCAGTTCATTCTACCCTATTAAAATATTACTCCAGTAAAAGTATTAAATACTAGTTTTCAATTTTACTTAAGTAAAAGTTCAAAAGTACTTGATTTTTAACCCTTAAATGCATGAATATTTCGCCAGTCATTCTTACATATTTGGGTCTTTAGCAACCCGGATCTATATCACGGATGGATCTCCACTTGTCGTGATAATATAAAACTACCCTAATATTAGAATAACCGTTACAGAAGAATAAAATAAAGCATATTTTGTTACCTTTTGAAGCTTGGAAAGGTTGATTTTGAGCAGATGTTTTATGCCATCATCACTGTCCTCATCAGAGCTCATTTCCTAGTACATTCAGCAAATGATAGTTTTGAGAATATGTTTGAGATCGCGAATATGAGCCCATTCGCAATCTCAAACATAGGGGAGAGCGGGGCACAACCTAACGCTTTTTGACTTTCTCAGTTTGTGTAAATCTACTTAGGGTTCAGAGAATTTCTTTTGTTCCACAATAATTTTACACATGTCTGGTACAAATATGTGGCTTTGTTTCATTAATACAGTGTATACTTTTTTCTTTATTTACCCCGAAAGAAAGGAAGTGAAATGTATCAACATGCCCCATAGGTGGGGCACATTGTAACATGTGATGGGGCATGTTGTAACATGACCATATGACAGCAAAAAATAGTATCTGATTTAATTTAAAAAATATACATGACAAACTAAAATATTTTGTCAATAAAAGACAATAATTATTTTTTTCATATAAAATAATAGCATTTTTTTAGAAATTCAAATTTAAATAATTTTGTAGTTTGACAATGAATACTCTGCAAAACACAGCTACATAGCATAGGTCAAAACAATACATGCAAACAGATGAAGAAACATATTCAGACATTCAGAAAAACACAGAGCTGAACAAAAAACACTCCCCTCTCTCCACTCACAGCTCTCACAGAACACGAGACAAATAGACGAGCCAGTACAAATGCTGTAAATTTCTTGAAATAATATTTTCTGGATGTTCAGGTTCTTCCTCTCAGTCTTTATTCACCTTTTTTCTCATGGTTTCTCAACAGAAATTCATAAAAGTTGATTATGCCAGTTGTATCGTAACTGTATGGAATAGTATAGTTCTAATAGCGGGGCACATTGTAACGCAGTGTTATCTGCGCAACTGGAATTTAAACCTGGTTAGTGTCTTCTGATAGTTAGTGAAGCGTTAAAGAATTACCCAAACTGCTAAAACACAGATAGGAGATTAAAATAATATCAGATTTGTCTAATTTTGAATAAACACAAAAAATATACAGGTGCTGGTCATATAATTAGAATATCATCAAAAAGTTGATTTATTTCACTAATTCCATTCAAAAAGTGAAACTTGTATATTATATGCATTCATTACACACAGACTGATATATTTCAAATGTTTATTTCTTTTAATTTTGATGATTAAAATCCCAAATTCAGTATCTCAGAAAATTAGAATATTGTGAAAAGGTTCAATATTGAAGACACCTGGTGCCACACTCTAATCAGCTAATTAACTCAAAACACCTGCAAAGGCCTTTAAATGGTCTCTCAGTCTAGTTCTGTAGGCTACACAATCATGGGGAAGACCGCTGACTTGACAGTTGTCCAAAAGACGACCATTGACACCTTGCACAAGGAGAGCAAGACACAAAAGGTCATTGCAAAAGAGGCTGGCTGTTCACAGAGCTCTGTGTCCAAGCACATTAATAGAGAGGTGAAGGGAAGGAAAAGATGTGGTAGAAAAAAAAGTGTACAAGCAATAGGGATAACCGCACCCTGGAGAGGATTGTGAAACAAAACCCATTCAAAAATGTGGGGGAGATTCACAAAGAGTGGACTGTAGCTGGAGTCAGTGCTTCAAGAACCACTACGCACAGACGTATGCAAGACATGGGTTTCAGCTGTCGCATTCCTTGTGTCAAGCCGCTCTTGAACAACAGACAGCGTCAGAAGCGTCTCGCCTGGGCTAAAGACAAAAAGGACTGGACTGCTGCTGAGTGGTCCAAAGTTATGTTCTCTGATGAAAGTAAATTTTGCATTTCCTTTGGAAATCAGGGTCCCAGAGTCTGGAGGAAGAGAGGAGAGGCACACAATCCACGTTGCTTGAGGTCCAGTGTAAAGTTTCCACAGTCAGTGATGGTTTGGGGTGCCATGTCATCTGCTGGTGTTGGTCCACTGTGTTTTCTGAGGTCCAAGGTCAACGCAGCCGTATACCAGGAAGTTTTAGAGCACTTCATGCTTCCTGCTGCTGACCAACTTTATGGAGATGCAGATTTCATTTTCCAACAGGACTTGGCACCTGCACACAGTGCCAAAGCTACCAGTACCTGGTTTAAGGACCATGGTATCCCTGTTCTTAATTGGCCAGCAAACTCACCTGACCTTAACCCGATAGAAAATCTATGGGGTATTGTGAAGAGGAAGATGCGATATGCCAGACCCAACAATGCAGAAGAGCTGAAGGCCACTATCAGAGCAACCTGGGCTCTTATAACACCTGAGCAGTGCCACAGACTGATCGACTCCATGCCACGCCGCATTGCTGCAGTAATTCAGGCAAAAGGAGCCCCAACTAAGTATTGAGTGCTGTACATGCTCATACTTTTCATGTTCATACTTTTCAGTTGGCCAGGATTTCTAAAAATCCTTTCTTTGTATTGGTCTTAAGTAATATTCTAATTTTCTGAGATACTGAATTTGGGATTTTCCTTAGTTGTCAGTTATAATCATCAAAATTAAAAGAAATAAACATTTGAAATATATCAGTCTGTGTGTAATGAATGAATATAATATACAAGTTTCACTTTTTGAATGGAATTAGTGAAATAAATCAACTTTTTGATGATATTCTAATTATATGACCAGCACCTGTAGATGAAAAATGAGTAAGAAATTTACTTTTGCTTTTGTTAAATAAATGTTCAGTGATATCTTCCAAAGATTTCTGAATTTTGGCGATTTTTTTTTTTCTCTCTATATATTGTCGAAATGGCAACTAGCAAATACGCTAAGTTTCTTCATGCTAATGTATGTGGAAGTATTTAAACCATGTGTGTTACAACTAACCCCACGTTAGTTTGTGGCCCGCGCTCCCCTATTCTCAAAACTATAATTTTCAACATCTTCAAAATCAATATTTTGATCGGTGACAGCTTCACCAGATCCTCCATCAAGTGACAGTGACACTCATATTTGACTGCATTCAGTCCTTGCTCTGCAGTAAATCGCTGAGCCATTCTTTCATTTTCTGTCTGAATGAAACGTCACTTCATCATTGTGTATCTGTTACGTGTGGTGCTGCAGGGATCAGGCAATACATGGAAATCCACAAAGTAAGGGTCTTTAATGAACGTAGGAGCAGGAAACAACACTAACACACAGAAGGCTAACAATATAACGGACAAGGAGTGCAGGGAGTGAGTCCAACTTAAAGGGAGTGCTGACGAGGACAACAGGTGCTGGGAATCCGGGGAGATGGCGGGAAGACTGATGAGGGAAGTGCAAACAGGAGTGCGGAACAGGAGGATTCTGGGAAACGGAGTCCGGGAAGGCGTGGATGTGACATTACCTCCCCCTCCCCGGAAGGCGTGTCCTCACGCCTCAGATGAAACAGCGGGGAGGGGGGGTGGGCACCCTGGAGACCTACAGGCAGGTGCGGGGGGTGCAAGCGGGTGCGGAGGTCTCCAGGGTCAGGAGCCCTGGCAGGCCACGGAGGGTCAGGAGCCCTGGCAGGCCACGGAGGGTCAGGAGCCCTGGCAGGCCACGGCGGGTCAGGAGCCCTGGCAGGCCACGGCGGGTCAGGAGCCCTGGCAGGCCACGGAGGGTCAGGGGCCGTGGGCGGCCCTGGTGGGTCTCCTAGCCCACCCCCATCTTTCCCACCCACAGATACCCTTCCCCCCCCCAAAAAATATTTTGGGAGACTCAGGGGTTCAAAGGGCTCGTGGGCTACTGGAGTGGGTTCGGCGGCGGCGGCTGGAGCGGCTGGCTCGGCGGCGGCGGCTGGAGCGGCTGGCTCGGCGGCGGCGGCTGGAGCGGCTGGCTCGGCGGCGGCGGCTGGAGCGGCTGGCTCGGCGGCGGCGGCTGGAGCGGCTGGCTCGGCGGCGGCGGCTGGAGCGGCTGGAGCAGATTCGGCGGACCCTTGAGCGGGCTCGGTGAGGGCTGGCACATGGAAGGCTGAAACAAGGTCGAGGAGATTGGGAGCTGGCTCAGCCCAAAAGTCTATTAACCAGTCCTCCGTGTCCAGGACTGGCATCTTGGGCTGCACGGTGACAGACAACTCAGGAGACTCGGGCTGCACTGAGGCATTAAACTCAGGAGTCTGGGGCTGCACGGAGGCAGAAAACTCAGGAGACTGGGGCTGCACGGAGGCAGAAAACTCAGGAGACTGGGGCTGCACGGAGGCAGAAAACTCAGGAGACTGGGGCTGCTTGGCGGCCTTCTTCCTCTTCCTTCTTGGCCGTTTCGGCCCCGCAGAGGATCTTTCATTGCCCATCCGGGGTTTTGGGTCCGGCAGGACACCAGGGGAGTGCTTACTGGAGGGGCAGGCGGAGGAAAATGGAGATTGGCGAACTGGCCAGGCCGCCTGTGTTTCTGGGGTGACTGGACGAGGATCGTATGATCTATCACGAACCTCCTCAATTACAAACTCTGAACAATTTAGAAACAAAATCAGATTGATTGCATTGACTAGGGAAAAATAACAGGCAGGTTCCTTAAAACGAATCATGTCCTCATCCAGCCCTGCCAGAAAACAGGCGTTCAAACATGCATCTGGCCAATTCGCCAAATAAGCAAGCTCGACAAATTCCTCCACATACCTCTCCAGCGAACGACCGTCCTGCCGGAACCCAACGAGGCGATCCGAGGCTGTAACCGGCTTGGGAGGCATGGGAGACGCAGGGATCTCAGAGACGGTGAACAAGCCCATCTTTGTTGTAGATTTCCAGTGGTTTTGGTCCGTTATTCTGTTACGTGTGGTGCTGCAGGGATCAGGCAATACATGGAAATCCACAAAGTAAGGGTCTTTAATGAACGTAGGAGCAGGAAACAACACTAACACACAGAAGGCTAACAATATAACGGACAAGGAGTGCAGGGAGTGAGTCCAACTTAAAGGGAGTGCTGACGAGGACAACAGGTGCTGGGAATCCGGGGAGATGGCGGGAAGACTGATGAGGGAAGTGCAAACAGGAGTGCGGAACAGGAGGATTCTGGGAAACGGAGTCCGGGAAGGCGTGGATGTGACAGTATCAGACGTGAATTGCGCTTATTCCATCATCAAAGATTCAATTATTGTTGTGCAGAAAAAATATATACGTACACTGATACACACCTCGGGTTGTTAGCGACCCTATACAATTTTTACAAAAAATTATTGGGAAAACAGGCATTCTTTTATAATTTTATGATTTTTTTCTTGTTATATTCTTTATAATGAATTGATTGAGGAATACTAAGAAGGTTGATGTCTAAATGAATGAGGAGGAGGGTAGTGAATGACGTCCCGGGTCAATAAAGACCCGAGGTATGCATTTAGGGTTAATTTACTTAATATTAAGTAAAAAGTACTGATTGATGAATGTTTATTTTGCAATTTAACATTCAATTTGCAAATGTGTGCTGACAAATGTAAACATACAATATAAAAACAGACGTCACATAATATGTTAACATTTTAAAAAGAACGCTATGAAAACATAATACATACTACATTACATAATTTGAAACTGCTATGGCAGCGGGGAAGATGCGTGGGCATTTATTTGCATTATTTTAATGTTATGTTCTGTTTCATTCCTACTGACTGCCAGAGGCAGTGTAAACACTATGGATTATCGCAGCGCCACCTAGATAGGTCGAGAGAATATACCAACAAAGTCACATAGTGACGTATGCTGAGCCCCGGGGGATTATAAGCCACCGTAGCTTGATTGCCACTGGTTTTCCACTGACTTGTAAGCTGTGCCCTAATAATCTTCTCCCAGACGACAGTCATGACATCTGCCCGTCGTGTTTGGGTGTTCAACATCTGAGAGAGGCTTTCACGGACCCGTGTCTGCACTGCAGCCTTTTACCTATGTCGGAACGACGGCTCTGTCTTGCTGATTTAGACGCTAATTCAACGGTGAAACTCGGGCAGTTGGATGAAGCCCCTTTGCGAGGCATCTGCGGCAAGGCGTCTGCGGCAGCCAGTGCTCCCTTCCCATCTAAGAAGAGGGCCACAATGCGAAGTTATGAACATTCGCATGTTGAGGAAAATTCACTTTCTAAGACAGTTTCTGTGCTTTCTTCAGAGATGCCAGAGCTGAAACGCCTGCTTCACTTGCTTCAGCCGGTCACATCTGCTACACATGTGAAGGTGACACAGGAGGATGAGAATGTTCAGAATCAGGGAACTGGGGAAGGGTCTCTCGATTTTTTTTTTTTTTTTTACATCATTCTGATATGGATGTGCTTTCTACGAGTGCTTCAGATTCTTTTTATCGTGATCATGGGGATGCTGTAGATGTTGCTGCACAACCATCTCCTGAGGATGTTTTCAATGGTTATCCAGCAGCAAAGGGGTCTAGTGGCGGGGTCAGTTCAGTCATCTGGACAGGCCCAGTCCTCCTCCGATGATACTTTGGCTGTACTTCGAATGGCAATTGTTCGTCTAGGACTTGATGAGTCACCGGTCCAGTCTGCCCAAACTAATGTTTTTTCAGACAGGCCACAGCTGCGGCTTCTTTCGCCATGCCACAATGTAAAGATTTTGTGGCTGAATTTTCAAATGCCCTCACTGGTTGTGGTCCACCTAAGCGGCGCTCAAAGTTTGTTTGGACGCTAGCATCTATGGCTGAAGCAGATTCCATCGGGGTGAGTCGTGCTCCGGAGATAGAGCAGCCTGTTGCAGCTTTGGTGGTGTCTCCTGACAAGGCACTATGAGGGAATGTGCGATGTCCCAGCTTTTTAGAGGAGTTTCCTTTGCGGATAATTGTGCTGCCGCTACCTGGTCTTCTCCATGCACGTTTGCTTGGTTTTATAAAGTCAATGTTGCTGCTCATCATGCCATTAGTTCTGCGGTTCTTCAGGAACGGCCTTAATTTTCATCAGGTGGGTGGCATTCCTCATGACTATGTTGGTATGTGATAATCCATAGTGTTTACACTGCCTCTGGTGGTCATCCGGAATTCATAGAACCACAGTTACATGCGTAACTAGCGTTTAGTTTTTACCTAAAACCTACCCCGTTCAGACGGTGAGACACAAACGTGGACATGTCCACATTCAAACATTGCATACAGTGGGCTTAAACAGTTCACCCTTTTACAGCAGATTTTGTTCACACACAACTGACAGTGGTAACCTAAATGTGATTTTCATTTACAATAATAAATCCTAAAATTCGGCATCAGTAACCTACTTTTCACACCATCAGCCACGCACACACTCAAGCTCCTAGGATCTCCCGAAGGATCTCGTGGAATGTAGTGAAGTAAAATTAAAAGACTCCCAAAATAAAAATGCTTAGATAAAGTACATAATCTTGAAAAATGTACTCAAGTAGGTTTGTGCTTTTTAGAGCTTCTGGTCAAAACCCTTTTGAAAAAGAAGTGTGCTTAATTGTATTGAATGTGCACTTGTAGTGCTCTTCAAATTTTAAGAGTGTAAAGTATAAAAAAGCACTCTAAAAAAAAATTAAACTTTAATACATTTTCATTTAATTGTAAATAATTAGCAAGTACTCTTTTTTAAAAGTATTCTAAAGTGTACTTTTTCATAATGGTATGTTTTTGGTACATTAGAAAACAGATTCATAAACATTGTTCAACAAAAGAGTAAAAGTCATACAAGTTTAGAATGTCATGAGGATGAATAAATGATGGCAGATTTTTTTTTTTTTTTTTTTTTGGGTGAACTTACCCACAAATAACTAACCCATGAGTCTCCATTTGCTTACCCTTTAATCTCCTGCTGTCTAGAAGAAACAATTAAGACTTTAAAGAGGTCTTTTTCTCGTCCACTCGCAACTCAATCAAATATTTTCTCTTCCTGCTGTTTATTTTACAGAGTGTATATTTGGTCGTGGTGGACTTGTGCCGTGACACCACGCCGGCTCTTGAGACGTCTGTGTGTTTGGGTTAGTGGTGAGGGAGCAGTGAGCAGGCCTGGAGTGCACTGGACTATAGACTGGGCTACAGACACTGCATCCATTCAGGCCTGGCTACACACACAGGATAGAGTCGGGATTGTTTTCCAGCTCTTGTGGCAATGCCAGGAATGCTGAGCACTGGTCTCTGTCAGGGAAAAAAGAAATTTTGATCCCTTCCCCACTCCAGCCCATTCCTTTCTCTCCCAAGATGCTCTTTCGCTTGTGAGGGAAAGATTATTGGCATCAGTAGGTGTAGGTGCACCAGCATACCTCAGCTTCTTTTTCTTACTGAATTTTACGTAACGGTACACACAAACCTCCAGTATCTCCTGTTCCTGACGCAGCATGCCTGGCACAAACCTACACATAGGAATGTTCCATTTGAAACAACTTCAGTTCTGGGATCACACCAGAGTCTTCCACAACCCAAACAAATTGCTTGCCAGTGTTTACTTTCCTTACCTAGAGGATACATTGTGAGTGAAATGTGTGTTCCCAGCTATGCTGCTTGGAGAAACAAGAAGACAGAAATGCTTCACATATGCACTTATTTATTATCTAAATTATTGCTAATAGTGATGTAATATGGGATCAATTCTGGAGGTTTAAAACACTCAGACTGATGAGTGCTTTGGTTATGGCAGGAAGAGCTGTTTGGTAGAGTGACTTGATTTGGTCCCTCATTCACAGCTGTCAGCAGGTCATTACTGGCAAGAACATTTGATGTTTAGTTGAATACATTGTGCTCCAGAGATTAAGCCACAAACAGAGGAAAACAACAAGCCAGATGGTGGAAGACGATAAGCAAGGATATTCTGACATCAGAATGAGGTAAGTTCTGCAGGCATCTGATGGCACACCACAATAATGCTGTCTGGTAAAAAACACTTTGTGCAGACCATCAGTGATGGTGTCCCAGATAACATGGTGACATTGCTACAATGTTGAGTTTTGATCCAAACCATCACTTTGATTGAGACTGAAATTTCAATGTTTAAAGTATGTTGGTTCAGCATTAAAATTTTGATGAAAGTTGACAGCTCATATGGGTGATGACCACAAGATCATGCAGGCATTTATCTCTGCAGAACACTAGTGTTTCCCAATCAGTGGGGCATTTTCAAACCACGATAGGCATTTTCAACTGCTTTACCCGATTTGCTCTAATCCACTGGGGGCTTGGTTTAGGGGTGGGCCTTTATGATTTCAGCAAGTCTGTTGAAAAATGGTTGAAAAACATCTATTGTGGTTTGAAATTGGCCACTTACTGGTAACCACCCATTTTGGTTTTGCATGTGCACTTCTCTCAGTAGTCTAACTGATGCTTCCTCATTAGAGAGAAAACACAGATGCATCATATACAGAAGTCTTGTGTGTTAAACCACCTGACATGACTTCTCTAGCACAGTTTCAAACAATGGTGCATCTACCTTATTACTTCTCTGTTCCTTTGTTTTACGTGCTTGTTATTTGTGTTTGATTTGTATAGTTACTGACTGTAATTAGATTAAAAAGTGGTAACACTTAAGTATAGGGAACATGTATTCACTATTAACTATGACTTTTCCCTCAATAAACTCCTAATTTACTGCTTATTAATAGTTAGTAAGTTAGATGTTAAGTTTAGGTATTGGGTAGGATTAAGAATGTAGAATAAGGTCATGCAGAATAAGGCATTAATATGTGCTTAATAATTACTAATAAACAGCCAATATTCTAGTAATATGCATGCTAATAAGCAACTAGTTAAAAGACCCTAAATAAAGTGTTACCTAAAAAGTTATTGAAGTGCTTAAATATAGCATCCATTTTTCTACATTCTTAAAAAATGCATCTTGCTTTAGTAATGTTTATTAGGAATTTCCTGAATAAAGTTCTAACATTATTTAACAGATTTTTTGAAGTGCAAGAGACATGATTGTGAGCAAGATTGTCACACTGCACACAGCCCATGTCTTGCATCCATCAGTGCTTGCAGAGCACATTGCTACTTTAGTAGGAGTGAAGGCAGATGAAAATGGACAATTCAAAAAAAAAAAAAAAAAAAAAGAGAAGCAGCCTCCTGATAATGCTGACATCAGGCTTGTTCAACTTGATGCAGCGCTGCACAGACCGATTGGTGGCTGACTTGAAGCTGTGTAAGAAATTTTGTTTGACTTGAGACAGTGCCGACGCCATGTGACTGTGACGTATAGCATTGAAGTACCGCGAGAGCGACTGCATGAGCTCTGATGACGACACAGCTGTTTCACGATTGGCTGGATTCACTGCATGACAACAATCACGTGTGTTTCGTGTTTATTCTGAAAACTAATGCTTACAAATCTGTATTTTTATAACAGTTATAGCTCTTTTCATGTAGTCGCAATGTTATATTGTGTCATTTTTGTCAAAATAAAACTGATAAAAAATGTAGACACCACTACATTGGTATTTAAATAATATATGCTTATGTTGAACTTTATTCTGGTACAAACAGACGCTGTAAGCAGTACATAAAGTATTTAATGAAAATGTCTCTGAAACATCAGTGTATTAGTCAAATATTCCATTTATTTCACTTCAGCTGTGATAAAGTATGCAAACGCAGCGGAAAGTGTCCGACTTCACGTCTCTGTTTTTAGCTCCTCCACGCCTGCACGTGGCTACTCTCGCCTGTCGGTTATATCCAGCCGCAGCCGATGTCGAACACACCTATCGATTATACATTAAGTTGTTGTCGACAGCATAATCACCTGACCTGTGCCTCATCTCCTGCTCCCTCATTACTGCTTAATCAGGTAATCATTCATATTCCTGAATCACTATTAAATTTGAAGAAACTGATTTACGTTCAGTTTAGCCTGTTTCCAATGAAAGACAAAAAAAAAAAAATATATATATATGTGTTTGAGAAATTGAGAAAGTGACTGGCTATTTTGTGATATTTAAAGAGATTAAGGTCTACATAAGGTGAATCTGCAGCTTTAAAGGGATAGTTCAGCCCGAAATGAAAATTCTGTCATCATTTATTCACCCTCAAGTTGTTCCAAACCTGTATGTGTTTCTTTCTTCTGTTTCTTCTGCTTCTGATTAAAATGACTTACTCCCTCCCTTTTTTATATCCTCTCCCACAAATTAGTTAATTTAAGATACTGAAAAATCAAACTATAACATTCATTTCGCAAATTATTTTGTAAAATATCTACTAGTATAAATTGCATTTTTATTTTTGCTAAATTTTGCATTAGCATGGAGTACCTTGCACAACTAAAGCACTAAGAAATATGGCCTAATTCCTCTTAAAACAGGAAACTATAAGAAAGCTAAGGAAAACTCGAAAATAAGTATCAAAATAAAAATTCTTGTTTAAACCAAAGTTTAAAGTCTAGCACACTCCCCACCTGGGGTTTGTAAAGACCCCACTTTGACTTTATTACTCTATTGTCTTAGGAGAAGTAAAGTAGAACCACTTCTGATATAGGGCAAATGAAGGTTTTCTGTACACCTTCTTTAATAAATTTCAGCTTCACTTTCCTCACAAGACAGTCCTTGCTAGGTAGTGTTTTTACAATGATAGCCAAAGGCCACTGATTTCTCTTGGCTTGGCTATCTTTCATCAACACAATGTCTCCTTCCTTGAGACAAGGCTTCTTGTCTTGCCACTTCTGCCTAATTTGTGGAAAGATACTCACGGTGCCATCTTGTCCGAAATGTTTCTGCAAGATTTTGAACTCTTTTCCACTCAGCTTTAAAAAGATCTTTATCTGTAAACTCACCAGGTGGCGGAGGCATTGAACAGGTTTTCTGGGTCAGCAGAATAGCAGGGGTGAGTATTAAAGGAGCTTCAGGATCTGAAGACACTGGCATAGCATTAATGATAGCAGACACTTCAGCCATGAGGGTTACAAGAACTTTGTGTGTGAGATGCAGGGACTTTATTTTTTTTCTTTTTAGCTTTATCTTGTTTACGGCTGTGAGAATCAAATCGATATGAGCAGGAGACAGACATGCCTGCATCGTTGTTGAATCCCACACCACACCTAGAAAAGTGGTTCTCTGTGCTGAAGAAAACACACTCTTCTTGGCTTTCAACCTTAACCCCAACTCTTTCATAGGACGACATCTCGATGCTGAACCACCATCTGTTCTGATTGTGTTAAGATTAGCCAAACGTTGATGTAGTTTAACACTTGGATGCCCCGGAGTCGCAGTGTAGCTAGTGCTGCATCCACACATTTCGTGAAAGTGCAGGGTGATAGAGCTTGACTGAAGGGAAGAACCCAATATTGATACACTTTGCCCCCGAAAACGAACCTCAGGAACTTCCTGTTCTGTGGAAGGATTTATACATGGAAGTATGTTTCCTGAGATCTATCATGACAAACCAGTCCTCGGATCTGATTTGAGTCACAGTGCTTTGAGAGATTTCTTTGGAACGATGAAGCTGTAGAAACCGGACTCCGTCTCAGGTGGAGGAACACATTCTATGGCCTCCTAGCCCAAGAGAGTTTTTACTTCTTGTTCTATTACCAGTTCTATTGCCTGCTCGGGGCCCACCACAGTGGTAAAACCCTGTTGAAATAAGGCAGATGACACCAAATTGGATTTTGTAGCCTCTTTATACAGTCTGTAGGACCCATTGTGACACATTCGGCAGAAGTTTCACACCAGATGGTCTACTACGGGAACCAGCCTCTCAAGACTGGCCTCTGGTGTTCTTCAAGTAGCCAGCTTGGTGCCAGAGGATGTGAGCATCTTAATGACGTAACGTCGAGGGACTGACGCAGATACACTGATGCAATGTCTTGTGCCTGAGGCATGAGCTCGCTGGAAACTGATATGCCCTGAAGCACCAAGGGTGGCGGGGTTGGCAGAACGGAGGAATGGACACTGTATAATGAGGTGGGAACCATTCTCCCCAGAAGGGACCTGCCCTCTAAAGTCCAGCACTCTGGCATCAGGACTTCTCTTTGGCCGAAGCTTTCTTCACATCAACGATGGTCCTCAGATCCACCTTCTGCTTCACAGGCTTCAACTGAGAATGCCGTCCTGGTCCCCAATCTTTCTGAGGGGGAGCACGGGATGCAGCACTGTACCCTGTACAAGGAGCTCGTTAACAGCTGGGGCTGTTCCCGCCCAGCAGCCCCATAAACCTGAGTCCGGTGAGGGAGATATTCCAAGTCTTACCCACCAGCACCAAGGTAGTTCTAACCGGCCGGGAGTGTAATCTCCGGGCCTTAAGGTACGACGCCGTGCCAGGGGACAGATAGCTTGCAAGCGTCTTTTCCACCTACGGCATCGTCCAATACCCATGCTCTTTCAGCCCCCTTATATTTGCAAATATTTTTAGTTGAGGACTGAAAAGCCGAGCTGAAAATGGTTGAATTCGCAATCTCAAAAACTCATAGTGGAGATCAGGAAAGAATGGAAGGCTACAACATGGAGATTATAATTTTGACGACAGGAAAAGCTTGTCTAATTTGCTTTTTGGCCGAGCACCCGGTCTCTCGGCCGGGCCATATAATGTTTAACTTGGTCTGAGTTAAAACCTCCACAAGCTCCTCATACACAGGGGACTGAGATGGTGAATCTTCAATTTCCCCCGACTTGATGCTCAGCACATCCACCTTCTCGGAGCTGGACAGCTGCAAGCACCATATTATACCATTTAGATGAATATTTATCATTTAATTCTTCAAAATTAAATACAGCCAAATATCAGTCAGGCAAGTAAAAACGGTCTGGATGAAAGGCTGAATATAGTGTATTAATACAGACATCTAACTTCTCAAAATCAGATGAGTGTTTAACATTTAATTCCTCAAAATTAAATGCAGCCAAAAATCAACCAGACAAGAAAACTCGGTCTGGCTGAAAGGCTGAAAATAGTATTTCATACAGGCATCTAACTTCTCAAGCCAGACAAATATTTCATTTAATTAATCAAAATGAAATGCTGCCAAGAAACAACCAGACAAGTATACACAGTCTGAATGACAGGCTGAATATTACTATTAGAATCTCAAACACAAAAAGAATCATAAATCATAGCTTGCAAACACACATATTAATTAGTTTGCACGTGATCAGGAACAAGAGGGAAAAGGAAGTTCCCGTCTGCTCAGTTCCCTCTGCATAGTAAATATATTACAGACCCATAATCTATGTGTTGCCTCTGCAAACGCAAGATCTGAGCCACTAGATTCTTTATTGCAGAACCCGTAATCTACCCATTGCCTCGGCAAACGCGAGATCCGTGCCACAGAATCTTTATTGCAGACCCGTAATCTACCCATTGCCTCGGCAAACGCGAGATCCAAGCCACAGAATCTTAATGCATAACACTTTCTTCCCTCAAGAAGAAAGCCAACAGGAGTGGAGCTAAAACTCCCAAAAATGCATTTTTTACACGTCTGGAAATTTATAAATGAACACTGTCAGTCCCCTTTACTAGAGCTGACGTGCATGATCCACTCCCAAACAAACAACACATAAATTGCGTGTATCCCCACTTGTATTGTAGCGAGGGCAGGGATGAACACATGATCCAAAATGCTGTTTGCTCGCCATTATACTCCTGTCTAGATATATAATATGTTTGAGACAAAAAAAAAAACAAACAAAAAAAAACAATAAATAGACCGAGACAATTTCACACAGAGCTCTTGCTGAAGGCACAGAAGCTAACAATGTTTGGTCTGGGTGCGCTTTATAGCTTCCTGGTCTTGACGTCACCCCACCTGTGAGACTCCGTCATGCCACTGGACTGAGTTCACACAGGCACTTCAGATGCAATCATGCAGAGGTGTTCCCAAAGCGTCCTATACACAGCGCGAGTTCCCTCAAAAGGGAACAAAACATTCAGTTCACCTTTAAGTATATTTTTATTAAAGTGTATTTTATTTCTGCAATATTATTATATTCCGTATTTCTAAAAGTATGCTGAAGTGTACTTGTTTCAAATAGACACTTTTCTTCTAAGAGTTATACTTTTTTATGTTAAAAGGTCATGATTTTTTTTTTTTTTTTACCAACAATTAACTGAAAAAACAACAACAACAAAAACACCTTGAACAATGTGTATTCTGCTGGGTTAAGATACTGTATAATAGCGAATTACAACTTGAGAAAGACCGAACACAGTCCACAATTTTACTGACATGTCAACAGTTCCACAGTATGGAAGAACACAATGACACACAGAGGTTGTTCATAGTCCACATTTAAACCTTAAGACGTGCACCATAATATCAAAGTGTGCTTTGAGAACATTCTCATTACAGACGTGATCAAAACCAACATTTCACTTCACTTTATGATGCGTCTGTGTGCCAGCAGGGTAAAAGAGAGGAAGAGGAAAAAGAGATGTGTGCCGTCAAACTGACCAAAAGAATAACACTAAACCAGCAGTGAAGTCTCATTGTGGGCTGTGTGCCCCGCTCTGATTACTGTGATCGTTTATGAAAATAGATCTTTGTTCTGCTGTCTCTCTTCATACAGTATATGTGTGTGTGTGTGTTGTGTTGATGAGGGCTTTCTCTAATCTATGTTCCACCTCATCAAAACACTGCAGAATGAATCACAACCTGGAAGCCACAAAAATGACTCAAACAGCTGTTTATTTTCATTCCTATGTTTACTCTGGACAAAGTGCATATTTTGAACTTTTGTTTTACTCATTATAACATTTCCAATGGTAGGATATGAATGATTTATCAGTTTGTGTAGATGAGTTTCTATGAATACAGTTACTGTTTTATAACCCTAAGTATAAATGGGTTTTGGCAAACCTTCAGGAACTGCATTTCTGTAGACTGCTTGGAGAATTTTAGGAGATAATATGTAAGCTAATTTGTTAGTTTGTAGCATTATAAAATTTTGCCTTCAATTGAGGCAATCGTGAACTTTATGCTAGTCAATGTAGATCATCTGATACACTTGCAGTACCATGGACAGATTTAAAAGCCAAAAGATTGGTTACCCATTGTTAAATGTTCCCTGTTTCTTTTATGTTATATTTCTAGTTTCCTGTTGCATTGCCTAGTTTTGTGGTGTCTCTCTGCTGTAGTCATTTTTTTTCATTAGTTCCCCTTGATTGTATCCATATGTGTGTCTTGTTACCTTTTTATCTTGTAAGTTGTCTGGATATATAGCCCTTGTGGTTTCCATGTTTATTGTCAGGTTTCTATAGCTGATATGTTGGTGCGCTCTGTTCTCCGTTTACTTGGGTTTTTGTTTTGCCGTTTTCGAGTTATTTGTTTTCTCTCATTTCTCTCATAAACCTTCTGCACTTGGATCCAACCCTCCCCCTTCTTTGAGTTTGCCAGCACTACATGAAAATGTTATCATCGTAACCACTCTCATTCAAAACATGCATGTCTTCAATAGAGAAAAAAAAACTATTTTGAACAATTTTCAAACAGCTCTAGATAAAATTATACAATTCATAGTAACCACAACTGTCAAGCTACAAAAATTATCTTACTTGTTCATTAAATATTCATATTAAATAAGTTACATTTACCATGTGCTTGTCACGCTTTATCCAATGAAGAAGACGAAGGTAATTTCAAAAGAATAATCAAGTTTATTAAACAAAGGAAATCGGAACATCTTACACCGTGTCTACACCGGACGCGAGCGGCATGACGTGACGCGTCAAAAGACAATAGAACCCATGATAATCCGTGATATTGTCTACACTGCATGCGGCGTGGTGCAACGTGACGCAACAAATTCCCGACAGTAAATGGATTCCCCGTTCCATTTCTGACGTAGTCCATGTGCTTTCCAACGGTCGTCTTGTCGCGTTCAGTGTAGACAGCTTTTAGCTATAAAAGTCGCGTTTGGTGTAGACACGGTGTTAGAGGGCAAACGCAACGTAACAGTGTGTATTAACACAAACAGACAAAGAACTGACAGAGATTGAATGTTTAAAGCCCGGGATACACTGCCGGGCTTAAGTGGAGTGGAGCTGATGAATGTGAGTGATGGCAGGTGTGGATGATTGAGGAGTGTGTGCAGGTGGGAGCCAGGAGGGATCATGGGAAATGTAGTGACAAATAAGAACACGACAATGAAACTGAATCCAATAGAAATACAAACAATAAACATGGTGAATACAAACTCTAAACCTTAACAAAATAAATCAAACATGTGACAGTACCATGATAGCTGTGGATTTTTACTGAAATAGATAAGATTAATCGGTTCCAGGGCTACAACTTAAAATTTTAAGAAAAGTTCTTGTAACTCAATATAGTTTGTTGGTTGAAAATAATTTCATTCAAAGTTGTCTTGACTAAAAAAAAAAAAAAGCAAACTGTTTGCATTATTTATTTATTTATTGAGCCAACATATTTTTTAGAGTGCACACATGCCTTTTAAATAAACTGGACTGGATTGGACAGTAAAATTAAATGCAGTAGTTTTTTTTTTTTTTTTTTTATCTAAGTGAAGAATAAAACTTTAGCAGTGTTATTGGTTCCTTCACTGTTGTGACTAATGAAAGCAGAAATGATTCAGCATGTTTTTAATTTAAAGCAGTGACTCAACAGTTTAATAGCTTTATTACTTGTGAAAAGCCTCTCATTTACCTCCTAAACCATTTTCATAGACCTTTATCTCTTCTCATGTTCAAAGCGGCACTTGTGACCCAACAATAAATTTAACAAGAGCTTATTACCCCTGAGCAACAGACTGACACCATTCATCTTCAGTTTCC
Source organism: Ctenopharyngodon idella (assembly GCF_019924925.1). Lineage (NCBI taxonomy): Eukaryota > Metazoa > Chordata > Actinopteri > Cypriniformes > Xenocyprididae > Ctenopharyngodon > Ctenopharyngodon idella. Next base: position 2,858,706 of record NC_067238.1, read on the forward strand.
CAGTGCAACCCATTGAAACCCCTTTAACCCACTGAAGTGTTGGCAGCACCTCTGCTGTTAGCACTGTAAATTACTCCCTATACTCATAGCTCTGTATAACATCATAATTCATGTAGAATTATTAATCAACTGCTGTCAAAACAAAACAAAATTACAAGGCAATCAATCTAAAAAGTCAGAGCACATCTTCTTTCCCTCTGACCTGAGTATCTTGTGAAACTATTGTTTTTTTCCTTTCATGTTTGGTATCATTTTAAATGTCTCAGTGTGATTGGTAAAATGATCTCAATTTCAGAGTTGTCAAATATATCATGAGAAAGAATTCTGGGTAACACTTTATAATAACGTTCAGTTATAAGTCATTTATAAATTATTAGTTAACGATGAACTAATCATTTACAAAACATGACTATACATTCATAAATGATTAATAAGTGATATGTTAACATTTTATGCATGTTTTATTAATTCAGTTATAAGTCACTTATAAGTTATTAGTTAATGATGATCAAATCATTTACAAAACATGACTATAAATTCATAAATGATTGAAGAAGAGTAATTTTTTTGTTTTGAAGTGGATAAATATTTATAAATGCCTTACAGTCAGATGATTCCAGTGGGTTATGGTAAATCCTTTCACTCATCAGCACAGACTTGTGGAATGTGTGGGATCTAGTGATAAAGTCAACCTCTGAACTGGTTTTACCTTCCACTGAAGCTCAAATACAAGTGCACAGCAGTTAAAGACTCCATGTGTGTCAGAGAAGACCCTCACCAGTCAGCACTTACACTGCAGTACACACTACAAAGTGTTCAACATCTGTTATAGATGATGTGTAAATGCATGTATAAATCATTTACAAAGCTTTCTGCATCCCCTACTCTAAAGTGTAAACTATTCATCACTTGTAAATGTGTTACATATCATTTGTAGACCTTTCTTACCTGTTACAAATTATTTGTATGTATACAATTACAAATTATTTGTATGTATACAAGTCATTTATAACACTTTCTGCATCCCCTATTCTAAAGTGTAAACTATTCATCACTTGCAAATGTGTTACATATCATTTGCAGATCTTTATAAATTATGTACAAACTGCAATTTGTAAATTTACCATTTATTTGCCATATTCAAAGGTTCTGGTATCAGTTACATGACATAAAAATCTATATGAATCCCTTATATGATAATTAAATTATAAATATTTTTTATGCAAATATATTTGACTATTATATAGGTATCTTTAAGCTCCTAACTCACCCTTTATACCTAAACATGACCACTTTTTAGCCACTTCACAAAAATAAAAACGCAATATAGATATATTTACAGTGACTGTTATCTTAGTTAATATAATATTGTATAAAAAGGATAATTTTAATCTCCCTACTCCACCCTATAACTTTAAGCATAACCATTTTGAAAATATACAGTGTAACAGGCAGATAAATATACGTTAGTCACAATAATTTATTTAAAACATTACAAAAAGCAGTATAAAGAACAGACGAAACGATTTGTGTGCCACATTACCAGTGTTCTGACAGTAAGACATAATTTTGAGTGAGTTACAGAATAAAATTAAAGTGTTTAATTGCTGCAAACATTCCCCTGATTTGCATTTCCATCCTCCAAAGCGTCGGGCCAAACTTCCTGGAAGGCAAGCCTGGAAAGGAAAGAGGAAAGGAGACCAGAGGCCATTACATGATAGGCTGAGAGGTGCCGCACGTGATTAAGTTAGCCGTTACGCTTTCTCCAATGGTAAGAGATACAGACCCTCTCATCTCCCTATAATATACAATCTCTGGTCGCGCTGCATCTCAACTCAACACAGAAACTCAAATTTGGCATCTAGTGGTCGCAAATCACAAGTGACAGCCAATAAGGAGCGAGGTTTTACGTCACTGCCGCAAACCATGTGTTGCGGTGTTTGAAGCACCAATTTTGAAAGTTTTAATGGATGAGACAACGGATATGTATGATTATTAATATATAATGATTATATTATGGAAAAAGAATCTTTTTCTGACATGGTGGTATTGTTCAACTTCTGAAGACTAATGCACAAAATAATGAACTACGTTTATGATCAGTTTATGGTGCGTTTTCATGTTATGGTGAGGAGCTGTACCATGGGAAACAAAATAACAAATAAATGATTAAGTGCTGATTAAATGGTGGCAGAGTGTTAATTTATTTTTTAAAACATTTAAAGTTCAGGCTTTGGAATGAGATGGACCATGTAACAGGAAGATCTGCAAATGATATGTAACACATTTGCAAGTGATGAATAGTTTACACTTTAGAATAGGGGATGCAGAATAAATGACTTGTATACATATACAAATAATTTGAAACAGGTAAGAAAGGTCTACAAATGATGTGTAAGATATTTACAAGTGACGAATAGTATAAACTTTAGAATAGGGGATGCAGAAAGCTTTGTAAATGATTTATTCATGCGTTTACACATCATCTATAATGTGTTGAACACTTTGTAGTGTGTACTGCAGTGTAAGTGCTGACTGGTGAGGGTATAGACAGCTGTCTTCTCTGACACACATGGAGTCTTTAACTCTGTGCACCTGATATGAGCTTCGGTGGAAGGTAAAACCGGTTCAGAGGTTGACTTTATCACTAGATCCCACACACTCCACAAGTCTGTGCTGATGAGTGAAAGGATTTACCATAACCCACTGGAATCACCTGATTGTAAGACATTTATAAATATTTATCCACTTCAAATCAAATAAATTACTCTTCTTAAAAATAGTGCTTTAGCATACAACTAGCTTACAACTTCATCAATAAATCATATACTGATCATTTACTAATGGTTTGTTCATCATTTGTTCATGATTAACAGTTGTTTATTGAGATAATGATACTAAACAATTTTGACATAAATACTTCAATTATTTATAAGTGATTAATAATGTATCAACTAATAATTTATAAACCATCTACTAATGATCTGTTTGATTTATTTCATGATTTACACATTTTTTAAGATAATTTCCAACACATTTGTAGATTGTTAGCATACCACTTATTAATCGTTCATGAATGTATGGTCATGTTTTGTAAATGATTAGTTCATCATTAACTAATAATTTATAAATGACTTATAACTGAACATTATTATAAAGTGTTACCGAATTCTGTTCCTCTATTGTGGGTGGTGTCCCTTCAAGATTTATATTGGTCCTCACTCCCGAAACCAGGTGCAACGCTTTGGAGCACATGGATAGGCCCAACCAAATCCCACAAATGTTTGGATAGTAAATATTTACAGGTTTTTTTTTGTTTGTTTTTTTGTTCTGGTCTGGGTATTTAAGGAAAAGAGGCAAAAAAGTCATTGGGATTCTGAAATCAGAAAAACCCCACGCAGTGCTGTCTTCAGTCCTCCGCCCAGAACACTCACACAACTGCTGTGTGTCTCTCTGCTGTCAGGTATGCATCTCTCGCTCTTAGATTCATCTATGAGCAATTGATGTTATATATTTTTAATTTCAGAATTGGCTTCTTATTGTTTAATTATGTAAATAAAATGTTATGTTTGCTTTATTCTGTATTCTTATGAAATCATTATGACCAGTAGATTAAATGGAGTCTGGTGTTTCTGCAAATCTGCATCCAGAATAGGTCAAACTAAAGGCCCAATGAAAGGAGCATTTGACACATCATGGGACCTTTTGATTCCTGTCAATCACTGACAAGCTGCAGTATAGCATGACTAAGAAAACTACACTTTTTGTATGAGCAAGCATGTAGTGGCAGACTAAAAGGTATTAGTTAACCCTGTACCATTTGACTAAATCTGAACTTGCGAGTTTGTGTCCATGAGATCCATGACCTGGCCGGGATGAGACTCTATACAACATTGCATCCCTAATGAATGAATAACTGAAAGTATGGGATACCCAGAATAGTCCAATATCCAAATGAATAATTCATAATTAAGGTTGTCCTTACACAAACTTGTCAGGTTTTTTTAACTTGGATCATACTAGAAAGACTTTACACAGAACCCAACCAAAAAGGGGAACAAAAGACCCTACTTTAAGATGCAACAACAGTTGGAGAGGGAGGTAAACTAAACATGGAAGACATTTACATTTAATCATTTACCAGATGCTTTTATCCAAAGCGACTTACAAGTGAGAACAATATAAGCAATCAAATCAACAAGTGGGCAACAGTATGCAAGTGCTGTGTTATGTCCCTATTATTCTAGCAAAGTGCACATGGCAAGGTGGGACCTGAACTGGTGGTACCAAAAGGTGGGACCTGAACAAGGTACAAATGCTAGACTTGAGCGAGAGAAAGAGAGTCAAGCAAGGGTGGAGCTTCTCACAGCAAATGCCATCAAAAATCAAGCAATAATAGAGCTTCCCACTGTGAATGCATCACCTCCTAATCCCTTGAGAGCGGAATGGTAAGAGGGGAACCTCTGTGCGGGAGCACCCATCCCAAATACTCAACTAAAATCCTTCACTCAAGGAGTATGAGATACACTGCTGGTAGGTCCATTCTTATATTAAAGGGGACATATCATGAAAATCTGACTTTTTCCATGTTTAAATGTTATAATCGGGTCCCCGGTGCATCTACCAACACAGAAAACGTGAAAAAGGACAACCCAGTAACTTTGATAAAGATATGCAAACATATCTTTATCTTGATTGTATCTCCTATAAAGCAATAAGATTAAATGGAGAGCAAATGGCAATTTTTGCTCAAGTTTCCTGCAAAGTTCCCCAAAAATGCGTGTCCTTGTTACGTTACATGTAGTTACTGTAGTAATAACTATAAACTATGCATAATTACATGCAACTAACTGTAAACCAAACCCTAATCCTTACCCTATAGTAAGTACATGTAGTTAATTTTTATGACTCAGTATTATAAGTAATTACACTGTAAAATGGACACCTTAAAATAAAGTGTAACCCAGAGATTTTAACATGAACTCAAACATTTCCAATTTTTCCAAAATCAAATGATCTGAGCTGCTACCCACATTCATTTACCTTGGTTAAAAATAGTCTAACTTTTATTTTTATTCCAAAAGAATTTTAGATGAAACAACAAAGTTGATTCTTAAATGAAATATGACTGAAAACTCCATATTCTACAGTTTTGATAGAACAACCTCTAAGCAATACATTTTTCTCTGGGTAGGTGGTATTATATAAATTGTAGAAATATATAATCATCATAATACGTAGTTTTTAAAACGATAAAATAGAATTAAATGAAAGAAAACTGAATGAATGCCTAAGGATACTGCAGAAGAAGGAGAGTTAAGCCAGGGTGGTGGCTCAGCGCTCTTTATTTTCATGACGTTTTTGGAGGAAAAAGAGGCCCAGCTGTTTTTAGAACAGTGGCTTGGTGGGGTCAATGGGTTTGTGTAGCCTAAAAAAGAGAGAGTGAAATATCGGACATTAAGCTCACAAAAAGCATGTTTGCCCTTTTATTCTCACAGTCCTTGCTCAATTCCTTTCATTTCACACACTATACCACAACGTGTGTGTGTAGGTGATGTCTGTCCAGATGTTATGGACACTCTCACTGTTTGTTAGAGACCACACACTGAGATGACATGAGAAAGGAAAGAGAACTGAACAGACTAAGCGGCAAGGTGATTGTGAACATCACATTAAACAGCTTGCTGTGGTCCAGTAGCTTTGAACTTCTGCTTGTAGACTGCTCAAACATCCTGTGGTGTGTTAAAACTGACAAAAAGGAGACCAGCTGAACTGCCAGTAAGTAACTGAGGATTTCTCATATTGTTTGCACCATAACTAGCATAGGCTAATAAAAGAAATAAGATAACAGCTTTACATACCTAAATTAAGGGCTGAACATTAAAAGATGAGTAGTTTGCATATAGACCGATGTTTGACGAATTGCAAAAGGTTTGGTCCACACTGTTCGAATTCTGGGTACAGCCTCAAATTGATCCTAACTGGATTCAATACAATTCCCCAAAAATTACACTATGAAAACAACAAAAAAAAAAAAAAAAAACATGCAATCAGGTACCAATAATTAACTTTAACTTTTAAATAATTAACTTTTAAATATTAACTTTTAATACTTTTCACAATTTACAAATAATACATTTATGAATTTATGATTTATAAAAATGTTTTTAACCATTATTTTTAAGACTGCCCCCCCACCCACACACCTGTGGAACATTTGTGAATACACATTGCGGTAACATTTTAGTTTAAACCTAAAGTAATCTTGGCAAATGACACTGCGTTCCAAATTATTATGCAAGTGAAGTAGGATTTCAGTACAATAAACATTTTATTTTAGTTTTTCAAAGAAAGTGTATGTTTGTTTTATTTCCCCATCTTTTTAGATAACTGGTATCAGTCACAGACAGGTTTGTTAAATAGTTTGTCAGGTCTACTTAGGTAAACAGAAACCCTATTTAAAGAGGTTGTTCCACATTATTAAGCAAGTCGCAGTTCTCATGCAATATAGGGAGTTTGAAAACGTATTTCTACACCCACTGTAAAACATTTCTCTTTGTGAGCTTTGGTTAGAGGTGGCTGAAATGCAACTTTGCGCACAACTGCCAGCCTGCATGGAGAGGTTCTTGAGACTCTGCTCAACAGTGGCTTTTTATAGCTGTCCTTTTAATACAATTATTTTTTTGACAGAAACTTTCATTAATAAGCCTTTATCTGACCAAGTTCTCGTGCTGTAAATTACTCACAAATCTTATGATAGTTCGATAGTGTCCATTCAGTTTTTACACAATATTAGATGTTTTCATTTCTTTCAAAAGAAATTTCATTTCAAAATGCACAAAGAAGATGATGAAGGTTAGCAGTCTTTAAAAATCCACAAGGTAAATCCAATGACATTCCACTCAACGTACACATTGATGAGACCCGACAAGCACACAAACTGAACTGAACTTAAATAGAGGAGATAAGACACACACACCTGAACACAATGATGAAATCAAATGAATTACTATGACAACAAAAGCGGGAATGGTGCAAAACACAAACAGAGTTCTGATGGAGGCGCATCCTCATGCCGTAGAGAGAAGATGATGAGGATGAGGAGATGGCGAAGGGATGGTGAAGGGGCTGGCGAAGGGTTCGCGAAACAGGCAGATAATACAGAAGGAGGTTCCAGAGGACGATGGCTGACCGGGAGGAGGCGAAACTGAAGGGTCCAGGGCAGTGCTGGGAGGAGCCAGGGAGGAGCCTTGAGCAGGGGCATGATGGACGGTGCGCATGTCACAGCCTGAACTGTGTTCCATGGAGGGAGAAGCCATGGTGGTACGAGTCCTGATGCCACCAAGGGGAAGGTCAGAGGTGATGACACCAGAGATGGAGCCCACCGCGTAGCCGAAGGGCTGAGGTGATGGAACATCGTCAAAGACCCTAGCAGCCACGTCGACCTCCCATGATTACATGTGAGTCCGGAGGTCAGAGGTCGAGCTGAAGCGACCGAGGGAAGTGAGGGCGGGCTGAGCAGCGCAGATGTGCCAATGTGACCCAGGTGGTGCCGACTGACTGAGGGAGCTTGGCGAGGCCGAATGGCCGATGGACCACGCTGGAATGGATGAGGAGTGTAGGTGCGGGAGTCAGGGCGACAGGTCAAGGAGGAGCGAAGTCTGCCAAGGTTGTAGGCGGAGTCGTGGGCTCCTCTTGCCCAGGTGGAAACGTTTCCAGCTGGTCCGAGGTGAATCCACGTCGCTGGGTGGCAGGAGTGGCTGAGGGATGAGGCTGGAGAGAAAGAAACAGTCCTATGATAAGGGCTAAGTCCTCTAAGGTGGTTGGAAGAGGTGGTGGGAGAAAGAGGCTAGGTGGGACTGATGGGACAAAGGAAGAATCGCCTAACTGAAGGTCTGAATGTGGTGCTGCCAGAGTCTCGCTCTCAGTGGCAGGAGGGTGGGCGATGCTCTCCTTCTTGCCCTCCGATTTACAGGATAGCTCCCTCAGCAGTGGATGGCGCAGCCGGCACTTGCACCTGGTCAGACTCGGGCATCTCAGGCTCCACGGCGATGTTGGGCTCACACGCCCCCGATTGCATGGGCGTGGCAGAGAAGGGCTCAATGTCTGCAGTGGGCTCAAACTACTTTATCCCGACCGTTGGGTTCTGGCTGCGCACTGGGTTGGGAGTGGAGCTGGTGACGTCACCAACAGTGAAGGATGATCCACAGGATACCAGCACCCACTCCACAAAGACAGCAAAGCTCCCTCGAGGAGACTCCCCAGACAACTGTGCTCATTTGGTGATGTTGAGGCCAACACGAAGAAACGTGCAGAGGCAGTCATCCGAGAAAGTGATCTGAAGGGCCAAATCCAAGAATTCCTCCAGGTTCCTCGAAGCAGCATTCTCCCTGCCCATAGGCATAGTAGCTTTACAGCAGAGATATCCATGATCAAACAAACAACAACGACAAAAAACCCCGAAATAAAACCCGAACTGGAGACAGAACAAAAACAGGATGAATTGTCATGTCTATTTTCACGGTTTGTGAGGTGAGAGACAAAACGTACGAAGAAGATGATGAAGGCTAACAGTCTTTGATAATCCACAAGGTGAATCCAATGACGTTCCACATACACATATGTACACATTGACGAGACCCGACAAACACACACAAACTGAACTGAACTTAAATAGGGGAGATGAGAATCACACACTTGAACACAATGACCAAATCAAATTAATTACTATAACAACAATGGCGGGAATGGTGCAAAACACAAACAGAGTCCTGATGGTGTGACAGGAACAACCTCTTTAAGTAGGATTTCCATCTACCTAAGTGGACCTGGCAAACTATTTAACGAACCTGTCTGAGATTGATACCAGGTATCTAAAATAATATGGAAAAATAAAACAAACAAACACTTTCTTTAAAAAACTAAAATCTTTTCTGTACTAAAAACTAAAATGTTTATTGTACTGAAATCCTACTAATATGCCACTTATATGCCAAACTATAAAGCACACACTGGTTCTTTCCATATGTTTTTTATGTGGGTTTTAGAGGTTGAATTCAAATCATATATTAACATTACTGCCCAAACTACGTCTGAATAGGATGTCTTCTTCATAAATATTTTGAAAATTATGGAAATATATGGTTTAGATCACTAAAATCATATATGGAATTTGAGTCCTTATATGGTCACCAGTGGAGCCTGGATGTCATTTAATGGAAAAGTTTGGTACTGTGCCCAAATAAGTTCTGAACTGAAAAGTTCATTTTTTGAGATATCAACCTAAAATTTGGCACAGAACTTGATCAGATATTGAGCTTTGATATTCTTGAAATTTTTAATTGCAATAAAAAAAAAAAAAAAAAAAAAAAAAATATATATATATATATATATATATATATAATTACACTGTTGACCCATCCCTTACACCTTAACCCACCCTTAAACCTACCCATACCACCAAACCTGTCCCTAACCTTACCCGTATCCCACCTCAATAGCAGCAAATGAGTTTTGCAATACAATTTGAATACAGTAAGTACATTGTACTTATTTTTGATGTAAGTACATAGTAGTTAAGCCACCTAATATAAAGTGGGACCCTAATATGTACTTCTTTTTCACAAGGGGAAACTTTATAACATAGACCTGACAACCCTGCTTAGATTTTAGCATCCTTTTTGAAGGTTAAAACTTCAGTCCCCATTCATTGTAACTACATGGAAAATAGCAACCACCACAGTACCTTTTGTGTTCCACAGGATTTTAATTTTTGAGTGAAAGATTCTTTTTACAAGAAAAGTACAGAGAATACTGTATGATACAGAATACAGTATAGGGTAAACATTTCAAAGGAGCTCAGACTTAATGACAGAACAGACAAAGAATTCAAATGTCTGAAGTCAGAGCACAGAAAGCTAAAGAAAAAAACATTCTTGGAGCGATTGAGGAAAGTTTAAGACAAATTTCTGAGAGACTGATTGATGACAGATTTTGGTTCATTTGTTTTATTCTACATTAAAGAGCAGAGAAAAGCCTGATGCTATAAAGCTCTCATCATCTGTAAACTCAACTAGTGACTTCATTTCTCTGCACGTGGCAATTGGGCTTACAGAAATGGCAGCGGTAAACCAAGCTTGTATAAAACAGTGCATTTCACTGTTCTCATTGCCAGTTCACCCCAGCAGAGAGAGTGTATGTGTGTGTGTGTGTGTGTGTGTGTGTGTGTGTATTGAATATACTGGGTGGGTCCAGAGATTAGGAAATGCAACAATGAAGATTGCTACTTGAGTAGGGGGTGTGACCGTGTATGACCTCAGTTCAGAGTCTTTAATTTGCTTCATGATTATAGTCTCTTTCTGTTTTTGGAACTGGATGAGTGTACATGTAGGCCTATGCGTAAAGAATGGATATTCATTTTCTCTTGCTCACCTCATTGCAAGTGAAATTGCATTTTTGTGTTCATATATAGCATTTATGTGATTTAGCAGTAAACAATAGAGTTCAATAAGCATCTGTGACTAAACAGAGTTCCTAGACAACAGCTCTGTTCCAAAACATAATAAACTGTTTTGCTATCTACTGCCTACATAGGCAACTATAATTGACTGATTTTAAAGGCTCTACAAAGGCTCTGCATACAGGAGACTGAAGTCACATAAGTTTGACATTAGCATGTTGCTAACATGACATATCCCCCAGTTCTCGCCATCTCCGAGAAGCCAAGCCGGTGTTGATTCTCCTTTTATTACTAGCTCTCTCAATAATAAGTTGCAACAAGTATTTTTTGGATTTTCTAGATTTCAAGTCATAAAGTGAGCAGGATATTAAAATTTAATGTATGGCTTTGGCAGGCATGTATCATGATACTAAGGAGGTCAGAGGGTGCCTGAGTCCTCCCCAGCTCTACACCGCCCCATAGTTTTCCAATGTAAATCTATGGTGAAAAATATAACTGCAGTGTGCTCTTATTGAGAGCCATTGGGGCAGATTTCAGAGTGCCCCGCTTATTTTCAATTTACCTTACGTAAACCTTGCTCCAGACCAAGACGATTTGAATCCACTTCAGCTATGTGTATATTTGTCTGCATCAGGTCAAGTAGTTGGCATGTCCGTTTTTCCAATGCGGAGTAGCGTATCAAATTAACGAAAGTATAAATAATTTAGTTTAAACATGCTTTTGTGAATATATAGTGTAGTTCTGTTGTGTTGGTTTCATGTTTGAGAATAGATTTTTTTTTTTTCCTCACTGGAATTCCTCTACAATTCCTCTGCTGTGTCATCCACGATGACGAGGAAGTATCAGCAAATGGTTAATTGATTTGTAGCCCTTACGTTAGCTTTACTACTAGATATATTTATGGAGATGAGAAATAAAAACCTGCCCTGTACAGCTATGACCAGGGCTGTGTTCAGCCCTGACAAAACGTAGCAAAACGTTTTTTAAACGGAAACAGTGGTGCATTGAACACCCTGTTCTGATGATGCAAGAGTTGCTATGAACTAGAACTATGGCAGCTGAGAAGGCCATTCTTTGTGTTCTTTTTGAAGAATTGATATGCAATATTTTTACTATAAAACTCTTATGACAAACATGTCTTCTAATATCTTCAATTGATGCGTATACCGAGCTGCAACGGATACATTTGTAAACGACTTTACTTGGACCCATTGTGCGAACTGTCTCTTTAATACCGCGTGGTTTATATACATATTGCTGCGGATTGGGCTGACATTTTTGACACACCCACCAAACAAGAGAAAACATATCTCAAACCCCGTTGCACACCGTTTCCAGGAAACATGTCGTTCAACCTGAAAACCGTAGCAAAATGTTGCGCACCGATTTGAGCTTGAACGTGCCCCAGCTGTTCGGCTGAGCTTTTGATGTTGATACGGAAAGGCTGAAGCTGATTGGTTGGTTCTTGTCACATGATCTGCGGTGAGCTTGCGGCATTCTGAAAAGTTGAGATGTTTTTATCTCGCATAGGAAAACCGCGTGCGCGTCGCTTCAGTTATGAGCGCGCTTGCCGCACTCCTACATTTAAAATAACGAACTTGCGTGCGCAAAAGACGCGATATGTGAACGGCCCCTAAAGCATACAAAGTGGCTGCATCCGAAACCGCATACTCACTGAGTAGGTACTTAATTTCAATAAGTACTTACTTAACGAGTGCTAAAAGTGTAGGTATTATAGCCTGACTGAATTAAGTATGAATGCGATCCAGACATCATCCGCCATGTTGATGTTATCAGGTTTAATTAATCTATCTGTAAATACCTTGATATTTATGAAACTTGCTCATTTGTGGTCTTGTTGAAGAAACAGCTCATTTATTTTGTTATTGTAGTATAACCAATAAATTTGGGGTTAATTTAAGTTTGTATATTTTTACCCCAACTAATATGACCCACAGTTTTATCCTTAAAGATATTATTTTTTTATTATGAAAACCCAAAATCATGATCTCTTGAATATGTTGTTAATTTCATTATTTTATATGTAAAAATTTTCATCCACAAGCAAAGTGTCTTAAATCTCCTTTATGTTTTCCTCTTTTTCTTGTTGAATTTAACTCTCGCAGGCTTATAAATAACACTTTACAGTAAGGGTACATGAATAATCATGTACTAATACCTGAATTAATACTTAATTCAGCATTAACTAATGATTATTAAAAGCATGAACTAATCATTAACCAGTGAAGAACTATCCTTAACTATGACTGCAAGCATATGAATTCATGCATGAATAGCGGCAGCCTTAACTACATGTTAGTACATGTTTGATAGTTAATGCATTAATTAACATTTATGGCTAAACCTAATCAAACAGCCTCTTTAAGAAGGAATAAGAAGTACTCTGACTTTGAAACAAATTTAAATATTATCAGAGTTTGAACTTTTGACTGCAGCTTTGTCATAAACATAACTGGATGGCACAGAATTAATTGATCCTCCTCATCAAATGTAGAAAACACTAAATACACTAATAACTTATTTTTAAAAGGTCTTTATCTGTTTTGTGATGTTCTCTTTCCCTTCAAACTCACCCTACTGCAACTTATGTGCAGCTAAATAAAAAATAAAAATTCAAATCCCACAAAGAACTTTTGTGGAACAGTTCCCAAAGAAACGACTGGAATCATGGTCAGAACGTTTGCTGGGTATCAGTACAGTTCAATCTCAATCCAGAGGCAGGTCGTGATGATACTGTATCTCCACTCGCTGACTTGAAAAACCACACAACATCACTTAACTGGCCTGAATACTAGTTGTGTTAGAACATGTGTATTTGATAGTTGTCACAGTTATATTCAGTTCGTATTAGTTTTCATGGACATTCAGTTTGGTTTCATTAGTCACGTCTTCATTTGTTCAGTTTTCCTGCCACTCTTCAGTTCACAAGTGTTTGTCATCATTACCCTCGTTTGCCTCACTATTTAAGTTGCTGTGTTTGTTCACTCTTTGTATGGTCACGTTTCCGCATAGCGGTTAGTTTCTTTTGCTTATCTTGTTTGTATTGCCTTCTGAGTGGATTATTAAAGACATTATACCTGATCTTCATCTTCATCGTGTGTTCCTTGCAACCGTTGGTGACAGATGACCAGACCTAAACAACTAAGAACAGCATGGGCATTCTCCTCACCCCTTTGAATCCAGCTGATTAGCTACTCACCCTTTTTCAGGATGGCCGCTCAACTGAGGAGTATGTGGAAGAGTTCCTCAAGCTTTCCCCATCTTGTCACCTGGAATGATGACACCCTTAAGACCGTCTTTTGGTGTGGCTTAGATGACCATCTGTACCAGCAGGTTCCAGCAGCAGCTACCACATGCTCCCTAGTGCAGTATATTGAATATGTGCTGTGGTGAGTGGTTCTTCCCTCACAGTCGGTGAGGTTGATGGAGACTCCACCACCACTCAACCACAGTCACCATTCCAGAGTCTCGTTCCAAGATGGCCGCTGCCCTTCCAGAGTCTCTTCCCATCATGGTCGCCGCCATTCCAGAGCCTCGTCCTGACATGGCCACCATTCCAGAGCCTCATCCCAAGATGGCCGCCATTCCAGAGCCTCGTCCCGACACGGCCACCATTCCAGAGCCTCGTCCCAAGATGGCTGCCATTCCAGAGCCTCGTCCCAAGATGGCTGCCATTCCAGAGCCTCGTCCCAAGATGGCTGCCATTCCAGAGCCTCATCCTAGGATGGCCACCATTCCAGAGCCTCGTCCCAAGATGGCCGTCATTCCAGAGTCCCGTCCCGCTATGGCTGCTGGATCTGAGCCCTCAGCCAATATGGTTGCCGCACCTGAGCCCTCAGTGAGGCTGGCCGCCGCATCTGAACCCTCAGCTGAAATGACCACCACACCTGAGCCCTCAGCCACGACAGCCGCCAAATCTGAGCCCTCAGCCAAGACGGCCACCACCATGGCCACTGACACTGACAAGGCATGTGTTATGGATAGATGGACGGGAGACAACAGGTTTGCAGATAAGGTGATGTTTATTGACAAACAGCGGAGACACACAGATGAGCAGGTAAGTGAATGAGATATTGGTACTTTGTAATGGTGAAACTGGAATATTGATACTGTCCTTTGTATTGCAGGTTGACGGATTGTGGATGGCAGGAAGCAGAGTGGAGAAGTAGACTCACGGAGGCGGTAGGTAAAATCACACACACAGATACACTGGCACAAAGACTGGGAAAGCACGCTGGAGTAGAATGGGTAGGTAACAACGATGGCTTGGAGCATAACACAAGAAGTCCTTGGTATCAACGAGAACGGACCACATACTGAGGTGAGTGGAGTGCTTAAGTGATGCTGTGGTGATGAGTGGATGAATAGCAGGTGCGGGTGATTACTGAGTGGTGGAGTGAGTGCAGGTGAGTGCCAGGGAGGATCATGGGAGATGGAGTCCAAAACTGACGGGAACTGTAACAGCATGAGTTGATGTTAGTTAATAATGGGTTAGAAATGATTGGACCCCTCAAAGTAAAGTCATGACACAATGATGTACTAACAAAACATTAAATAAAATATGATGCAGCAAGAGTGTTATTCTTATTCCTTTACACCACTAGTACAAAAAAAACAAACAAAAAAAACAGATAATGATAATGGTAATACTTTATTTTAGGGTCTTTTAACTAGTTGCTTATTAGCATGCATATTATTTGAATATTGGCTGTTTATTAGTATTTATTAAGCACGTATTAATGCCTTATTCTACACGACCTTATTCTACATTCTTAATCCTACCCAATACTTAAACTTAACAACTACCTTACTAACTATTAATAAGCAGTAAATTAGGAATTTATTGAGGGAAAAGTCATAGTTAATAGTTTATGTGTTCCCTATACTGAAATGTTACCATGATAATGGTTATCTGGAGTTCTTTTGTTTATTTACATCAAACATATATGGACTCATAAGAACATACCTGTAAATACACACAAGGCATGTTTACAATCAAATATGGCGCGTCCACAAGCTAATGCTAATCAACACATATACAATTGAACGACAAAACAATACAGTTAATTACGGTACATAACTTCCTGAAAAATCTCAATACAAAACAGATGCAAACATTACTTTATCAATTTGGCTTACCAAAGCAGACAACATTCATTAGAATAGATTCTGTGCCATCCAGTAATGTTTATGACAAAGCTGCAGTCAAAAGTTCAAACTCTGATAATATTTAAATTTGTTTCAAAGTCAGAGTACTTCTTATTCTTTCTTAAAGAGGCTGTTTGATTTTGTTTAGTCATAAATGTTAATCAATGCATTAATTATCAAACATGTACCAACATGTAGTTAAGGCTGCCGTTATTCATGCATGAATCCATGTGAATCCAGTCATAGTTAAGAAAAGCTCTTCATTGGTTCATGATTAGTTTATGCTTTTAATAATCATTAGTTAATGCTGAATTAAGTATTAATTCAAGTATTAGTACATGATTATTCATGTACCCCTATTGTAAAGTGTTACCCAAAAAATACATAAACCTTTTTTTTTTTTTTTGATGCATTATGATGAATTATTCAAGGATATTAAACCTTGTCACTGTGCTTTTTTCTGTGTAATCTTATACTATGTATGCAATCTTTTTTTTTTTTTTTGTCATTATGATTGTTCATTGTTAAAGATTTTTCCCTGATCTTGTATGTAATTATAAGTCTTGCAATAATAATAATAATAATAATAATAATAAAGATAAGAGCGACAGGTGCACTAACACCTTATAGCACCAGTAACTCGACAACCCTACCTAGTACGGTTTTCCTCAATGTTTGCAATGTCTGCACAAAGGAGATGTCAGGGAGCTGCTCGAAGATCTTGCCTTTGGAGAAGACTGTTGATTTTAAATGTAAGTATCATATCACTACTTAAAAATTAAGATTACCCCAAAATGAATTGCATTGCTTGCCCACCCCAACACTTACACACAATAATGATAAATGCTGACCGATTCTTAATTATACTACCTTTTTTTTTTTTTTTTTTTACTAAAAATATGTTTTAGTAAAACAAGCAAAATGTAATTTGTTTTGTCATATGAATACACACTAGAAAAATGCAGCTGATGTGAATACATCTCAATTTTTAGTCAAGCAATGAATTAGTGCATGAATTAATAAAACAATTATATTTCATTTACTGACAACAATAGGAAACATGAATAAATGAGTAAAAGACTGCATAAAAGTAACCATCACAATAAATAAACGCATATACATGTCAACAACACATGAAACAAAGCTTTATTCAAACTTATTGTTCTAACAATCATGTATTTACAGGTAGTGAACCCCACATCCTACTGCCATCTCAACACAGCTGTGCCAATTCTGCAGCTTTATTTTGATGAAGTAGCTGACCACTGTGCCCACCTTCGCCTTTTTTTGCCATCCATAATGTCCCTCATTGCTGCTCTTCACAGTGGGGACATCGTTGATCCAGAGGATGAGGAAGACTATGATGAACCCCTGAACCCCATAACCTTGAAACAAGAGTGGGAGAACATGTGCGGGACAATCTAGCTGCCGCTGTGTCTGTTCCAAAAATTTGTGTGCCTGATCTCCATCAGCATGACGTCCTATAAAACATTTAAACAGATTAAAATGTTTTACAATTACATGTTAATTTTGTTGTAGCTTTATTAATTTTGTGGTTTAGTGGGCTAAACCACTGAACTGGTAAGCAGAAGGTTGCTGGTTCAATCTCCACAGCCAGCACCACCAGTGTGTCCATGAGTAAGACGTTTTACTCCAGGTTGCTCCGGGGGATCGTCCCTGTAAAAAATGCGCTGTTAAGTCACTTTGGATAAATTTTTGTAAATCATTTTTTGCTAGTGTGGGGGCACAAAAACTGAATAATTTCTTCTTAAAGTTTACTTTTTCAAGGTACTACTATAATATAAATGCATACATACATATCATACAATTTCTATTTTGGGGCATAAAGGGTTAGTTCACCCAAACATTTAAATTCAGTCATTATTTACTCACCTTCCTGCTGTTCAATCCCTGTGTCTTCTTTTTTTTTTTTCCTTTTAAGTTAAGTAAACATTTAGTAAGTGTCTTTTTGATGTATATGGTTTAGAATTTATGTAAATCCACTTTGGAGATGTACATGTGCTTACTAGAGCTCCCCTGCTATATAAACTAATAAAACGTGTTTTTACAGCAAAATCACAACTTTACTATGCCGTCTAGTGTCTTTACACATTCAACAAATCAACAGTTTACTCTACAGTAGTTCAACAAATGCGATTTCAACACAAGGACTTTGTTTTTGGTTTTTAATACTTACATTTGAAAACACCCGCATTGCTTTTGTCCTCCGTGTTCGATTATGACTTCTCCTCTCCCGTGGCCTCCTGGGAAGGCTGGGACAGAAAAGCATCCATCGGATGAGCACGCAAGAATCTGGGCAGAAGCAGTAGGCCATCCGGGAAATTCTCGCCTACTCTTTTATGAATACTGAGGTTTCAGACATACGTACACACGTACTGTTTTCTTCTACTACATAGTAGGCATATACGGATGCAACTTAATACACACGTCTGAATCTTGCGAGAATTAGTACATCACCCAGGTAATTCTTACCTACTCTTATGAATACTAAGGATTCAGACATACTCATTCACTCACCTACTGCTTTTTCCCTACTACATAGTAGGGAAGTATGTGGTTTCGAATGCAGCCAGTGTTTATCATAAACTGATGCTAAGACCCAGAATCTGCTCTACCTAAATTTACAGTCAGGAGTCGCTACTGCTATCAGGCTTAAAATATAAACAAACAAACAAACAAACAAAAAAAAAAAAAAAATTACACAGTGTACCTTGAAAGGAACATAATATAGTTTAAATTTATATTAAAAGCTCTTAGTTAAACTGACTTAAGTACATCTTACAATTTTATAATTACATCTATTGTCTTTAAAACATGGTTAAAGTATACTAGGCCTTTGTAATATGGTTAAAGTGTACTGTTTTGGACGCAGCCAGTGTTTATCATAAAATGATGCTAAGACCCAGAATCTGCTCCACCTAAATTTATGGTCAGGAGCCGCTACTGCTGCCAAACAAAAGTTACATAGTGTACCTTGAAAGGAACATATTACAGTTTAAATTTATATTACATGCTCTTAGTTAAACCCACTTAAGTAGGGTAAGTGTACCTATTAAGCCCACCAAAATCAAAGTTTAGGTGTTTTTCATAGATATTGACATGGTTTATTAGAAAATCATTTGTTAAAATGCAAGATTTCTCTCTCATTTGAAAATGTATTAATTAGTTTATGTACATTTTAGAATATAAAATTAAGATATTTTATGAATAAAGTCAGAAGTCTGGCATGGGCTTAATTGGTACTTTGGCACCATTTAAGCCTGCATGTGTTCCAAATAAGCCCACAACATGATTGATTCACAAAATATACAACATTTTTGGTTTTAAAGAAGTAAAACATAAATATATTTATTCAGTGACAGGATAGTATTTGAAACAATATTTTTTTACTAACGTTTGATTAGAGCCCTGGGTGGGATAGATAGGTGTTAGTGGCTGGGGGCCTGGGGGTCCAGGCCGGTGGTCTGGAGACTTAAGTCGGCTTGACTCTGGAGTTGTAGCTAGAGTCAAGCTGGAAGTTTGACATGGTGAATCTTGGGAGCCAAGCCGAGTTGGGGCTCCATACTCTAGGCTTACAGGGGTCTCCTAGTGGTCCCCCCATGCCAGGAGTCTGGAGCCTTAACTTGACTTGGCTCCCAAGTTATGCCTGGTTATACATAAAGAACTTTAGGGCTCTATCTCAAACATCATCAGCAATAGAACACTAGCAGATGTTGAGGTTGAGACATGTATGTGTTTGCTAATTTCAGTAAGATGAATTGTGAGTCGATCATGCTATGTGAACATTATCATGAATTAAAATGCAAGCAATGTATTTATTCACCTTATTTACATACGAGTACGCGAGCAGCTGCATGGAGTCATGGAGGATCACCCTGACGCTGTGATAGGACCGCAATGACCCTGGGTGAAGCGGCGTCAACCTCGACGATGAATGGGAGATCTGGATTGGGATTAGTCAGGATCAGAGCGGTTTGGAAGGCTTCTTGGAGCCGACGGAAAGCTTGAAAGCAGATGGGTTCCAGGACAGAGACTTGGGCAGGCCTTTGAGTAGAGATGTGAGAGGTGAACTGAGCAGGCTGTAATTGTGGATAAATCTTCGGTAGAAGTTGGAAAATCCAAGGAAGCGTTATAGTTCTTTGACTGTAGCTAGGTAAGGCCAGTTCCGAATGATTTACACCTTCCTCTGGTCCATCTTTATGTGTAGGCGATGTTCGGCCAGGTTCCGGGAATATATAAGGATATTGTCGATGTAGATGATGACGAATCACTGGAGGAACTCCCGGAACACCTTATTCATATAGCCCTGGAAGAAGGAGGGTGAGTTAGACAGGCAATACGGCATAACCCGATATTCATAGTGCCCAGATGGTATAACGAAGGCGGTCTTCCACTCATCACCTCGACATATACGAATGAGGTTGTTTGTGCTCCGCAGGTCCAGCTTGGAGAAGATGCGAGCTCCCCATAGCTGTTCCAGAGCCGCTGGGACCAGAGGAAGAGGATAACTGTACTTTACCATTTGGGAGTTGAGGTGACGGTAGTTGATGCACACCGCAAGCCCCCGTCTTTTTTTGTCACGAAGAAGAAGCTGGAAACGGCAGGGGATGTTGAATGTCGGATAAAACGTTGTTGCAGTGCCTCCTGGATGTACTCCTCCATGGCCTTCTGCTCCGGGATGGACAGTAGGTAAACTCTGCCTTTGGGCAGAGTAGCCCCAGGTAACAGGTCGATTGCACAGTCCCATGGCCAATGTTGGGGAAGCTAAGTTGCCAACTGCTTGCTGAAAACATCCTGGAACGCCCAGTATTCTGATGGAATTTCCACCTTGCTGTCAACCTCGGGACTCTCGACGGTGGTTGAATTGAGAGAGAGGGAAGTGAGTTTCTGTTTGGAGAAGGTTTGAGAACGAGGGAAGGAAGGTCTTGAAATAGATGACAGGCAGGTATGGAAACAAGACTCACTCCACTGTAGAATTTCACCGGTGTTCCAGTTGATATGAAGCTGGTGTTATGACATCCACACGCATTCCAGGATGATATCCGCGGTGGATCCTTAAAGCACTATGAACGTGATCTCCTCGGTGTGCAGGCATCCAATGTGTAGTGTCAGTGTGGTAGAGAAGTGTCGGATGTGACCATGGCCCAGAGGCTTTCCTTGGATGGTGTGAATTCTCAGTTCCTGGGAGCAGCGTTTCCTTCTGACATTTATTTTCTGGAGAAGCTGGGTTGAGATGAAGTTCCCTGCAGAACCCGAGTCAATGAGAGCTTGTGCTGAAACACAGATTCGGGGAGTCAAGATATGTACAGTTGTTTGAGGTGGAAGTTGAATAGTACTCACCGCTGGGTGTGGTGGTCGAACCGGACAGGCCTTCTCTCCCACAGTATAGGCACAGTTGGTTTTGATTTCTCCGCTAACGTTCCACATGTGTCAGGTGGTAGGAGTCCACCTGCATGGGTTCAGGTGCTGGAAGGGCAACTGAAGTTACGGAAGGCAGAGGATGCAAAGTGGGTTTCGGGAAAGAGCAAGCCGTTAGATGTTGAGGAACTCTGATGGTCTTTTGAATGAAGTTCTCAAGTCCAATTGCGACATACATCACCATTAGTTGTCATACATCGGCATTAAGACCCTGTCGGAATATGGTGAGTAATGCAGTCTCATTCCAGCCACTAGCGGCCACCAAGCTGCGAAACTGGAGTGCATAGACACTAACTGAATTACTTGCTTGAATAGTAGATTGAATAGCTGATTGTGCACCGAAAGCTCAGAGGCGGTTTGACCAAACACTTCCTTAAATTGGCCGAGGAAAGCAGAGAGTGACGTAGTAACTGGAGCGTTGGATTGCCACAGAGATTGAGCCCACTGAAGAGCATGACCAGACAGTAGAGAGATGACAAATGCCACTAAGGCACAATCGTTGGTGAACTGGTGAGACTGCATCTCAAAATAGAGTGAACACTGTAGAATGAACCCGCTTCAATCCTCCGCCTCACCGGTGAATGTCGCTGGTCGGGCCATGGGGCTAGCAGAGGCAGCTGGTGAAGCAGCGGGTGCTGGGTGCAGGAGTGATTGTTGCGCTGCTTGAACGAGGTCGGCTGGAACCGCAGGTGAAGTGGCAGACGTGGAGGGTTGTAGAGACAGGCATATAGCGTGAACCGGGTCGGTGAATGGATCGGTGGGGCGATCCCCGCCAGTATCCGTGGAGCTCTGCATGTGGTCTGGTCTTCTGTCACACAACAGAAGCATGCAGACAGGTAAGTTTGTAAAAACACAGAGTTTATTGAACAGATGCACGGAACTGGACAGGAATGCAGACTGGTGAGTAGAAACAACAGTGAATGAAGATGTGAAGACTTAGCTGGGTTGTAATAGTAATATCTCTATTGCAGGTGAATGGAGCTGAAGCAGACAGAAGGCAGATGATGGCAGACAGAAGACTGATGACAGGAAAGTAGTCCAACGGATCAGATAAGTAGCAGGTAAGGAGTCTGTGATGTTCGTAGGGACGAGACCAGACAAGGGAGTGCAGGAGAAGTGAGTCCTTATAGTGAGTGCTGGTGATGATGTGCAGGTGCTGGTAATCAGAACTCCGGGGAGAGTGAACGAGTGGGTGGAGCGTGTTGATCTTGATGATGATGGGTTGTATGTTGTTTGTGATGGTTGTCCGTGACATCTATAGTTGTTGGGAGAATTATTCTACCTAGTCAATAATGCGGCGCAACATGGCAAATATCAGCAGTAAGCAGTATGCACATTACAAGGTAGAGATCAGTGACATCATCGCTTTGAGGTAAAATATCTACAAACCCGATTCCAAAAAAGTTGGGACACTGTACAAATTGTGAATAAAAAAGGAATGCAATGATGTGGAAGTTTCAGATTTTAATATTTTATTCAGAATACAACATAGATGACATATCAAATGTTTAAACTGAGAAAATGTATCATTTTAAGGGAAAAATAAGTTGATTTTAAATTTCATGGCATCAACACATCTCAAAAAAGTTGGGACAAGGCCATGTTTACCACTGTGTGGCATCCCCTCTTCTTTTTATAACAGTCTGCAAACATCTGGGGACTGAGGAGACAAGTTGCTCAAGTTTAGCAATAGGAATGTTGTCCCATTCTTGTCTAATACAGGCTTCTAGTTGCTCGACTGTCTTACTTCTTCTTTGTCGCATCTTCCTCTTTATGATGCGCCAAATGTTTTCTATGGGTGAAAGATCTGGACTGCAGGCTGGCCATTTCAGTACCCGGATCCTACGCAGCCATGATGTTGTAATTGATGCAGTATGTGGTCTGGCATTGTCATGTTGGAAAATGCAAGGTCTTCCCTGAAAGAGACGACATCTGGATGGGAGCATATGTTGTTCTAGAACTTGGATATACCTTTCAGCATTGATGGTGCCTTTCCAGATGTGTAAGCTGCCCACGCCACACGCACTCATGCAACCGCATACCATCAGAGATGCAGGCTTCTGAACTGAGCGCTGATAACAACTTGGGTTGTCCTTGACCTCTTTAGTCCGGATGACATGGCGTCCCAGTTTTCCAAAAAGAACTTCAAATTTTGATTCGTCTGACCACAGAACAGTTTTCCACTTTGCCACAGTCCATTTTAAATGAGCCGTCTAAGGGCCCGAAGATCACGGGCATCCAGTATGATTTTCCAGCCTTGACCCTTACGCACAGAGATTGTTCCAGATTCTCTGAATCTTTGGATGATATTATGCACTGTAGATGATGATAACTTCAAACTCTTTGCAATTTTTCTCTGAGAAACTCCTTACTGATATTGCTCCACTATTTTTCGCTGCAGCATTGGGGGAATTGGTGATCCTCTGCCCATCTTGACTTCTGAGAGACACTGCCACTCTGAGAGGCTCTTTTTATACCCAATCATGTTGCCAATTGACCTAATAAGTTGCAAATTGGTCCTCCAGCTGTTCCTTATATGTACATTTAACTTTTCAGGCCTCTTATTGCTACCTGTCCCAACTTTTTTGGAATGTGTAGCTCTCATGAAATCCAAAATGAGCCAATATTTGGCATGACATTTCAAAATGTCTCACTTTCAACATTTGATATATTATCTATATTCTATTGTGAATAAAATATAAGTTTATGAGATTTGTAAATTATTCCATTCCTTTTTTATTCACAATTTGTACAGTGTCCCAACTTTTTTGGAATCGGGTTTGTATATAAGTAGGATTGTTTCCATGCAATATAATTAAATCTAGTGTATGATTAAAACGATTAGTGGGTCTAGTGACGTTTTGCTTGACCCCAAAAGAGTTTAGTAAAGCCCCTAACACATCATTTGTATTATCTTCTAATTATCTATTGTATAATCAACATAGGGCCGTGGAGGTCTATGCATGGTAGCCAAAACAAGAGATAGTAGGGACCTGTTTCTTGTATCTGAGAGTGTAACATTTAGCACAAGCACTTCAAATGAATTAAACCTGTGTTCTGTTTTCTGAGTAACAATAAGAATATCTCTATAGATTGTTGCAAGACCGCCACCATGGCCAATCGGATGGGGCTCGTGCTTATAACAGTAGCCAGGTGGAGTTGACTCTTTAAGACCAAAATAATCATTTGGTTTAAGCCAGGTTTTAATTTTGAGATTTTCTTTATTGAGATTTTTTATAGATTTATTGTTTGACCACACTATTCGGGGAAGAGACACAGTTTCTATAGAATGTACTACACTCGCATTTCTATCATTTAGGTGGGTAGAACAAAGAGTGATTTGAAGTTTGACTTACTAGTCATACGGTGCGTAGCATCTTGGAGATGTTGTCTGACAAAACATCCGCACCTATTCTGCTGAGGTGCAGGCCATCAGCACGCAAAAGCCTATGTCGCTCCCAGAAAAGATTCCAATTATTTACAAAGAGCAGTTTCTGTTCATTACAGACACATTAAGACATTAACCATTCATTCAGAGCAAATAATCTACTTTTGATATTCTAGGTATTATCAACTGGCCAGAATTCTGAGATCACCATAGACGTGAAGGACTATAATGTGTTAAGAGCTCGCTCAGGTACTTGGGAGCTAAACCATTTAGTGCTTTATAAGTAATTAGCAAAATTTTAAAATCTATACGATGTTTAATAGGGAGCCAATGCATTGTTGACAGAACCAGGCTAATATTGCTAATCATACTTACATACAGGCTAATCATACTTCCTAGTTCTAGTAAGAACTCTAGCTGCTGCATTTTGGACCAACTGTAGTTTTTTTATGAAGCGTGCAGGGCAACCATCCAGTAGAACATTACAGTAATCTAGCCTTGAGGTCATGAACGCATGAACTAACTATTCCGCATTTGTCATTGAGAGCATATGTCGTAATTTAGATATATTTTTAAGATGGAAGAATGCATTTTTTTTTTTTTTTACAGATGCTAGAAATGTAGCTTTCAAATGAAAGATTTGTATCAAAGAGCATACCCAGGTTCCTAACTGACGACGAAGACTTAACAGAGCAGCCATCAAGTGTTAGACAGTATTCTACAGTTGAAGTCATATGTGCATACACTTAGGTTGAAGTCATTAAAACTTAAACTTAAAACTTTTTAAACTACCCTAGAGATTTCATATTAACATAATATAGGTTTAACAAGTTGTTTAGGACATGAACTTTGTGCATCACACGTCATTTTTCCAAAAACAATGTTTACAGATGGATTATTTCACTTACATTTCATTATATCACAATTGTCGTGGGTCAGAAGTTTACATACACCAAGCTTACTGTGCCTTTAAACAGTTTGAAAAACTCCAGGAAATGATGTAATAACTGCAGAAGAATTTGATTGGCTAATTGGCATCATTTGAATTAATTGGAGGTGTGCCTGTGAATATACAGTAGTCGACATTTGAAGTGGATCAAAACCTTTCATCAAAGTTGTCCTAAAACCTTCTTCTTAGGACAACTTAGTTCTTAGGACAACCTTGATTAACTCTTTTGATCCACTTCAAATGTTGACTACTATATTTTAAGGCCAGTCTTCAAGTTCTTAACTTGATGTCATGGGAAAGTCAAAAGAAATCAGCCAAGACATCAGAAACAGAATTGTGGATCTCCACAAGTCTGGCGCATCCTTAGGAGCAATCTCCAAACACCTGAAGGTGTCATGTTCATCTGTTCAAATGATAGTATGCAAGTACAAACAACGTGGGACCACACAAACATCATACCCTTCCGGAAGGAGACACATTCTCAGTCCTAGAGATGAACGTACATTGGTGCGAAAAGTGAATATCAATCCCCAAACAACAGCAAGGGACCTTGTAAAGATGCTGGAGGAATCAAGTAAAAATGACCTGAAAGCCTGTTCAGCAAGGAAGAAGCCATTGCTCCAAACCTGCCATAAAAAAGCAAGATTACAGTTTGCAACTATACATGGGAACAAAGATTTTAGTTTCTGGAGGAATGTGCTCTGGTCTGATGAAACAAAAATTTAACTGTTTGGCCATAATGACAATCGTTATGTTTGGAGGAAAAAGGGGGAAGCTTGCCACCCAAAGAACACCATCCTAACCGTGAAGCAAGGTGGTGGAAGCATCATGTTATGGGGGTGCATTCTTACTATCCTTGCATTCTTATTATCCTCAATTAAAGTTTGGAAGCCTGTCTCTAATTCTGAAATCTTCTCCTTCAACCTAACTGTTTCCCTGCATTTATGACATGTGAATCCCTCTTTGCTGACAGAGAAGGCTACACTAAACATGTGACAGGCAGTGCAAGTGACAATGACGAGAAGATGACATGACTCACCGTGTTTGTTGACTGATTCCGGCTTACCACAGTTGTTTGACGGACTGATAGAAAATCGTCAACTTGCTACTCCTGTGTGTAGGGGGATTTTCTGATGTAGAGTACACTTGGCTTGTATTGTTCAAATATCATGTCACCTGCTCTGTTGGGGGATAATTCATGTACGCTATATTGTACAACAGCAGCATGTCTTACTTGCTCACAGCAGTGTGTCGTGTATGTATTGGCAGTAGCAGCAATAACCTACAGCAGCAGCAGCAATAAAAGCAGCAGCGGTAGCATAGCAGATCTATTCCGCCAAGACCAATCAACATTGTCATACCTATTACCATGCCGAACACTCTGAGAGTTGTCATGACAGAATTACATTTTAAAGCATCCATGTGAAAATAAACCTGGAAAAAGGTTACGTTATTCTCTTGAAGTCTGAAAATATAACATGAATGAAATTTTACAGCTCATTCAGTCAAACTCATGGATATGTACTATTTAGTGCAACCTTATAATTTGAAATGATTGGTTTTAGTCTTTTTGAGTGGAACTTCCCCAAACTGGAAGTGCCACCCATAATCTAAAATGCAGTAGGTTCATTAGGAAAAAAGGTGGATAGCCCTTTTATTTCTTTTGTCTCTTGTCTAGCTTTGTTAATGTAACCTGCTGTTGGTGAGTTTAGTCAAGCATGTTTATATGAACTTCTCATCTTCAAGTCATGTTCAAGTCTGCTTTAGTGGTGTCATCATCCAGCTCAATTCAGTTTTTCAGTTTTCACCAGAGAGAAATCTGACATTTCACCTGATGATCCAGTTATGAGATTTTGATTAAAAAATATGAGGTAAAAAATAAATAAATGAATAAAAAGTTTATCATTATTATTTTCATGTTTAGGTGAACTAACCCTTTAAGTGTCCTTTAAAGGGGACATATCATGAAAATCAGACTTTTTCTGTGTTTAAGTGATATAATCGGGTCCCTGGTGCATCTACCAACCCAGAAAACAACCCAGTAACTTTGTTTTGATCATTAATAAAGTATGAAAATGCAATTACAAAGCATTTACAGCTGTATTTATAAACTTACTAATGTCTATTAATGCCTAATAATTGATTATTTACTAATGCTTAACTAATGATTCATAGCGTGCAGTTATTATAAAGTGTTACCAAAAACTTTTATACTTTCAATATATATATATATATATATATATATATATATATGTATATATATTGTTACAATAGCACTCCAAGGAAGACGAGGAACTTGGATATGAGTAACATGAAGTAGTTTAATAACCAGGAAGAAGCAGGATACATAGAACACACGTAACATGAACAATACCGGACGCTAGACTGAGGACAGGGAGGAACTTAAATACACAATACTAATGACAAACAGCTGTGAGTGGTAATCAGTGTCCATGGTGAATGATGAGTGACGGGAACTGAAAACAAAGGAACATGTTACAGTCAAAAACAAACAGGACGAGACGGTGAGTGTAACATATATGTATTTTTTTTTTTCCCTTTTCCATTTAGATATGAATAAGCACACTTTTTTTCACAAGGGGAAATCACATTAGATTTGGAAGTTCTGTCTCTTTAGTTATAATGATTAAAACATTGTGCTTTTTCACTGCCTTTTATTTCCTATACTGGAAAAAAATAATACTACTTGATTGCTTAGGTATCTATTATAAATATTTCTAATAATTGTGAAATTCAACAGGAGTAAAACATTATGTATGAGCAGTTTATTTCTGACAAATGTGTTGATATTTAAAATAGACAGATGAAAATAACTGTGTAGAGACACTCAACAGGTTGCTATAACAAACATAAGCATTCTGTTCTGGCATTGTATTGTGAAACAAAAAGTTGATATATGTCTGTTGATAAAAACACAATGTTCAATATTTAAAATGTCTCTCTATATCATGTTTGCATATGGTCAAATCTTTACCAGTGGATAGATTTCAGCACTGGCTATGAGGGCTCATTAGTCATTTCAGTCCAACAACAAAGGAAATATTTGTTGAATTTGGCAACTCGCTCCAGGATGCTTAATACTAGAACTTTGCCTTCTTGAGCTCCATAGTGGAAAGAAAAAGGTGGACAATGAAGTGCAGTGTTATAAACCATGCATCTGGTGATTGAATTATCTGAATTATCCCCTATAAAATAATGATTTGATCCTTTCATTCAAGGATTGGCATCATCTTTCATACTACATTTCAAGCAGAATTAGCTTTCTCTTACACTCTTTCATTATGTTTGCATTTATATAGGCATCATCAAGCTCTGTTGTAGAAAACATTTTCTCAAAAAAATTACAAAAGTATTTTAAACAGTATGTTTTTCTACTGACCTTAAACCCCAAAACTTCTAAATGTAACTGGTTGAATGGCCATTGTGCAAAACATTTTTTGAAAAATAAATCTTTATAAAAGCTGATTTAAAGTGTCATTGTTTACTCAGTTATTTAAATTGTATGAATTAGAAGTTTATACCTACTTGATGACACTTTGATATGACTGGTTTTAATACGTATATGGAAATGTAATGGAACACAAATTTGGACTAAAAAAACTCAAACTTTGCTTTCTCATTGCAGAGAAAGGCAGAGAAAGTAATATTTGAGCACACTTATAGACAGTAGTTTTGTAAAGAATGTTAATCTTGGGCCATCAGGAATCTTCTTTGTCTCTCTGTATTCATGTATCTGTCTGTATTTGTGTTTGGGTTTCCAAGAGGCTTTAATATAGCACTTGCCAGTGTAACATGGTGTTTGTCCGTCTGGTCACCTCCTCCTCCTTGTCTGGATCTCTGTTTCATTTAAGTCCACCACCCAAATGCAGAACGTACGCTATTTGTTGCATCCAAGAGTTTGCAACCCCCTCCCAAATTTCCTCCCACACAGTTAACCAGAGCTTGCAGTGAGGGTGGAACCTGCAAGGTACCCAATATAAGTACAGCGGAGAGGTTTAATGAGAAAAACAGGTGGGAGCTTTGAGAAAATCACAGTGGCCTTGCATTAAATATGACTATGGAGGCCAAACAATAGTGGCTTTGTGAGTTTGTCTCTGATTCCTCATCCTCTCCTTTTCTCCTCAAGGTTTTTAATCCCAAACCTCCCCACAACTCCACATGAAGTAACAGTGGACATCAGAGCTGGAATGGTTACCTCGATTGCATCATGGTACTGCAGGTTGAGTCAAATGAAAGGAGTGCTGACAGATCCACTTATTACACTGACATTAAAGGAAAAGTTCACCCAAAAATAAGCTGAAAAATAATTATCTCATTATTTACTCACCCTCATGTCGCCAAACCTGTCCCCCATGGAACACAGAATTGTTGGGAAATATCCTGACCACATTCTGTTCCTTGTAATGAAAGTAAAAGTTCTCTACCATAAAACCATAAAAGTATTGTGAAAGTAGCTCATATGGCTCATGCTCTAAATTCTAACTTGTCTAAAGCCTTATGATAGCTTTGTATAGGAAAAATACTGATATTTAATGTCACTATTCTCTGAAAATCTTCTCAATTATGGAATAATTTACAGCAGTCATCAATGCGATCAAATGCCATTAACAATTTATTTTGTGTGTGTGTAATTCAGAGGTTTGGTGAGGTGAGCACATTCTTTTTGCCTGTGGCGACAAATGCAACAAAGTGAGGTCAGAAATGTCTGAAGAAATGAAAGAATCTGACACTGGAGCGAGACAGAATCATACTGAAATGGGACTTAAAATCTGTCTTAATCTTTACCTGTGGGATTTTGTGGGAGGGAGCAGGACAAAACATAAAAGTTGTAGGCGGAAGCAGGAAGATGTATAACTTATTTTTTAGCAGGAGTGGGACAGAATCTTGCGGAAGTGGGACTAACAAATCGATCCTATGCAGACCTTTACTACCCTGCTTCCCCTTAAACCAAGGTATATAGCTAGCTCAGGTTAATCTTGAAATTGAGATCAGTCGACGTGTACATCCTCCTCTTATGGTCCCCTTAAGCTTCAGGTTCTCCCCAGGAGGCAGGAATTATGGGAGCCCTGTGAGACCCCTTCATATGAAACACCTCTTTGCCTCCAAGTCCCATGCTCATTAAAACAACTCAGCCCCCATTTCCTGCTTAGGTCAGACTGCAGCTCTCTAAATCTTATAGGCTTTTTTTTTTTTTTTTTTTTTTTTTTTTTTTGCTGGTGCTCATGGTTGGGGGTGGCTAGATGGAAAATTAGGGTAACTGATATAGATCCTACCGTATGTGCCCTCTTTGCAAAGACCCTGTGTTTGGAAGAGAAGGGGCCTCTAAGTTTGGGAGGATAAGGGTGAGCAGTTAGGGAGAACAGTGGAGCAGATGGGAGGAACATATTTTGTCTGTGATGGCGTTTATAGAGTTAATATGCATATCACACGAGTGATAAGCAAACCAATTCTCAGCAATGTTTATTATTATCATTATATTACTAAGTATTTATGGAACTGTGAGTAATAGCATAACTTTCTGTTTACATTTTGTCTTTTTCCCTTTTTTGACAAACAGTTAAATATCTCTTGTGTTTGGCCACTTTGACAAGTTATTAATCACTCTTTCAAACTGTATAATTATATTTCCTGGCATGAAGCCTTTATAATGCTTATAATCCACTCTATTCAGCGTTTTCAAAACTTTGATTTAGATAAGGGTTATGAAATGTTTTGTGTGGTTGTTTGATATATGCCGTATAAATCTTAGGCGGAGCCCATTACAATAACATTAAAAAACAGACTTTTACATTTTCTGAATCAAATATGAGTGGTGGTTGTCCGGTCCGTGCAAATCCCAGCGTCATGACACCAGGGTGTTTCTGTAGGTTCTAGGGGTGTTCAGTCCTGTTCCTGGAGGACCAGTGTCCTAAGCTTCAACCTTGACCCAACACAGTTTTGTTTAGGACTGGAGCAAACTCAAGATTTTTGTGCAGCATATTGACCCTTTAGAACAGGAGTGTCCAATCCTGTTCCTGGATATTTACCTACCTGCAGACTTCAGGATGCAATCCCTTGTAGTTTATTGAATTTGGCATTTATCCACTGTCTAATTCAGATCAGTTCTTATACAACAGACCTTACTTATACAGGTGCATCTCAAAAAATTATAATATCATGAAAAAGTTTTTTTTTTTTTTTTTCTGTAATTCAAAAAGTAAAACTTAAATATATTCTAGATATATTAGACATAAAGTAAAATATTTCCAGACTTTTTTTGTTTTCATTTTGATGATTACAGTTTGCTGCTCATAAAAATAAAAAAAATCGGTATCTCAAATTATTAGAATATTTAATTTCAAGTTCTATTAAATTACCATTCTACCATTAAATTATACCATAGGGTATAAATACTGGGTTTAGGTCAGTAATCCCAACAGCAGTCATGGGGAAGTCTGCTGACTTGACAGTTTTCCAGAAGACGATCATAAAGACCCTCTACAATGAAGCCACAGAACAGCTGGCTGTTCGCAGAGTGCTGTGCCAAAGCATATTCATGAAAAGTTGACTGAAATGAAAAAGTGTGGTAGGAAAAGGTGTACAAGTGAAAGGAAAGACCGCAGGCTTGAGAAGATTGTCAGGCGAAGCTGATTTAAGAACTTAGGGGAGCTTCAAAAGGAGTGGACTGAAGCTGGAGTCAGGAAATAACTGTCACATTCCACATACCAAGCCACTGTTGAACCAAAGACAACGTCAGAAAAGGTGTACAAGTGAAAGGAATGACCGCAGGCTTGAGAAGATTGTCAGGCGAAGCAGATTTAAGAACTTAGGGGAGCTTCAAAAGGAGTGGACTGAAGCTGGAGTCAGGAAATAACTGTCACATTCCACGTACCAAGCCACTGTTGAACCAAAGACAACGTCAGAAGCATCTTACTTGGGCTAAGGAGAAAAAGAACTGGACTGTTGGTCAGTGGTCCAAAGTCATCTTTTCAGATGAAAGTGCATTTCATTTGGAAATCAAGGTCCCAGAGTCTGGAGGAAGAGTGGAGAGGCACAGAAACCATGTTGCTTGAAGTCCAGTATGAAGTTTCCACAGTCAGTGATGATTTGGGCTGCCATGTCATCTGCTGGTGTTGGTCCACTGTGTTTTCTGAAGTCCACAGTCAACACAGCCATCTACCAGGAAATTTTAGAGCACTTCATGCTTCCTTCTGCTGACAAGCTTTATGGAGATGCTGATTTCATTTTCCAGCAGGACTTGGCACCTGCCCACACTGCCAAAGGTACCAAAAGCTGGTTCAATGACCATGGTGTTACTGTGCTTGATTGGCCAGCAAACTCGCCTGACCTGAACCCCATAGAGAAACCATGGGGTGTTGTCAAGAGGAAGATGAGAGACACCAGACCCAACAATGCAGATGAGCTGAAGGCCACTGTCAAAGAAACCTGGGCTTCCATTACATCTGAGTAGTGCCACAGGCTGATTGCCTCCATGCCACGCAGCATTGATGCAATAATTCATGCAAAAGGAGGCCCAACCAAGTATTGAGTGCATAGAAACGAACATACTTTTCAGAAGCCTGACATTTCTGTTTCTTTTTTTATTGATCTTATGAAGTATTCTAATTTATTGAGATAGTGAATTGGTGGGTTTTTATTAAATGTGATCCAAAATCATCACAATTAAAAGAAGCAAAGACTTAAAGTATTTCAGTCTGTGTGCACTGAATTTATTTAATACACGAGTTCCACAATTTGAGTTGAATTACTGAAATAAATGAACTTTTTCACAACATTCTAATTTATGATCCTGGATCAGTAAGTGACGCCACTGTCATTGACGGACCTGTGTAGCCAACAGAAGTACTTCCGTTTGACGGCGTGGGTGACTACTTATTCGTGTTTTACGGTGGTTGGGTTTGCTATTGTGAATTGAGCTAAGTTGAATTTTAAATTAACTTGCAGTTCCTGCAAATTATATTAAAGATGCCTGTCTCTGCGAGTATCATAGTAAACACAGTAAGTTATGTCTTCAGTTGAGAAAGAAAATGCATGATCTGTGCGTTCATTTGGTCTTAAAATGACAGCATCCTAATAATCCTGCTGCTGTACTGTCTGCATTTTTAATGTTAACCAAACAACAAACAGAAAAAAAAAAAAAAAAAAAAAATCACTCACTTGAACTTTAAAAAGGATACGAAGACTATGCATTGTTATTTATTTGATTAGCCTACTTTATTAAATTGCCTTACCTGAAAACTACTGTTAGACCTGCATGGAAAGCACTGTTTCCCTTTCAGTCAGTCACTCTCAACGTCTCGTCGGAGGATTGACAAATTGGATCTTGCTAGAGTGGCCAATCTACTTTGAGTGTAAACTAAACGAACCAATGCACATTGGCATGAGATAATTGCATTCAGCTGCTCTGCTTCGCAGTGCAGGTATAAATGAGCAGCAGGTTTCAATCAGCTTTTCACTTTGGAGCCGAGTGGTTCAACTGTTTTCTGCTCTACTAATCTACTAAGAGTATACTCTTACATGCCAGTTCTTCAGGAAGAAGCCTCTTCGTTTGTGTTGGCGTTATAGCACTTCAGCGGTGGTCGCAATCTCCAGAGCACTTCAGAAAAGAAAAAAACAGCTGTTTTCACGGCTACTGAGTGAGGGCACCTTCAATGAGTTGCTGTTCATTCAGCTGAAGTTGTGTCTTCAATGAGAGTGAAAGCGCACTGCAGGCTGCACTAAATCCCTGTCAGTGTTGCTGCGGCCATTATCCCCTGTGTGCTTCAGCACTAAAAGAGAGTGTTTTCCTTAGAAGAGCTTGCACAGGACTGAGATTGCATCTTTTTAAAGATGACATTTAGCCTGTGTGTTTCTGGATGCTGTCGTTTCCTGTCCTCATTGACAGCCATGATCACTGTCTCACATGCCTGGGCATAAGCATGCTGAGACGGTGTTTATGGGTGGTTCATGTTTTCGGATGAGAACATAACCACGTCGGCACACCATTCGACTCTCCTTTCTCCGGCAAGCTTGAGTCCCCTCTGCTGTTGGCCAGTCGCCGCTTGTGTGTAAAAGCACAGCCACAGGTCTGCTCGACAATCTGGGAGACCAAAGAGATCAGCAAGCACTTATCCGCCTGGCAAAACTCAGACGAACCTCCTCTGCGTGTCATGTGCCGTTGAGCTTCCGGGCTGCAGCACGGGTTGTCACGGCAACCCAGCGCTCACTCAGCGCTCTTGGTGTGCGGCCTGGACTCAAGTGCCTCAAATGAGGTGGAGTCCCCCTGCCTATTTCCCATTGTAGCGCCCTCCCTGGTGGCCATGAATAGAGAGGTCTACTTCAATGATATATAGCTTGGGTGACCTGAGGAGTATGGAGGGCTTCTCCTTCGGGGTCCTCTCGGATGTGCCCTCTGCCCTGCATGGTGCTGGATTCAGTCAAACAGACAGCATGCCTCACAGAAGAACGTGCTCAGTCAGTGCTGAACTGCTTGAATACATGACAGGACAGGACAGACAGGACAGCGATCCCACTGAAACTTTTTCAGAGGCTCCTGGGGCATATGACGGCTGCAGCGGCAGTAACACCACTCGGTCTGCTTCATATGAGACCACTTCAGCACTGGCTTCACGGCCGAGTCCTGAGATGGGTGTGGCATTTTCGTAGAGTTTGGGCCGGCCAACTCCAGTGTAACACTGAGACCCCGGCCCGGCTATGTGCCCAAGGTTCCTACCACTCCCTTCAGGGACCAGGTGGTGAACCTGCAAGCACTACCCCTGGAGGAGGCAGACTCAGCCCTAGCTTTGCTTTGCCCTGTCCATGCATTACGAATGTATGTCGACCGGATACAAAGCTTTAGGTCCTCAGACCAGCTCTTTGCACTGGCGTGCCTTGCCCACTCAGGTTGCGAGCTCACTCTACTCAAAGTGTTGCATCCTCCTGGGCGCTGGCATGTGGTGCCTCACTGACAGATATCTGCAGAGCTGCTGGCTGGGCGAAACCGAACATGTTCGCTAGATTCTATAGTCTTCGTGTTGAGCCGGTATCCTCCTGTGTTCTCACCTCAAATGGGTTGTGGCACTGAGAGGCCTTGGCTTAGTGTCAGCTTGCTGCAACTTAAATGCACTTACATTGCTCCAGAGGGCAAACCCTCTTGAGCTCCTTCATCACCCTTTGCAACCGGATGTGGTGGAGCGTCCGGTGCCAGGCCTTTTTACTCGCTGTATCCTTGAGAACCGGGGCCAGGCTGGGGGCCCATATGCAGTGACCCTGAGGGGATCCCATATGTGTATTGTCCACGGTTCTGCTCCTATCGGAAGCCTGTGTCTTTCACTTGGCACTACTCCTCCTATTGATGAGAGCCACCTCAGAGACTTCCATATGCATGACCCTACGAGGTTAGTCTATATGTGTATTTGCCACTTAGAACCTCCTGTGGAGGATGTGGCCTCAGCAGTATTCCTTTTCCTATGGAAAGTGCACGCTTTCCCAGTGTTATCCACGTTCACTGAGTGGGCAGTGATCACCTTCTCTGTGTAAGCCCTGTCCCACCTCCCAGAGGCAAGGAGGGATTAGGAGGCTTATGCAGGGCACTTATGCAGGGGGAGCATCTATGGCATTTGGTTTACACTCGAAGTAGATTGGCCTCTCTAGCGAGATCCAATATATCATTCAATACAATACGGCAGTGGGAATACTGTACAAAAAGAACAAAACAACATAAGTACACTTTTATATTATCCACTTACACATCATTTGAGGGAAATGAGAGAAAATAACACTCACATCACGATGAGCTCCTACATAACACCACATTCACTTTACAAAAGCTGAAATCCCCAACATAATGTTGTACACTGTGTAAAGAATCACATCAAATACAAATCACATGAAAAGCACAACAACATTTGCAAAATTAAGTGTATAACATTTCTTAATGCTAAATGAACAGGCCTACACCGCATGGTGTGATGTCATATCATCGCGGACATTACTGCAAAAAATGCTGTTCTTACTTAGAGTTTTTGTCTTGTTTCTAGTCAAAATATCTTAAACTTCTTAAATCAAGAAGCATTTTCTTGACAAGTAAAAATATTTTCTTGTTTTCAGAAAAAATAAGTCAAAATTAAGTGAGTTTTTCCTTAAAACAAGCAAAATAATCTGCCAGTGGGGTAAGCAAAATAATCTTATATCAAACCAAAAATAAGCTATATAATCTTGTTTTCAGTTTGAATTAAGAGTGCGCGCGTTGCTTGCACTGCTCGCGATCTAACCAAAAAGTCCGAGGGTGAGAGTGCATGGGCACTGTTTCATATGCAACACACAGTGCCCCCTGCTGATGACTCCAGGAAAATACAGGTAACCACTATTTATCATGACTTAATTCACTGAACATAATAAGAATAATGAAATAACAGATTTTAACATGCAAGGAGAGATACAAATTTTAAGGTTATTTATAATAAGTCAGCGTCCTTGATGACTCACTCAATCACCAATTTCGGCATTCATGGCACCTTGTAATGCCTTCTCGAACAATGCAGTGCCAATACTGGTCAACACTTGAGACACCATATCTGTGCTGACACTCACTGCATGACAAGCAGACCTGGGTGCATGAAAAGAATTTGTATGAACACCCAGCAGTTGACCGCTTGCTTCTGCGTACAGCTGGAATTGGTACTTCTCTACAATCAGTCTTACGCATGTCACCGGTCTCTAGCTTCAGCGACTGGTCACGTTTATCTGTAGCCCTCAGGACCACACCATCATATTCTGCAGAGTCTCTACCAGTATCCGCTGATGCTCGTACTTTATTACCTTCAGAGCTGTCACCTCCCAACTCCGAAGTAACTGGTGCCTCTGAGTCCATTGGAGTGTTTGCGGCCACCCTCACAACTCATTCTCGTCCATGATGACAGACTTTATATCTGGCTGAGATTTTTCCTTACTCCTAGGCCTAGGAGTGGGCACGGCACCTGGACGCAACTCCGACCTGTGAACCCTCTTCTATTTCCACAACTCAGTACACAGTAGGGCTCCAGGCATCTTGAATTTTGTTCCTGCCTGGAGGCCGCTGGCGCAGATATACCAACTCGCCCACACTGACCTGGGGACAAAATGTCTTATCATTCAGACGAGTCACTCTCTCTAGAGCTTTCCGTTCTGAATACTCCCTAGCTTTCTCATGGGCATGGGCTCATGGGCTTCTTCCTGGGCATGCGGAGTCACATTATATGCGTGGACTAACTCCGGCAAGTACTCAGGCCAACGCCACTTACGTTCTGGCGGTAATGTACATAACAGGTTGTGAAGTGTTCGATTGTACTGTTCACATTGGGCATTTCCCTGCGGCCTATAAGGGGACGTATACGGGTCTTTTGCACCCCATAGAGTCTGCACAGCTTGGCGATTACCTCACTTTCAAAGTTTCGACCTTGATCGGAGTGCAACCTCTCCAGGACGCCGTACTTCATAAACCACTCCTTTAACAAGACCTTTGCTGTGGTATCAACCTTTTGATCTTTTGTGGGAAACGCCTGTGTAAACTTTGTGAAAACGTCGGTAACAATCAAAACATTTTCACGCCCATCAGAAGCAGGCTCTAAGACTGTGAAGTCCACCGAAATGATTTCCAGGGGTCTGGAAGCCAAAAATGCTCTCACAGGGGCACAAACTTTGGGCTGAGGCATCTTTGTGAGGATACACCATTGACACTTCTTTACCCATTCCTCCACATCCTCACACATACCGGACCAAAAACACCTCTGCTTCAACAACCCCAACGTCTGTTCAATGCCCTGGTGCCCCATATCGTCTACACACTTCGCAGCACTTGTTCCTTTAAACACCCCGGCAACAACAGTTGCCAGCAGCTTTCCTCAGAAGGGTCATCTACTACTTGATACAGCAACCCATTTCGTTCTTTTATGAGGCTCCACTGCTTCAGAAGGCATTTCACAGACCTGGACAGAGACTTTCTTTACAGGTGAACTGGTTTCTTTTTCTTATCCCAGAACCCTCGAAACACCCGCATAACAGGGTCACTTTTCTGAAACTCAACCAACTGTTCCCTGGTGTAACCGGGAAGTGTATAAGTGTTACCTTGGAGAGTAGTGATAGCTTCTTCTCCAGCCTCCAACGTACGAATTTGCCTCAACTTGCTGCATTCAAAACCCTTCAATGCAAGTTCAGGTTCCAAGGTGGTACCTAAAATAAACCAAAAGGCGTGGTGAATGCCATCTTGGCCCTATCCCTGTCACTCACCACAATCTGATGATACCCAGAGGCCAAGTCCACAGTTGAGAAAAACTTCACTCTAAAGTTTCACTGAAACCTTACTTCGCAGGACGCAGACTGTTACCATCTACCAGGGGACAACAAACCCAACGGGCCCTAGGTTGAAGCCAAAGGTCTTCCTGAGACAGGTTAAGTACTCTCACTGGACACACAGGTAACTCTGACGTGACCAAGGTAGGTACTACAACCAAACCTTCTGGTAAGGGCAAATTTGCTGGTTCTACCAACCACACAGAACCATCATTTTTACTGCATTCAATCCCCTTAATCAGGACAGTGGCTGCCGACCAAGCTGGCACATGAGCAGGAGTCTTACCCACAACCCGAGCAGATGAAACTCGCTCAACTAACTCCACTGATTGTGCCTGCTGGAAGACTGCCCTCCAGTCAGAATCCAGCCTACCACCCAGCGTGGTGTCAAGTTCAGTGTGAACGATCTGTCGGCACTTATTGATAATGTTCATTCCGATGGGACGATGGGCTAGGAGCTTCTTTCACGATCAAGAACCCACACTCGGGCAGGGTCATCCCCATAATCTTCGCGTCCAGCTCCATGTAACATTCCTAAATAGGGAATGTCTAAACCGTTGGCTGCTGTGATCTTCAGCCAGCCAGAAGTAGACAATACATCACTATTATCCCCAAACAGATGCTCTCAGAAAAACTCCTCAGTAATAGTACTGACCTGACTACCAGTGTCGAGCAAGCATAACACTGGAACACACTTGATTTTCAGGTCTACCATTGGACATGTTCCAACTACCCTGTTCCAGGAAACGGTCTCGACTAGTTCCCTTAGGCGGTAAACCAGAAACTACCCCTGCACAAGGACCTTGTTTTTCTTGACCTTCAGTGGTCTGGGTAGCACTTGTAGGTCTCACACCACGTCTTACAGTGCAGTGTTTAGCGTGGAATTCTCAGAGCGTGCGCATTGCTTGCACTGCCCGCGATCTAACCAAAATGTCCGAGTGTGAGAGTGCATGGGCACTGTCTCATATGCAACACACAGTGCCACCTGCTGATGACTCCAGGAAAATACAGGTAACCACTGTTTATCATGACTTAATTCACTGAACATAATAAGAATAATGAAATATCAGATTTTAACATGCAAGGAGAGATTTTTAAGGTTAAATTTTAAGGTTATTTACCACCCGGTTACATAAAAAAAAAAAGAAAAAAGCTGAATTTATAAATATGATCCCATTCAAAAGTTTATGAACCCTCGATTCTTAACCCTTTCGCACATAAGTTTAAAATATTCTGGCTGACCCCCAGCGTGAGTTTTTTAAGGCAACCGTTATTTAGAACGTATCACTTTATTGTTTCCATGGTGACGCGTCATTGCTTGTCACGTAACACACCACAGCACTGTATGACTGATGATCTGCTTTTATTTAATTTTTCCTTTTTTATTCAAAATATTCACAAATTTGTTAACTATAGCATGAAATATCTGATATTCTGATTGTCAAATATGTGCAAGTGGATATTTTCCACTCGTATTAATTTCTTTGGAATGACAGAGGAAGACGATATCTGAACATATCGTTTGCCAAGCCATGTTATTTTAAATTTGCTCAGCTCTGCTTATTTGCGACCCAATGCTAATTTGCACTACTCTTGGTAGATTGTGTTGGTCATTATGTAAATGATTTGACTGCGTCTGTGTTCTTCAATTTGTGCATCAGCAGTAGATCACACTCCCATCAGCGCATTTGTGGAATTACACTCTCATGCTAATTTGCCCCGTTTAGTAAATCTGGCCCACAGTCTCTATATGAGGATATTTAAGTGAAAGAGTCTTTATTTGTTTATTTGTTTGGGATTTATCTGACTTCTGTGACATGAGGCAACTAGCAGACAGTCTGTTTAGTGAGCCTGTCTGCTTCCTGACCTGGGCCCTAGTTAGTCAGGTTTCACCTCTAAGACTATGTGCCATATTACTAGAGAGAAGAGCGGCACCACCCCAGGCGGGATGAAGACCATCTATTTTCAACAGGTCAGGCCTGCCCCAAAAACTTTTTCAAATGTCTATGAACCCTATAATATTCTCCGGACACCACTGAGACAGCCAGCCATTGAGTGACGACAGTCTGATAAGTAAGTCGTCATCCCGGCGAACAGGGAACAGAGCATATTTCATTGTCTAATGTTGTATTTGAAAGTTCACACAACTCTTTAATGTTATTTTTAGTGATCTCGGATTGGTGGAGTTGGACATTATTAGTGCCAACGTGAAAAACAATCTTAGATTATTTATGGTTAGCATTTACCAGCACTTTTAAATTTGCTTTGATGTCAGGCGCTCTATCTCCTAGCAAACATTTGACTATGGTGGCTGGTGTCTCTATTTTCACGTTCCGTACAATAGAATCACCA
The DNA here is from genome assembly GCF_019924925.1 of Ctenopharyngodon idella. Taxonomy (NCBI): domain Eukaryota; kingdom Metazoa; phylum Chordata; class Actinopteri; order Cypriniformes; family Xenocyprididae; genus Ctenopharyngodon; species Ctenopharyngodon idella. The sequence continues at coordinate 2,899,791 of NC_067238.1, forward strand.
ATAAGAAGGACGCTTTCAACAGGTTTCTCATTAGGTGTGTCACTAAGTGGGGAGAACCTGTTTGTTTTAATTGGAACGGAATAGCTGTGTTTTTTCCCACGACTATGCCGTCTCACAGTCACTCAGTTGCCGTGCTGCTGGGGCTCAACAAGCAGAACAGTGAGCGAGTTGCATCCAAAGCAGTATCTAGAACCCTTGCATACTTACTATCCCCGATTGAAGTTTGCACACGTTTCTATAATTCTGAAATCTTCTCTGTCAGCCTGACTATTTCCCTGCATTTATCACATGTCATCACTGACAGAGAAGGCTACACTGAACGTGGTAGGCAGTGCAAGTGACAATAACAGGAAAAGATGCCATGACTCACTGTGTTTGTTGACTGATTCCGACTTACCACAGTTCTTTGATGGATTTGTAAAAAAGGAATGCAGGCGAGGAAAAAAAGGAAGTAAGCTTGGATGACAAGTTAACAGTCTAGCAAAATACTAATGCATTGTGCTAGCAATAGCAATTTAGATTAAGAGCTAACAATGTCAGACTGTGGTAGGCAATAATAAATAATATCAGATTTATGCTGATGAGTAAGTTATATTTAGCAATATAAACAACAAGGAATGATGATAGAGATTCAAAACAAAGATACTAGCACTCCCACTGTGGCACAGGTTGTTGCCGGCTCCGGGGCGATGGTTGGCTCTGTCCTCATAGTAGGCTTCATATCCTTTCCTGTACGCGTGGGTGGCAGCTGGCTGGGCTCTGGATCTGGCGTGGTGACAGGTGCGAGATGGTATCTTCTTCCGCTTCACCCATGGAAAACGAGGATCCATCCACCCACAGAGTGAAGTTGATGCACTCTTCTAATGTCCAGCAGGTATTCCCTTTAGACATCAGAAAAGCGAATTGCATCATCCAGCTCTGACTTAAAACCGTCCATCAGGGTGAGGTCATCGCAGGTGTGGTGGCAGATATGAATAAACTCCTCCACATAGTCCATCTGGTCTCTGAAAAAAAAAAATTATAACCCATTTTCATCCATACACACTACTAACTTTTTTAAAAACCCAGCAATATAGTAATTTTTTAAACAATAGTCCACACAGCATGCTGGGTCAAACATTTAATCCAACCCAGCATTAGGTTTGTCCCTTTTTGACCCAGTTATCAAAATGACCAAAAATGGGGTTGTTTTTAACCCAGCATTTTTTTAGAGTGTAAAGTTATGTTTTCTCATGATATTGGGTTGGGTGTTTTGACATAGTTACATGGTTACTCTTACATTGTCCTCTTTGTGTGACTGAGGTGATAAGTTACTGAAACTTTAATCTGCATTCCATAGTATCGCTTGACTTCTTCCTTAATAACTCAAGTAAATATCACAGAACTGTTCTGCACATCCTCAAACACACATTAATGCAAATTATTTAAAACATTCATAAATTAACTTTAAAATCATCCTCAATATTAATGTTATATAGTATATATTCAGTTGAAATTCATATCAAGTTTTGGTTTATAAATAAGCCAATTTTTCAACCAGCTGAGAGTGAGTTTAGTCTTCCTAATTTGTATGAATAACATTTGTCTAGTCCACATGCATTGATTTCACATCACAATACATCTACTGTGGATGTTACTTATGTTGAGATCGCACCAATTTTCCACTATGCCAAATATCACTGTAATGTAAAGCTTTGCTCTGACAGATTGTAAGTTTTCAAACAAAGAATTTAAACAAATAAATGAAATAAATGGGAAAACCTGGCAAAATTACACAAATTTGTCATTACTTTTCACTACTTGTCTGTTTTGTCTCACTTTAGTTCATAAATGCTTGCTTTTTGTTTTTATTTTGGAAATGGATGAATGTTTACATACATTTTTTGATTGGGGCTGTCTGTCTGGAAATTTCCCTCGGCACAGAGGTGCTTTTCCACTGCATTAGTCTGTGGTGCATTGATCCCATGCCCAAAGAGCTCTTCTTTAGTTACCGTTGACAAGCCTGTGAGCTCTGCCGATGGTCTTTATGGTGACATGCCTCCACATGTGCTCATTAGCTCAGGGACTCTGGAATTCATCTCAACGCATCCATCTCAACAGCACATTTACTTTCCAGGGAATTTGTCCAGTCCTAATGGTTCACACATGCCATTTGTTAAATTGAGCAGCTGAAAGAGAAGGAAAATTATTCTTAGACTGGCTTCTCTGTTTTCCTTTCTCAGGTCCCCGCTAGACAACAGACTTTTCCCATGTCATTGTCATTTATTGCTTGCATGTCCTTGTCTCTTTGCTTGGCGAGACTTTGGCTGTGGGCTGGACAATCTATGAAATATCACTCAGAATTATACATAAATACCTGCTTTAAAAAAAAACATCTTATTATATTTGGGACCACAATCTCAAAATAGAATTAGGGTCAGACAGCACAGGGATAACTCAGAAATGTCCCACAAAACATCTTGAGGGACAACTACCATTTTCCAAACAAAATTGTGCTGAAGCTCATGTTGGAGCTCAGTTGGGGGAAGTGAACTTCTTTTTTAGAACCAGGCCGCATTTCTCCTGACTTGACTGGCTTTAATACATAACATGCCCACAAACAAACATAGCACATCATGGCAGTTGTAATCAAGACTAGTTAATTCAAGTCCAGACTGAGACCAGAAAAGGGTTGAGTAGAAGACAAGACCGAGTTCTCGTGCTACCTGAAAATATGGCCTTGGACTCGGATGCAAAACAAGTCCGGTCTGAAATAATAAATAATCTGAATCATCTGTATTAGCATAGTTAATGTCCATTCACACCAAGAGCAATAACTATAACGAAAACTATATTAGCATCCACACGAATTGACAATAAGACTGTTTATACTGCAGAATAAGCGAATACTGCAGTTATGATGTCTGCCACGTCAATGTTTTTATCGTTCATTTGCTGGGGAAAAAAAAAAAAAATCAGAAAGTAATTCCATCTATATTGTTTCTCTGTCTCATTATTCTTATAGTTGTGGACTCTTATATTCTTTTAAATTTATTAGAACAATTTTAAAAGCTATTTATCGTTATCCTTGTAGTTCTCATCCCTGGTGTGAATGGGCCTGTAGTGTTATTATTACTGATGAATATTTGTTATCACATATTGTATATTATACTACTGAATTACAGTTCTGCAGAAACACCATACTTAATCTCCCATCAAAGACAAAATAATCTCACAGTATTATCTATAAACAAATCAAGGCATTCACTGGAACTTGTATTCTGTTCCTGCCTTTCTAATTTTTTAAGCAACCTATATGCTGAACTCTGCATACTCTCTCAAGGCCAATTTTATGAAGAACATTGTGTCAATTATGACCCTATTCCATTGTCAGCTTGCCTTTGTATTATTTTGCTATAGACAGGTTCTGCAGATGGTGTTTTCTAAGCAGAAGCTGTCATCTATTTGACATTGATATAAAATGACATCAGAGCAGTCCGGCCTTTAAATTTGAGAAGTATCAAATTCTTTTACATTCACGTCAGATAATTTGACTCCAGCTATCCATTCATACAAATAAAAATCCTGTTTCATTGCTGCAGTTGAATGTATCAGTGAAGTCTGCGAAACTCACTTATAGTTTAACCTCTATTTTACCTCCACATGTTTATCAACTATAATAAATTGCTTACTTCCTGGAACAAATTATGAAGCACATTAACCTCCTGACCCTATCCTGCTTCTTTTATTGTGTTTTAAATACCTCATCTCAAATTATAATCATATTCTCATTCCACAAACCTTGCCAATTGCATCCATAGTGCCAAATTAGTTTACTTTTTTCTTCACAATGCCTTACATTATATCAACATGGAAACCTTTGAAATGAATGTCCAAATACAATTTGGAGAGGAGCATGCTAATGTAAATCACAATCAACCAGTCATTTATAAACAGCTGATTAGAACACAACAATTCTTCGAGTATACACTAGGAAGTCTGGAAATCTGTCTCTGTCACTGTTGAGTGGCTGAAGAGAAGCGCACGACGAAAAAGAATTCAATTCCAAATATAGCTGAAAGCAGCGATGAAGGGCCCAAAGCCTGGTTGCACCACCAACCTGGTGGCTTCAGGGCAACTGTGCATGGAGGGCAATAGGCATTTAAAACGGGTAAACATAAAATGGCAATGTCAAAGTCATTTGAATACATCACATTTACTGCAGCAGTTGATCACAAATGATCACAAACCGCAACAGCCACATCCATGATATCATTTAAATTTAGATGAATGTCATGTCACAGAATACCATAGGTCAATTTCAAATGAGGGCAGTATTTCATCCTAATCTGCCATGTCCGTGGTTTTCTCAGACAACCTCTACAAAAGTCCAGAGCAAATTACACACTGTTTTTTTGGGCAAATTCATCAGCATGCTTTTGGTGCATAAGATTGGTGCACAAACGATAGCTCATGGAGGTAAAAAAAAAAACTCACAAAGAGAAGTGTTAGGATAATACAACATCAGCAATCACAGACATTCGCATTAAAGGGTTAGTTCGCCTAAAAATGAAAATAATGTCATCAATTACTCACCCTTATGTCATTCTACACGTGTAAAACCTTCATTCATCTTCGGAAAAAAAATTAAGATATTTTTGATGAAATCCGATGACTCAGTGGTTCGGCTCGCCTATCAAACCGCCAAACTGCTGAAATCATGTGACTTTGGAGCTCCGAACCACTGATTCGAAACGAAAGATTTGTGAAGCTTCAATGCAGTGTTTTGAAATTGCCCATCATTAGATATAGTGGTAGCACTTTATTTTACAGTACGTGTACTTTCCTGGTACATATATAGTAATTATGTTGTACATACAGGTAAAAGAGTGGTAACACAAGGTACTTACCTGACATGTATGTACATGGAAACTAATAAGAAACACTGCTGTACTTTCAATGGTACATACATGGTAACTTCTTTGTACCTATAGACAAGTGTTGGGTAATAACGGGCACTTACTTATAGTGTCCGTATATGGTAACTAACAGACACATTACTGTACTTACTAATGGTATGTACACGGTAACTATGTAGTACTTTTAGACAAGTGTGGGTAATAACAGGCACTTATGTGTGGTAACTAGTAAGACACATTACTGTACCTACTAGTGGTATATACGTGGTAGCCGATATGACTAGGAACTATACTGTCATTCCGGTGTAATGATCAAGGAAGCAAGCAGGGGGTCACAGGCGCTGCGTAATATCATTGCGCCTGCTGCAGCCATGGTACGGCAGCAAAGTTCCTTGATCATTACGCCGGAATGACAGTATGGTTCCTAGTCATATCGGCCTAGAAAATCGCAACTTTTAATTTTCCGTCGGTCTTAGTACACGATGTAACTACAGAAGAGTCAAGTTTTAAATAGGAAAAATATTGAAACTCTTTGGTCATTTTTTAACGAGATGCTAACGGTCTAATCAGATTCGATGAACTATGCTAAGCTATGCTAAAAGTGGTACCGCCAGACCCGGAGATCGGCTGAATGGATTCGAAAATGGTAAAACTCAACTGTTTAACTCTAGAGGAGATGGAAAATGAGCCTATTTTTTTTAAAAAAAAGTGGAGTGTTCCTTTAACATGGTATTAGGTAAAATACATCTATACATACTACATCTAAATATACATTTAATAGCCTAGCTAAGGTTTGCATGTTTACTGATGCAGTATGTGTTGTTTTATTCTTTAGCAGCAGGTTTACTCATCAAAAAAAAAAATTATTGAGTTAATTTTATTATATCCTATATGCAGCAGCAATGTCTTGAAGCAGACAGCCAAGGACACCTTCAGGATGTAGTTTCCCCCTCCAATAATGACACACAATAAAGGCAAGTTGATATCACAATGTCTTTAGAGTCATGTTACCCCTGTACCGCTATACTTCACTTTTGTAGGTTCTCCATGCACATTCTATATGTTGTGTATGATCTCCCGTTTGTGGATGCACAAAGAAACAACTGTGATTGACCTGATAATGAATAAAGCCATGCTGAGTAAGTCTTCTTTAAGCTCGCCAGTCATCACTGAGTATAGTGCTTCCCCGACGCACATACTTCTCAACAATGGAAATTAGGGATGCACCGATCCGATATTCAGATCGGGTATCGGCTCCGGTACTGCCATTTTTGCCGGATCAGGTATCGGCCGGACGGGACCGATCCAAATCCGATACTGTGAGTATCAGTATATGGCTATAATACATAGTCTGTGTTATTGTTAGGCTCCACAAAAGGCACAAAAACATTAAAAAGCACCAGAAAGTTTCTGTGCACTATATTCCAAGTGTTCTGAAGCCATTCCATAGTTTAATTTGAGGTACAGATAAATATTTAAGTCGTTAAATTAAAGTTCACGTAAATGCCTCCCTCCGCTACGGCTGTCAGTCATTCTCAATTCAGCATTCAAACTGCGTGTCGCGTTCGGTTACAACAGTCAACACAATGAAACTCTCTCCAAGATGAATCCATGTTTCTATTATTACACTTCATCTGTAGATAACGATACCGTTAATGCAATACGCATCAATATATCTTCACTTTGTGCTTTGAACTTTTCAATGCGAAGCACTGCCGCTGCGCGCTGTGACTCCATGATGCTTCAAGCGCATCATTCTGCACACGGGATGCGCATAAGCGCTTTGTGCCGCTCTGTATGGGAGCCGTTCATATTATAATACTTTTGCGCAATGAAAGATTGTTAATAGCATTTTTTTTTGTTCTGTCCTATCTATCATATGTTGCTGCCTCATTAAAAAAAAAAACCTCCGCTATAAATTTAAAAGAAATGTCTTTTAATTTTATAGTATAGCCTATATTTATATATAAATATATTTAGTTTTCGGTTAACGTGACCTTTGAGATTTTATATATATATATATATATATATATATATATATACGTCACACTACCGCCGGTGACACTCCACGACCACGCGCGGTGGTGCTTTTGTCATGCCGACCGTCACAGCCCTAAGTGAGGCATACAGTTTATTAGGCAATTTAGCACTTTTTTTATTATTACTTGAATATCGGATCGGTATCGGCCGATACTGAATTCCAGGTATCGGATCGGTATCGGAAGCAAAAAAAAGCCGGATCGGTGCATCCCTAATGGAAATCAATTTTCCAGCTGTTCTTCGTTTGACCACTTTGAGCACAGGTCGCCTTCAACTTCTTTTGACTTCAATCATGCCAAACGCCCATGCCTTTCTCCGCCAGGTGTTTCCAAAATGCCCACTTGCATAATGTAATTAATGGTAATATAACACATTATCACACATTCCATTTATTTATTATTATTATACAGAATGTTTTAGACATAATGGAAGTTAACGACAGTACCTAACTTCAGACCGCCGCCGTGTGTTTCATTCATTGCCGAAAGATGCTGTGACTGACTCCATAACCTGCCCATAAACAAACATAGCTCTGAGAACATATTTTAACATCATAAGTAATTAGATTTAGTATCTTTAGAAATAAAATGTGTTTTATGCAAGGGATCAGGCCATCATGCAAAAAGACCAATGCATCACTTGTTAGTTGGGTCAATATCACTGTAGGGTGCCTTTTGGTGTCCTGTACATAAATAACTCATTTGCCATGATAAATTAACATAAAAATGACTATCAAATGGGTGTGTGATATAAGGCTAAGTTTTTATATTCATAACAAAAGCATTATTTGGCTCTTTAGATACATTCTGATACATTTTCTGTTTGTGAATGTATATCTAGATTTCTTTTCAGAAGTGTGTTTCTCTCTGTTCATGATATGGTGTTTACATGAGGTTTTTAGTTAAAGCTGCAGTCCGTAAGTTTTACCTCGTTGTCGCCATCTCTGTTTGAACCCTGAAATTGCTGTTATTTATGGAATTATCATCTTTACGTGGGTTGTGCATCGGCACGGCTCCTCAGCGAGGCATGTCTATCAATGCACCAGTTGTCAACGATGATTGTCATTTTGAACTTATTGGATTACAAACCGGCATCAAAATGACAAGTTTAATTACATTCCAGCTGCTGTAAGAAGAGGCTACACACAATCTACCACCTGCTGCATCCACGCACACGCAATATAGCCTGCTAGCCAGAACTCCTGTATGTATACAGACGTGACGTAATGATGCAATGACGAATGGCGGAAGCTTGAATTTCCCGTGTAAACCTACCAGTACACTCAAATTATAAAACATTATTGCAAGCTTACCATTGTGAAACTGGCTGGTTATGTACCTGCTTAAATTGATTTTGGATAATTCTTAAACAAAAAAAGATAATTCTTAACCAGGTCCTCAGAACAATAGCAGAAACCATCAGCAATACTCTTAACATCTGCCAAAGGACAGGGTAGAGCAGGAACACCATTCACTTTGTCAAGTGTTGGCCCATGGAGGTTGGATGTTGGGTGTCGGGGTGACTGGCTTTGTAGGCCAGTCACTGTGCAGGGCATACAGGGCACTTGGTATCATAGGAGAGAGATGAAGGAGAGCTATTCACACCACTACAGACACAGCCGAGAATGTGTCTAGGTGGATTTGGCTAAAAAGGGCAGATCCATGGGTTGCTGCTAGGGCACAGGCCATGGTCTGAACAACCCTGGTCGGGTCACCAGGGTGAGGGTGTATGATATTCGAAAGACCCGAAACATCCTGTGATCCCAGGTAATATCACTAATGATGTGCCCTAACGTAGCATCATTAAGATGTTTCTGTAAGTAGGATGCAAACGATTGCGTTATTTTTTTAGCTAAGACATTTTTTTTTTTAAAGTGCGTTGCTTGAAATGTTATGAACAGCTGCTACACTAATTATTTTCAGTTTGCTTTCTGTTTCTATCTCTGTATGCCCATCCCAAGGTAACTAAAGTTTATGCCAGCTCCAGTTTGGATCCAGCCTCTTATGAAGATTTCAGATGACCCAACACCTATGAAGAGATGATACCAACCCATGCGAGGACCAGTGTTGTGCAAGTTACTTCCAAACTGTAATACATTATAGATTACTTGTTACTGTTAATTAAAAGTAATTCTTTACCTTACAATATTATTGTCTCAGAATTGTAATGTTACATTACTCCTGTATTACTTTTGAGTTATTTTCACCAAAAAACTACGGAAGTATAACTTAACATTTTAAAATGACAAAATGTACTGCGGAGCATTTTACATCCAGTAGAGGGCGATATGATGTAGTATAATGACTGTGGGCTATCCAGGCTACTAACAATATAGCTTATAATTGGCAAAGTGAAGGCTCAAGACAATGCAAGAAAGGATGACAGACAGAATCACAAACTATCCAAGTCTGTTAAAAGTATGGTAGAGGTATAAAGTGATTATCTGACAAACTCGAGATAATGCGCATACGTCCATCTCGACCTTACTACCACGAACAGGTAATAGAACTTACTTGCAGCATTTTTCATTCGTTAAAGTCCATTTTCTAATAAAAATTTCCTGATAATTTACTCACCCCCATGTCATCCAAGATGTCCATGTCCTTATAGTGGACTTCAATTGGCCCCAAACGGTTGAAGGTCAAAATTACAGTTTCAGTGCAGCTTCAAGGGACTTTATCTAGCGAAACGATCAGTCGTATTCTTCAAAAAGCTTACGCTGAATGTCCTACACCTTCTCTATTCAACTTACGGAATGAACGCGGCGCCAGTTCTGTTTTTTCCGGAAGTTTAATAGGGAAGGTGTAGGACATTCAGCGTAAGCTTTTTGAAGAATACGGAATCGCGGTCTGGTGGAAGCACTTGTGATGCGATCATTTGTGTCTATAAAGCATATACATTTTCATTTTTTAAAGAAAATGACAGATCATTTCACTAGATAAGATATACCTCGTCTGGGATCATATAAAGCCCTTTGAAGCTGCACTGAAACTGTAATTTTGACCTTCAACTGTTTGGGGCTAATTGAAATCCACTATAAGGAGAATAATCCCTGGAATGTTTTCATCAAAAACCTTAATTTCTTTTCGACTGAAGAAAGAAGGACATGGACATCTTGGATGACATGGGGGTGAGTAAATTATCAGGACATTTTTATTAGAAAGTGGACTAATCCTTTAATGTCTCGCGGTCTTGCTGTTGTTTTTTTTTTTTTTTTGAACAATTACATTTTGGGCTAAAAGTGTGTTGTAACGCAAGTGTTACTGAACATGTACCGAGTAAAATATTACTGAAAATTGATTAGTAATGCCTTACACTACTGCGTTACAGCAAAAAGTAATATGTTACTGTAATGCATTACTTTTGTAACGCGTTACTCCCAACGCTAGTGAGGACTTCAGATGACTCCAACTCTGAATCAACATACACAACTGCCAACTTTTCTATATATTGTAATCATAACAATCACAACGTGTAATAATTGCTTTTAATGAGCTCATTATTTCTGCCTAAATGAATACATGATGTTAGCTAACTACATGATTTGTATTATCTTAGAACTGTATACATTTCTGACATATGGACAATGCTTTGACACAGTCACCTCTGATAACAGATTACTCTAAATTGTAATGTAGAAACATAGATTTTCTAAAAAGCTGCTATGAAATAATGTCCATTGTGAAAAGTGCCATACAAATAAATGTGAATTGAATTAAATTGACTTCTCCTGTGCACCTTCATTCATACAATAATATACAATGACATTGCTAATAATAATGAACAATTAAAATAATTTATCAATTGATTGGTAAAGCAAATCAACTGACTATGGACCACTAAGGCTACATACAGGATCTGCAAAAAGTCAGTCCTATTACTGGCCTCAGGTAAAGTGAGGCACCATCAATTTAATAGGAAAGCTTAGAAGGGAAAGAGAGCAAGTAAAAGGAAGATAAATTGATGAGAAGCACATGGGCCACGTGCTCATATTTTACCCACTGCGTGAAGCTGAGACACATGGGACCTCTTTTATGACCCATTACTGTAATTTGTTCCGTCACCCTCTGCCAGCATTTAATCCCTGTCTTAAAGAGGGCTGCTGTTGCCTGGCAACAGCCATTGCCACGGTCACACTTGCATCCGTATCTCAGCAGACTGCTGAAGTGGATGAAATGTGTGCAAACGTGTCGGAGGATGACACCTGTGACTGAACGCTCTGTCAGGGACAAAACAGGAGTCATTAGCCAGCATATCATGAGTGAACACTGCTTCAAAAAGACAAAGAGTGGATATTTTAAAAGTGCCTTTAGCTCAATATTTGATTTATCTTTTAACATTAATCCCAGGGAAGTAAGGCATGGGCAAAATTTAGATTTTATTTAATTTTTAGTTCACGAGTGTGAATTTTAATTGAATTAGCCAAATGCACCAAGGGATACTGAAGTGGAATTTGAATCTGAAGGACTCGTAAAAAATTTCAAACAAGGATTATTAAAATCATCTAAACCTTCTGGGAATACATGTGTGTATGATAACATATTATGGATAGTTTATGCTGAAATATTAAATATTTTAGTAAAATAAGAATTAAATAATACATTTATTTAACAGATTAAAGATATAAAAAAGCAAGATTTAAATGTCTTATCAAAAAGATGAAAAACAAAATCATCAAATCATAATCAAGTGTCATTTTGTCAATTTTAATCATTTTTCAGTTTGTTGGAAATGATTCAGAACTAATTCAGTCTTTAAATTCCTTTGATTCTAAACCATAAAAATGAAAAAGAAATTTTATGCAGCCATGACATGGATCATTGCCTTGAAGGAAAGTGTCCGAGTGGCAACAACCCCTGTGGTGTAGCCAGACAGCTCAGCTTTTGTGGATGGGCTTGCATTTTCCCAAAGTTTTTGCAGATCCCATAATTAAGGAAAAAAAAAAAAAAAAAAGTTCCGTTCTCATAAACACAACTGTGACCATCAAAGGCTTTCTCTTTCAGAAACTCTCCAGAAATCACAGCCGTTTGCCTAGACATTTCATAATTTGCTATTTTGACATAAAACTGAGATGAATAGGATGAATCAAACTCCACAGGCAGAAATTTATGCAGCTTAATTTTCCCAACTTAAGATTTAAGACATGCTTTTAGAATATATTTAACCTTTACAAACATTTAATAATTTTTAATTAGTTATTTAATACATTTAATTATTTATTAGTGGTGTCAGGAAACCATGACTAATATTGATTTTATTGACTGTTACTATTTATTGTTTACTTAAACAAATGCTTGAATCTGATCTTTTTTTTTTTTTTTTTTGGGGATCAAAAGATATGCCTATTCCACAGAAACAACAACAATAATAATATGAATATGAATTAATACTTCTTTATGTTCTCCCACAATAGTTTTGTACAATAGTTCATGCATTGCCTTTACTTGATTACCGTGTTCTTAAAACACAAAGTAGTTACTTATTAGTCTGCTCTATTGTGATGTAACATATTTGTGACCTGGATCTACTAATCTAGTTTAGCTAACTGTTTCTGGTGGTGTTGAAACTTGAAACTCAGATAACCTTTTGTTGCATTTATCATCAGTATGACTTGGCATTACTTACCAATCAGTCACTGTTTCTCATATTAAAATTCATATCATGTTATTAATCTGTTTTCTCCATTTCTTTTCTATATTTTATACCAAAGAAAGTTATATTGGAAATGATCTAGTAGTAGCCTGAAACAACACATAAATTATATTACAGGACGAAAGCCAGTCAATGTCCTTTTCAAGCTGTAAAATATCTGAGGAATTCCTGCTGGGATCTGTCTCAATAAGGACAAAAGAGCATCATAAATGTAGTCCATATGACTTGTACATTTCATTCCAAATTTTCTGAAACCTTAGTAGATCCATGTGAAGAACCGAAGAAAATAGACTGAAAGCCAATATAGGCTGTTTAACCCTTTCACACATGAGTTTAAAATATTCTGGCTGACCCCCGAGTGAGTTTTTCTTCATTTTTTTTTAACATGACCGTTATTTTAGAACGTTTCCCTTTATTGTGTCCGTGGCAACACGTCATGCTTGTCAAGTGACACCACCACAGCCACAATAACACTATAAGACAGATGTATCGCTTTTATTTAGTTTTTCCTTTGTTTTTTTTTTTTTTCAAAATATTCACAAATTTGCTTAGCATGTCATTGTTATGGACAGAAGGGCAGGAGACACAGATATGGAAGCAGATGGTAGTTTATTGATGAACAACACAGTAAACACAGTAATGCAGGTAAGTGGGTAGAAGATGGAGTCTTAGTGAAGTGATAACTGAACACTGATACAGTCCTTTGTCTTACAGGTTTGCAGATTGTGGATGGATGGATGTCCGTTGACAGGATAAACACACGATGAAGGTGGGTAAACTCACACACAGACGACAAAGCACAGAGACTGGGAAAACACGCTGGAGTAGAACAGGTAAGTATCTTGGAGAAGTCTTGGAGATCAACATGAAGAGTCCTTTGTATGAACGAGACCGGACAACTGATTGAGGTGAGTGGTGTGCTTTTGTATCTGTGAAGTGGAGTATCTGTTGTATCTGTGTGTTGAGGTGCTGATGAGGAACAGGTGTGTGTGATTAGTACTCTGGTGAGGGAGTGCGCTGTGATTGGTTGACGGTGGAGCCTGGCGGGTCTGTGACAGTCATCAACTATCTGATATTCAGATTCTCAAATACATGCAAGTGAGTGTGTTTTGTCATTTAAAACCATTTATAAATGATCTTGATCTATAATGCGAGATGGGCGCCGCCATGTTTGTTTGCACCGCAGTTCAGAGAGTCCTGTCAGTCGGATTTACAGCACATGAATTCATCCAGTTCTCCTGAAATACATATAAGTAAGTGGCCAGTGAACTAGGAGAAGAATAGAGTGAACTTTATAGTTACTTACACAATGTGTATTTGATATGAATAAAACACGCCAGCAAATTATAAATAAAATGGATTGTTATTGTAGCTTCCATAGACCTCAGTGTGTATTTTACAAACTAAAAATGTTTTTTTTTTTTTTTTTCTAGAACTTATGTGTATTTGAATGTCTGAAACGTAAAAACAACATTATGCAGTTGAAAACACTGCATAGTTGTGATATATGACAAGCGCTGAGTGTGTCCGTCTCTGGTTCATCGCCAGCCAACTCGCGAAAACAGCTTGAATTTGGCACAGAAATTTGTATAAAAATTCCATATGTGGGACCGCACCACTTAAAGGGTTAATGGCAGGCTCTTTTCTTACAACTTACCAACTTATAGTGTATCTTTATACAAAAAGTCCACTTGTGTGTCTTCCTTATGTGTGCATATGTTTTTCAAGGTTTGCTGTCAAATAAGCCTAATTTTAAGCCTTAAGAGCTCATCATTTTGAGCTATTTAGACCTTCAATGATCTGCTTTGCTGAAAACAATGGTATTTGATTTTAATCATTGTCATTTACTGCTGAAAGTGTGTAATTTACTGCTGAAAGTGTGATGAACAGGTTACCTGCTGAGCTTAATGTGATTCAAATGGGCCCCATGTGGGTGAAAGAACAGTGAGGTGATGATCTGGTGTCAATCTGCACTATATAATACAACACATTCAATGTTCTCAATCAAAAAAGATAAGAAGAAGAAGAAAAGAAGACATCAGAGTCTAATGCTGATATGCAAGCGCTGGACAGCCATCGGACCGAGGATACTCAACATGACATGTCTAGTGCAACACCAGAGACAGCCACATCAAGCAAAACTACGAATAGAAGACAAGTCTGGACTGTCGATCAGTATAGGGATCTGATGTGGTCCTACTACTAAGCCACAGAGACAGGCATGGAGGCACCCAAGACAAGAGGGACCTACTGTACACAATCTGGCACCAACCGATTCCAGATATACACCAAGATATGGATCCAAAGGTGAACATGCAGAGAAGAAACATCAAAGCAAAGAAGTGGCTATAGGACATTGAACTAGCAGAGATCAAAGCCAATGTCATCAGGCACATCCAACAACAAATGCAACAGCCAGAGAATGCTAATAATGTGGATAAAAAAACAGAGCAG
Organism: Ctenopharyngodon idella; assembly: GCF_019924925.1. Classification (NCBI taxonomy): domain Eukaryota; kingdom Metazoa; phylum Chordata; class Actinopteri; order Cypriniformes; family Xenocyprididae; genus Ctenopharyngodon; species Ctenopharyngodon idella. The sequence continues at coordinate 2,914,835 of NC_067238.1, forward strand.
AAGTTCTCTGGAGGAACATCTTGCAGGAGAACAGCCACAGCAAATAGCAGAAGACTGCTGAAAGAATCCCTGGTAACCAACACCAAGAGGGTGAGGTGACTGGAGCTGACCCTTCAGGAGCTGATCCCAACTCAGGTGATTTGAGAGTTCAAGAGATGGAAGCCAGGATCTGAGTGAAGCTGCTTGAGCTAGAGAGTGTCACCATCAAGGACAGGAGGAGACTCAAGGGTGTGAGACGAAACAAGGAGCTGGATCAGAACATCGATGTGGCAAACCGGGCCAAGGCTAACATCGTGAGGGAGTATCCTTTGAATGCCAAGCTCAACACACTTGAGTATGTAGCAGATGAAGATGAAGGATACTCCCAAGAAGGCAAGAAAAGAACCACTGTGGTAGAGAAGGCTTCAGCAGAAGGTCGACCAACACCGCAAGAACCTCTCCATCTTCAGTGAGCTCAAGCTTGGAGTCGCCAGCAGGCATGTCCATAAGCAGATCAATCACATACTTAGGATGGAATGAATGGACTACAGCAAACTCGAGGAGTTCATCCAGAACATCTAGATGAAGCTGAAGGTGAAAGCCCAGAGGTCTGAAGGTACAAAAAATGCCAACAACAGTTCTACCAGAACAAGCTGTTTAGAGATGACACCAAGAAGTTCTACCAGCTTCTAAACAAACAGCATGACGGCATCCCTAAACTGCCTTCTTAACCTGCTGTCGAGACATTCTGGTGCTGCATCCTCGAGGACAATGTCAAACACAATGCTGAGGCATCTTGGGTCAAGGACAAGGAGAAAGGAAACCAGAAAGTAACACCACAAGCCTGGAGCGAGCTTACCCTCACCGACGTGTTCAAAGTCATCAAGCGATCACAGAACTTTAAGTCTCCTGGTCCAGACAAGTTGCTCTACACCAACACCTGACAAGAGCAATGATTGCACCTCCTCTCACTTTGGAGAGTCATCTTGCTGAGGCCTCCATTCTTAGAGCTCGGTCGGGGTGGCTAAACTGGGTCATGTGGCTCTCTATGAGCCCCTTGGCGGAACAACACTTAGGGAAATGTTGTTAGGTTTCCTCTCAATTTAGAGAGTTGTCATGCTGCAACCTCCTCTCCCAAAAGTTCTGCTTACTTCATATTACTGAAGCCTCCGCTCTGAGAGCTCCATGTAGGTGGTGGATCCGGTTGTGAGCCTCCCTAGTTAACTGTCTTCAAGATGGGCATTGTTAGGCTTCCTCTCGTTCTAGAGAGTCATCCTGCTGAAGCCTCCACTCCTCAGAGCTCCGCTTGGATAGCAGTATCGAGTTGTCAGGCTCTTTTGTGAGCCTCCTTGGTAAGCAGTCCTTAGCTTAGAACATAGTTAGGTCTCCTCTCATTTTAGAGAGTCATCTTGCTGAGGCCTCCATTCTTAGAACTCCCCTCAGATACTATATTGGGTCGCTGGCTTTCTGCAAGCCTCCTTGATAATATAGTGTTGCTAAGTCTTCTCTCATTATGTGAGTGGTTTTCATGAGACCTCCACTCATAAGGGGTATAGTGTCCCCTAAAGTGACAGGCAGGATATTCCTTATCCTAGGCCATATTCCCTTGAAGACATTTGGAAAAATACCAGGTCCTGAGGTCTACCCGCATGGTATGTATTGTTTCTGTCCCTAGGGAATAGTAGTACAGTCAAAAAAAAAAAAAAAATGCTGAACAGAGGACAGTCTGCTGGCAAAAAGAAAACACTATGGAGCATGTAAAAAACGGGAATCAACACTTTTTGAAAATGTCGAGAACTGAGGAATTTATTTTCAAGGAAGTATTGTGTCTATTAACGGGTATAGTTACAGTAATGTCTTCAGCTAGTCAGCTTGAGACCCTTTCCATATAATCTGGTTATATCTCTTTAGCCTAGGGTAAATGTTTTATGAGCAGTAGGATAGTCTCTCTCTCTCTTTTATTTTAGTTATTAGAAAGAACCATATTCATTCACATAGTCACGCAGAACTGAAGCACAACCAAAACAACGTTCTTTCGCAAAATGCATGCAGTTTTGTTCTTTAACCACTAGAGTGCCAAAAGTTACATAGTGTTTGTTTGTTTGTGTTTCTTTTTTTGTTTTTTTGTTTTTTCTGAAGAAAATATTTTTAAAATGGTCACTTCAGGTTATTTCGTTAGTCTAGTTTCATACTGCAGAGAATGAAAGAGAGTATCTCTTTTCTGAGAATCTCTGGTGGAGATCTCACAGATGCTGAACCTTTGCCACTTACACGATGAAATATGAGCCCGCTTTATCTTTCACGTTGGTCTGTGAGTCCACGGTCTGTCTGTCATTACTGTTTTGGCAGGCATTTTCCTCGGACAGGCTGAAAATCAAACGAATCACACTGGCCAACCAGCGTAACTCACAAAGACATGCTCACAGTCTTGGTCTCATCTTTACAATCCTAGCAGTACAAAACCCATCTGAAAGATATTAACAGAGGGAAACCTGGTTTTGGTTTCCTAAATTAATGTATTCCAAATGAGCATGTCACTTTACATTTTAAGACAATATTGACAGTATCCCAATCAAAACAACAGGAGCCAAACCAAAAAGTTTAAAACATGGAATACAAAATAACAGTGCTGATAAGCTTCAAATGAAAAGCTGGCCTGTAGCTACCAAGAGCACTAAAGGCAATTAAGTAAAAATCTAGTTTAAATTTATTTTAAATACAATTAGCTGAACTTAAGAGCGCTTTTTGACCCACTTTAGTAGGACTTAAATGTACTTTTATGTAACTGCATGCTTACATTGTCTTTGAAATAAGTTTAAAGTGTACTACTGAATATACCGGTATTGGCGATAACTGTAATATTTCAAACGAATAGTACACGTATGAAAATATGGCATGTATTTATAAATTTTACAAATTATCCAGCGTCAGTCTCTGGCTGACATCCCAACGTACAGTAGGTGGCGGTATTGCACCTTAACGTTGGTTGCCATTTGTCATAAAACACAAGCAGTCACTGCGCGCAGCTGCTACTGCCGCATAAAAGCATCTTGTTGGATATGAAAATAATATTTATATGGTAAACTAAAATGTTTTAATGTCATTTCTATTGAAACTTGTGTAATGTATTTAAATATGTATTTGTAATTACACATTTTAATTTTAAAGTTGCAATTTAGTACATTTATTTATATATATATATATATACATATACATATACACATACATATATATATATATATATATATATATATATAATTTTAAATTTAAAAATTTAAATGTTTCACCTCCGAAATGTCTGGTAACATGATAACCATCTAACTGAGAGCAACATGTGGGATGTAACAAGCTAATTAGAGGGATTATGGGGAAGAAAAGGAAAGCTGACCTTGCACTGTCCTATTAACCTGCCACACACACATCAGACTGTAGGTAAACACAGAGAGTACGCCCAGAGGTAAAAACAAGACTGGGATAAGAAACCAGCATGCACGTCCACATCCCACAATCCCAATCACAGCTCAGGGCCATTAGTGTATCATAATCACTAGGCAATGTCTGCTCCCAAAGCAGTGAAAGAAATAATCACAAAAAAGCTGATGTAATGAACTGGATAATTACTGTAAGTAAATCAAAGATCACTCATGCACAGTTTGCATTTTCAGCAGCAGCAAAGAACTGTTATAAATTTTAATTTTACATTTTAAAATTTAAATGTAATTTATTGCTGCAATGGCAAAGTTGAATTTTCAGCAACCATTACTCCGATCTTCAGCTGCATGATATTATCACATTTTTGATGACATAACATTACTATTCATTACCTCCAGCCTACACACTTGACTGACCTTATACCTTTTTGTTATATCCTGTGGTAATCTTTTAACCTCTTTTAACCTCCGCTAAGCTACATATGTAAGTCAGGTGACTGTAGAAAAGGACTGTTAATCTGATGAGTGTATTTATTTTAATAGCATCACCAGTTATGTTTTAGCATGAGGGTCATGCTTATTGGCAAAGCAACATGGTGAACATAAAGGGGTCCCCGCAGTGCATGCCCGTCTGCTACGACACTGTTTGCACATTACAACTAACTCCTTTGGTTATGTCTGTCTTTTTAGCTGTACCAAAGTATAGTGAGCTTCATAAGCATGCAGATGACACAAAAGCTGTCACACTTAAAAATGTAATTGGATTAGTTAACTATAGAATATCGAAGCAGGTAGCTTTTATTGTAAAGAATGATAGCACAAGCACACTTTACAAAAACAATAGTTTTTGGTTATTATAACACTTTATAATAACGTTCAGTTATAAGTCATTTATAAATTATTAATTAATGATGAACAAATAATTTACAAAACATGACTATACGTACAAAAAATGATTAATTAGTGGTATGCTAACGATTTTTCTTTAAAAATGTGTAAATCATGAAATAATTCAAACAGATCATTAGTAGATGGTTTATAAGTTAGTTGATACATTTATAAATCATTGAAGTATTTATGTCAAAATTGTTTTGTATCGTTATCTCAATAAACAATTGTTAATCATGATCAAGTGATAAACAAACCATTAGTAAATGATCAGTATATTTTATTGATAAAGTTGTAAGCTGGTCTGTGTTCAAAAGCACAAACATGCAGGTATGCTAAAGCACTATTTTTAAGAAGAGTAATTTATTTGTTTTGAAGTGAATAAACATTTATAAATGCCTTACAGTCAGATGATTCTAGTGGGTTGTGTTAAATCCTTTCACTCATCATCACAGATTTGTGTTCTGTGTGGAGTGTGTGGGATCTAGTCATAAAGTGTAAACCTCTCAATCGGTTTTACCTTCCACTGAATCTCGCATCAGGTGCACAGAGTTAAAGACACCATGTGTGTCAGAGAGGACAGCTGTCTATACCCTCACCAGTCAGCACTTACACAGCAGTACAAACTACAAAGTGTTCAGCACCTGTTATGGATATGTAAACGCATGAATAAATCATTTACAAAGCTTTCTGCATCCCCTAATCTAAAGTGTAAACTATTCATCATTTGTAAATGTGTTACATATCATGTGTAGACCTTTCTTAACTGTTACAAGTTATTTGTATATGTATACAAGTCATTTATAACACTTTCTGCATCCTCTATTCTAAAATGTAAACTATTCATCACTTACAAATGTGGTACATATAATTTGCAGATCTTTATAAATTATGTACAAACTGCAATTTGTAAATTTGCCATTTATTTGCCATATTCAAAGGTTATTACAGGATATAAAAATCTATACGAATCCCTTATATGATGATAAAATTACAAATAATTTTTTATGCAAATATATTTTTAGATATCTTTAAGCCCATAACTCACCCTAAACATGACCACTTTTTAGGCACTTCACAAAAATAAAGATGCAATACATATATATATATATATATATATATTTACGGTGACTGTTATCTTAGTAAATATACTATTGTATAAAAAGTATAATTAATTGTATAAATAATTATTATAAAATCATTTTAAGCCTAAGAGTACCTCATGGATGACGTGTTTTTGTAGGCCAACCCGGAAGTTAGCGGCGCACGGGTTGGCCTAAAAAAACACGTCATCCCTGAGGTACTCTTAGGCTTAAAATGATTATTTTGTCTATCAAAATAATCTTTACAAGTTAACACAACATTTATGCATTTCAAAGCCTAAATAAAGTCGTCAGATATAAAAAGCTAACAGTAGGCTATAAACGGACTACACCACACCATGGTCGCGGATCAACGTCACCACCACCAAGCTTCCTCAAACTTTATTTAGAAAACAACTTTATTTAAAAACATGTTCACTGATTATGATCTGCGCTGTGTATGAATACTTATCCACTTTTTCATAAAGAAATGCTGTCCAAATGTCCTGTTTGTCATGATGACGTCTAAAGTCCCCGCCAAAGGAAGTAGTCCCTTTTAGCAATTTTTTGTGAAAGTTTCTGCACTTGTGTGTGACCACAGCTACCTGCCAACCTGCATTGGTAGCCTTGGGGACAATGCCCTTGTGTACATTTCTGGTTTTGTGGTGCATCAGATTTTGAGAAAGCTTCCCTGTGGTGTGTGTCGTGCTAGCTTGGTGGCAGATGCTGTACCTGGTTTATTTGACCAGAACTACCACTTACTTACTCTGAAAAACAATGGCGGGCTGATGATTCCTTCTAAAGGTACAGTAAAAATGGTCAGATCAGCGGAGCGGTTTATTCAACAGTCATCCTCCAGGAAAACCGACAGACTGTCTTAGATCAGTCAGTTTGTCCGAGCTGAGATTGGTTCAGAGGATGTGTTTTTTCTTAAGGAGCACATTCAGGAAACACAGTTTGGAATTGACAACCATCATTTTTCTTTCTGCACCACATTGCCAAACTGAACACACTACAGAGTGACAACTCAAGTAAAAAGCTCTGCAAAGCAGTTCTGTTCAAAAGGTTTTAGCTCCCACTGACCCTACAAAGGATTAGCGGTTTTAGATGATTGATGGAAAATGTATAGCCTTTTGTTGTTGGTGTTATTATTATTATTATTATTATTATTATACCAATACTATATTATTATTGTATTAGTCACTATTTAATTTACTATTTTTATTATTGTCTATATTATTCTGCAATTGATATTACATTGTATTTGCTATCATTATTACTACTATACCAATACTATTATGTTATGCCACTTGAGATTATCAATCTATTATAGTTATGCTGTTATATTACTGTCTATATTCTGTAAATTAAATTATATCTATATATATATTATATTTTCACAATTCTTATGCAAGAATAAAGCAGCCAAATACATGGCAAGCCTGGGCTTTGACTATTTCTTATTAAAATAAATATTTTATATGTCTACTTGTCTACTTTATATGTACACCACGTACATTATAAACCACTGAAATCGGTTGATAAATGTAAACGTTTTTTTTTTTTTTTTATCCAGAAAAACCGCAGCTCGCCCGTTTACTTGCATTTGTACACAGCGTAGTCTTGCCCTGCACAATATGGCGGACTCGTTGACGTATCGCAACAACAGTCCAAAGAGGCCAATAGGGCGTCTAGTGTTTATTATAATGTCTATGGATGAGACAGTGCATATGCACAATTATTAATATATAATGATCATATTACGGAATAAGAATCATTTTCTCACACAATGGTATCGTTCAACTTCTGAAGACTAAATGCACAAAATAATGGACTACGTTTATGATCAGTTTATGGTGCGTTTTCATGTTATGGTAAGCAGCTGTCCCATGGGAAACAAAATAAAAAATAAATGATTAAGTGCTAAATAAATGGTGGCAATGGTTGAAATGTTAGAGGACCATGTTCATAGTTAATGTGCTGAACTACACCTGTGATTACTTTGCTAGGACACGTGTGTAAACCAAGAAGGTGTAACATAGCTGTTAGCATTCCTATCCATCTAAAGGGAGCTGTTCGGCTAGTGCATGCAGCCTTCCAAGTATGTGACCTGCAAGATGTTACCATTAACAATGGTCACTTAGTACTGATGCATTTTTTTTTTTTTTTTTGCCTTAGTTTTAAATTCCATGTGACCAACTCCACCAGAGAAATGTGTCAAGTGTAGCTTGTTAGTATGGCTCCATTAGCCCCTGCTGGTAGATGCTGTAACTACATCATCTGGACACAAACATATCTTTCTTCATTGACAGTTTAAAAATGACTAATTTTTTAAAAACTAATTTTTGCAAGTTTGGGGTTGGAAAGATTTTTAGATGTTTCTGAAAGAAGTCTCATATGCTCACCAATGCTGTATCTATTTGATCAAAAATACCATAAAACAGTAATATTGTGCAACATATATATACACTATATTGCCAAAAGTTTTGGGACGCCTGCCTTTACATGCACATGAACTTTAATGACATCCCATTCTTAATCTGTAGGGTTTAATATGGAGTTGGCCCACCCTTTGCAGCTATAACAGCCTCAACTCTTCTGGGAAGGCTTTCCACAAGGTTTAGGAGTGTATTTATGGGAATTTTGGACCATTCTTCTAGAAGCGCATTTGTGAGGTCAGGCACTGATGTTGGCGAGAAGGCCTGGCTCGCAGTCTCTGCTCTAATTCATCCCAAAGTTGTTCTATCGGATTGAGGTCAGGACTCTGTGCAGGCCAGTCAAGTTCCTCTACACCAAACTCACTCATCCATGTCTTTATGGACCTTGCTTTGTGCACTGGTGCGCAGTCATGTTGGAACAGGAAGGGGGCATCCCCAAAATGTTCCCACAAAGTTGGGAGCATGAAATTGTCCAAAATGTCTTGGTATGCTGAAGCATTAAGAGTTCCTTTCACTGGAACTAAGGGGCCAAGCCCAATCCCTGAAAAACAACCCCACACCATAATCCCCCCTCCACCAAACTTTACACTTGGCACAATGCAGTCAGGCAAGTACCGTTCTCCTCTGGCAACCACCGAACCCCGACTCATCCATCGGATTGCCAGACAGAGAAGCGTGATTTGTCACTCCAGAGAACACGTCTCCACTGCTCTAGAGTCCAGAGCTTTACACCACTGCATCCGACGCTTTGCATTGCACTTGGTGATGTAAGGCTTAGATGCAGCTGCTCGGCCATGGAAACCCATTCCATGAAGCTCTCTATGCACTGTTCTTGAGCTAATCTAAAGGCCACACAAAGTTTGGAGGTCTGTAGCTATTGACTTTGCAGAAAGTTGGCGACTTCTGCGCAGTGTGCGCCTCAGCATGCGCTGACCCCGCTTTGTGATTTTACATGGCCTACCACTTTGTGGCTGAGTTGCTGTTGTTCCCAATTGCTTCCACTTGGAATATTTAGTAGTGAGGAAATTTCACAAATGGGAACCTATCAGGTGGGAACCTATCACGGTACCACGCTTGAATTCACTGAGCTCCTAAGAGTGACCCATTCTTTCACAAATGTTTGTAGAAGCAGTCTACATGTCTAGGTGCTTGATTTTATACACCTGTGGCCATGGAAGTGATTGGAACACCTGAATTCAATGATTTGGAGGGGTGTCCCAATACTTTTGGCAATATAGTGTGTGTGTGTATATATATATATATATATATATATATATATATATGTATAATATATAGTATGTCATTGTTTATGACAACTTGCATTCCATCCTTATGGGGGTATTTCAACCCCTACATACACACTGCTTTTAACTTAAGCTCTGTGTTCCATCATCTTTATTGGGAATCTGCAAGAGGTTAGACTATTGCTGAAAGCATTGAGGCTGAGAAACAAACTCACTTTTATATGAACTCTGTCCACATACACTGAGTCTCTTCACACCCCACACACAGATAGACTGTAAAAACAGCACAGTATTTTTGGTCTGGCAGTTTGTCATGCAATTCGGAAGTATGGGCCATGTCGGTTAAGCAGCACAGAGAGGTCCTTGCTCCATCCGGAGAGTTCCTGTCTTACCCAGCCACTTGCTTTGAGCGGCACCAAGGGCAGGGGTGAACCTGGTCAAGGGCTCTTTTATTCCCAGGCACTGGAAGACTCTTGTCCATGCTCTGTGTGTTCCTGGCTCTGTGACTTGGGAGCACTTGTCAATGTATAGTATTGCTGTGTGTGCCAGCGGGCCCAGAGGAGAAGGTAAAATAGGCAGCTTGCGTAAAACCTCAGAGTTTGTTCACAGACCGGCCTGCTGAAAAAGATTCCACACTGGCAACCATATGTAATTAACTGTTTTAGGTAGGTAGCTATAAAACTACATTTTGTTCCTGCTGTTTAATTTCTTTTTCTGTAGCGTGGAATAGGAGATTCTATCACGCTTGCTCAGCGCCCACTCACAGACTGCTGTCTGCTTGTGTCTTTCTCTTCAGCTCTGATCCAAACCGAGCAAGCTACCTACCAAGACAGCTAAGACATCATATAGGTGCTTCATACAATAAACCTGTCCAAAAGATACATTATTTGAGCTAATTTTTTTTATTTATCATCACATTTTTTACCTCATGGTTACACTACATGACATTTTTAGAGTCACTGAAACCAGCAATACATAGAGTACATTTTTACAGCTCTTTTGTCTGGTTGCTGCCTATGTAGAGTGTTCAAAAATCAGTCTGCCTATGTAGGCAGTAGACAGCAAGGCAGCTTGCTAGGTTTTGGAACATGTTGGTTCCTCTCTTGTGGTTCTGGTCAATGCAGTGGAAAGCAGTGGGGAGTTACTCGGGCGTAAAGATGAGGTTGAACCAACCCTGAGTGCCTTAGAGGTGAAGAGTCCATGCCAGAAGATGTTTGTTGCTCCTGTATGGAAGTCAAGAAATGTGGGTCGTTTCATGGTCTTCAGCAGCTAAAGAAAATATTCCACAATGCCCCTTTTTCACACACATGGTAAGGATTTTAGACAATCAAAACAAACCCTGTTAATTACTGTGGTCCTTGGAAAAATTTGAAGGAATCTTGTGCGGTGTACGATGTGTAAGTATGCGAATGTGTGTGTTTTTCAGCAAGACAGGTTTGCATTAGATGCTAATGACAGTAATCAAATGGGTTTACTGTGCATGGTGGTGCTGTCTGCCTCCCATGCCTTTGCCAGCCCTTAATCAACTGATCTGTTTCTAAACTAGTGTCTCATGCCCGGTGTCGTTAGTTATATAGTGCTCACAGCAGGCAGCGGTAGGCACGGGTTCACAGAGCGCTTCTCAACCTCTGCCCAGAGAAAGACATGAAAACCAAATGAGGTTATTCATTTTCTAGGGTGATGTCATTCTTAAATGGCCTATAATCAGCAGTTTCCTGCTAACTGATTGGAGGAGACAGACCAAACTGGCTGCAGCGTACGGTTAGGCTTTGGACGCCCTTACATCCTCATTTATGCCAGCAAGAAAATCATGATTAGAAAATGGCACAATGGCAAGATATTTTAGCTTCTCCCATGAATGTCTTTCAAAGGTGTCTCTCAAGAAAAAAAGTGACAAATGCTAAAATGCCTCGTTTTATGGGTCAGTTGTGGGAAACTAATTGAGATTGTCATAGCTTCTGAAGAAAATATGAATGGTATGCTGCCATAGCTAGGTTGTTGTAGGTGATTGCTCGCTGTTGTTACGTGATTGTGGGTGCTAAAGAGTTCTGAAGGGTTGTTAGCATGTTGCTATACAGTTGCCTGGGTGTTCTGGATGGTTTCTTGGGAATTGCTACATTAGGTTGCTTGCTAACCCAAGTCAAAGGAGCCCACCCCAAATTCTGTCTATATATGGCTCCGATCATTTCTTCAGTGTAAAGGTGAGGTCACATTAGCGAAATGTCAGTGAAATTTTGCAGGCAAAAATTGTCCATTGTCCACTGTCAATAGTGTATGAAGCACAGCTTGCACAGAAGTCCAAGCAGCTTTCTATTGGTCAATGTTGTGAATTTGTGTGAAAAACTTGAGCCTGATCCAAAAACGATGTTGGGAAATGTTTTGTAAATATCTCAAATTAGTAATCCTAAAGGTTCGTTCACATAGTGCGAAAATTCAGAGTTATAAACATTTAAATTTGAATGCTTCTCTTTAGACCGACTCAAACATCAGCATGCCATGCCATACTGTAAATGCAACCATTTATTTATTTATTCTTTTTACAGAGAGGTGTTCTAATTTATTTTCCATTGCACTGTGAAGAAAACTAGCCAACCAATAGGATTCGCTCTTTTGATCACTTGGTGGTGCTCATGAACAGACTATTTTGCTTAGAGACAGCGAATAGCAGAGTAAGACTCCGAAACAGGCTCTCATGTCTTTGTACTCTTGTATTTGCTATTATTAATAAACACCATAGCGAATACAAAAATCTAAACAGCTGTTTGAAAATGAAAATATTGTTTGAATTCCTTTCTTCTATGTTACAAGTGGGTGTCATAAATGCAAAGTTACATAGTGTGCCAAACATTAAAGTTAGTGTGAATTTGTTACATTTTAGCTAAATTTTGTCTGCAAAAAGTACTATTGTCTACTCTCAACATGCATAAAGAACCGCTCAGACAGTAATCACTTTCAAACCAAGCAGCGTTCTGTTGGTCACAATGAATTCATGTGGTACTTGAAATGTTTCACCCTTATGCAAAATTCCCAATCACATGGATTCCTATAGAATGGATTGAATTTTGCTCAGAATATTTCGCTGAGCAACAGTACCACGCTTTAATACTATTGGATTTTATCTATGATTTCATCCAAATGAGAATGCAAACTATGTTGAAGTCAGTTGTCTCTCGTGTGCCTATGTATCAATTCCAAGCCACCATTCATATCCATTGCACAAACATGAGGAATGTGCTGATGTTTTGGGTGGAAAAATTGTAAGTTTGAGTCGTTAGGTAAGTATAACAGTAACTAAGCATACTTTAATCATCCAAGAAACAGAACAGTTTATTCAAAGTAATGATGGAACGTAGCTGGGGATTGAGTGTTGTGAGCAAAAACTCAACTGTGTTATCTAAAAGTTGGGTACCCTGTTAAATCAAAACCACACTATAAAATCTCTGCTTTGCGACGCTTTTTCCATGGCTTCAACCATATAATTCAAAATGCAATAATCAGTATGTAAACACTGGCCATTTGTGACAGTTGCAATATAAAACCGTAGCCTTTGGGCAGCATTTCTTAAGATTTAGTTTATTAGGCTGAGATTAGGGTTTTGCTAGAGCAGCTTTTCTTTCTTTCTTTCTTTCTTTCTTTCTTTCTTTCTTTCTTTCTTTCTTTCTTTCTTTCCTTCCTTCCTTTTGGGTGGCTTCTCTGCCAGAGAAGCTACCGGAGCTATTAGGTTTTAATTACTACTAATTGGGCTCTTACGTGAAGGGCTGTGTCCTATAGCAGGGGGACATGAGAGTGAGTCGCCTCTGATTGATGCATCATATTCAGAGGAGTGCGGGTTTAATAGGACACATTTTAGAGGGGAAAGTGGAAAGCACACTCAAAATGATTGGAGAAAACAACCCTTTGAAGTGAACTCAACCCGGTCTCAAATACGTTCCTGGTCATAATTGTCACTATAGACAGCAAAACCCATCATTATAGAACACAATGTAACCTGTCATTGCTGTCAGCATGCCTATTCCCCATCTGAAACGCACATACATTTATACCAAGCCAAAGAGTGTCTGCAGCAAAACATCCAAAAATTATTATACAGTATGTGTAAACACAGGCCAAATGAAATGCATAAAATAGTGAGTCATATTTTCTTGATGGCGTTTTATTAGATTTAATGGTTTTAAAAGATATAACTGAAACTGATATTGTGTTCAGAAAGAAGGCAAAAGTAGTGTGATGCTATGTGGTTGTTAAACATTAATGGAACGCTCATGGTTAATGTGATGAACACCTGTGTGAACTTTACCTTTGCAAACCGCTTTGAAACCATTTGATTAAAGTGGTTATTTCTGAGAAAAAAGCTAATGTTATTTATTTGCAGATCCATTAGATATTTTGTATCTAGTGCAATAACATTTTTAAGTGTGGCTTAAGTGTCAAATTATTTTTAGGGCCACTGCATATTGATAAAGGACTGCAGTTATTGAATTTGAATAAACTGAATAAATGTATTCCAAGTTGCCAAAAAAGATTGAAGGCACAAGATATCCATGGCCTTCGTGTAAACATACAGTGGATCTCAAACACATCCTCCTTACAAACCAGAACTCAGCCTATCAAATTTGATGCACGATATTGCACGAGTGTAAAAAGAGGCTAAAGACATGATATTCAATGAGTCTGTAACTGCAACAGTATACAAGCCATTAATAATGGTGCTGCATTTTCCAGTGGCTTTGAGCTCTGCCCATCAGCTGTCTAGCACAAATATTTTGTTGTCAAAATTGCTGAGGTTTTTTTTTTACCTACTCACCCAAAAAGTAAAGGTTTATAGCTGTGGATCAACAGCGCCCCCTGCTAGTGATAATGACAATGTTTTTCCCCTTTGCAGCATTCAGTACTATTTTGCTAAGCAAAGCATTACTATTGCTCATACTTAGGGTTAACTATTTGAATGATACCTTACATTTTAAGAGAACAGACTTATTTTTACCTGGCAGATGATGAAACAACAACAGCTATAACAACAACAAAACAAGACCAGAATATCTTTGGTTGGAGAAGTAGCCTAAATAACCATCTAGAAACCACTCAGAATACAATAGTAAACAAGCAACGACATAGCAATAAGAAACCACCATGAACAGCATAGAAACACCTTAACATTGTGGTGGTGAGTTTTGCATAAGCAAACACCTCTAACATTTTCTTCAGAAAATGTAAAAATGCAGTTCCAGTCAGAGTAAATAAAAGTTACCCTTAACCAATATATATAGCATAGAAACGGCCTAGCATTATGTAGGCTATAATGATTACATTTTTATAACATTACATTTATATAATTGCCATTTTTAACAAAACTAAACAATGTTTATCTGCTAATAGAAAATTCCTTAATTCCTTGTCATATTTCAATAATATATTTTCACAAATATATTTAAGATGGTTTAAGATGGTCCCCAACCTAACCACAAGATGGCACATCATTCCATCCAATAGTACTCTGCCAAACTAAACCTTAAGAGATTCTTGAAAAACTGTATATAGCTTGTATCTATTTACTGTATATGCTTTAAACACAGCTCTAAGAAATGTGCAGACATGAAAGTACTGCCTTAATTCTTCATGGCATAGATTCAACAAGGTTCTAGATACATTCCTTAGAGATTTTGATCCACATTGATATGATAGCATCACGCAGTTGCTGCAGATTTGTCGGCTGCTCACACATCACACAAATCTCCCGTTTTTTCACATCCCAAAGGTGCTCTATTGGATTGAGATCTATTGAGGCCATTTGAGTATATTGAACACATTGTCATGTTCAAGAAACTAGTTTGAGATTATTTGAGCTTTGTGACATGATGCACTATTCTGCTGGAATTAGCCATCAGAAGATGGGTACACTGTGGTCATAAAGGGATAGACATGGTCAGCAACAATACTCAGGTAGGCTGTGGAATTTAAACAGTGCTACTAAGGGGCTCAAAGTATGCCAAGAAAATGTCCCCCACAGCATTACACCACCAGCAGCAGCCTGTACTGTTGAGACAAGACTGGATGGATCCATGCTTTCATGAAAACAGCTGACGAAAAGCAAAAATGAAGGTATCGTTACATAAACTTAATGTCTAATGTTAACTGACGTTCCAGACGTTATTTCCTAGAAGGAGGTGGGAAAATTCCGATCTGTCTGGAATGTGCCATTAGTCTTAGTCTACCTGAAGATGTGCTGGAGACCAGATATTAAGTGGCCTTGTTTAATTTTTTGATGATCCAAAAACTGAGCCTGCAAGTCTACTTTGCTCAATAAAGAAACCAATTTGGAAGACAGTTTCAGGTTGTGTGTCATTGTGTACCACAGTGTTGCAATAAGTGGTCCACTGCAATTGATGTTTAATGTTAACTTCCTTACCTATACCTATAAAATGACAAATACTGTGACAAAAACAGTTCTGAAAATTCCCAGAAAAGCCTGAGTTACCCTTGCAGCTATAGTCTCTTCAGTAAGGATGTTATTGTGCTGCAATAAATGTCATGGATTAATTCCACCTGAGAAGGAAACTATTGGTTGTCATACACCAGTGAGCAGATTAACTTGACATGTATGGCACTGAGACTTAGCTTTTTGAACCTAATTTCAGCCAGCAGTTTGCAACTGACAGTTAACTGCCCTTATTTGGAGCCTTACCTTTATGTTTATAATTTACTGTTCTTATATGAGTTGCATGTCAAGTAGTTTCAATATGATGCACATCTAAGGAAAATGTTATATTTTGCATTACATGTGCCAAATGGTGAAAGCAACAAAACATGACTAATGACTCCATGTTCTTGTGCATATAGTTTCCCATAATATACCATCCATATATTGACCATTTAAAAGGTTTGAGGCTGTAGTAGGATCTAGCAACATTAATAAACTATGCCATGATGCTCATGCAATATCTATTAAATCTCCTGAAAGTTTATTTTTTTTTATAAATCCTGATATGTGTGTGGAAAATTGTGTACACACATTTCAATGCAACGTTTATACATCAGGCCCCTGGAGAAAGTAATACATGCTTTTATATCATCACATCTTGACTATTGTACTGCCTTGTTTCTAGGTGCAAGTCAGTCTTAATTTTTTTATATATTTACGGTAGGAAATTTATAAAATATCTTCATGGAACATGATCTTTACTCAAAGGGTTAGTTCACCCAAAAAATGAAAATAATGTCAATTATAACTCACCCTCATGCCGTTCCACACCCGTAAGACCTTCGTTAATCTTCAGAACACAAATTAAGATATTTTTGTTGAAATCCGATGGCTCAGTGAGGCCTCCATAGCCAGCAATGACATTTCCTCTCCCAAAATCCATTAATGTATTAAAAACATATTTAAATCAGTTCATGTGAGTACAGTGGTTCAATATTAATATTATAAAGCAACGAGAATATTTTTGGTGCGCCAAAAAAAACAAACAAAATAACTACTTAAATAGTGATGGCCGATTTCAAAACACTGCGTCAGGAAGCTTTGGAGCGTATCAGCGTGTCGAATCAGCGGTTCGGAGCTCCAAAGTCACGTGATTTCAGCAGTTTGGCGGTTTGACACGCGATCCGAATCATGATTCGATACGCTGATTCATAACGCTCCGAAGCTAACCTGAAGCAGTGTTTTGAAATCGGCCATCACTATATAAGTTGTTTTTTTTTTTTTTTTGGCGCACCAAAAATATTCTCGGCGCTTTATAATATTAATATTGAACCACTGTACTCACATGAACTGAT
Source organism: Ctenopharyngodon idella (assembly GCF_019924925.1). Taxonomy (NCBI): domain Eukaryota; kingdom Metazoa; phylum Chordata; class Actinopteri; order Cypriniformes; family Xenocyprididae; genus Ctenopharyngodon; species Ctenopharyngodon idella. The sequence goes on from NC_067238.1 coordinate 2,931,670, forward strand.
TTAAATATGTTTTTAGTACATTAATGGATCTTGAGAGAGGAAATGTCATTGCTGGCTATGGAGGCCTCACTGAGCCATCGGATTTCAACAAAAATATCTTAATTTGTGTTCCGAAGATGAACAAAGGTCTTACGGGTGTGGAACGGCATAAGGGTGAGTAATAAATGACATTATTTTCATTTTTGGGTGAACTAACCCTTTAATATCCTAATGATTTTGGTATAAAAGAAAAATCGATAATTTTCACCAATACAATGTATTATTGGCTATTGTTACAAATATACCCATGCGACTTATGACTGGTTTTGTGGTCCAGGGTCACATATGTCAGTAAAGACATTTATAAAGTTACAAAATATTTATATATTGATTCAGAGTCTACAAAGCGTTACAAGAGATGGTGTTAAATTACCTCATGTCTCAACATTACAATAATAATGAACATAAACAACTTAAAGAGGTCTGACTTGTACCACCTGACTGCTGCAGATTCATTTTGGTATTAATAATAATATTAGTAATAGTATTCTAATACTATTTCACAATTTTACTGCTTTTACTATATTTTTGATCTAATAAATGCAGCCTTAGTACAGCATAATGGACTTCTTACAAAAATATTTAAAAAATCCTACTGACCCCAAACTTTTGAAACATTTTTTATTTATTTATTATTTCTCTCCTTAATAAGATCTCTTTCAGTTTATTGTAATTTTACAACACTTTGCTACACATTTTTAAAAGGGTATTGAATGCTCTGAAGCTTATTTTAGAATTTATTTAACCATTAACCACCTTTATAATTTTATCTAACATGATGTGACACAAACCACCTAATTGCTATTGATATTTGACTGATATTTGTGCTATTTGTATCCCCCCACCAAAAGTGATGTCACTAACAGGATGGAAAATTATATGAGGAGACAGGGAAAAAAAAAAAAAAAAATCTTTAAATTGATTATCAATTAAAGCAATCTCCACATTTGGCACATAACACATAACAATTTGCAACATCTACTGAAGCTAAAACTTAAAACTCACCACTGCATTTAATTAATTATGATATTGTGACAACTATGCTTTCATTTAAAAATAATTTAATATTCCATCTAATATAAGAAAATGTGGTGCATAGTTGCTTCTTTGTGTCCTTATTTCACATGAATCTTGTTTCTTCCATGTTGATCACATAATGTTGAGCTGTTCTGCTGATGTGTGGATCGATGAAGGAGCTCCATTAGAGGTGCTCACACACAATGTGGGAATTGAGGTTCTTATGGTGATCAATGTTTGCACTTTTTTTCAAGGAAGTCATTTACCTCTGATTCTCTGTAAACCCATTTCCAATTTGCTTACGGTCATCATGCATGGCCTTGCATAAGCCGGCATCATCAGTAAAAGTGAGACTGAGGGGTCCTCCATGATTAGAGAGCATGGGCATTTAATAGAACACACAGGAGAATTCCATACATAACCCACAGAAATCAATGATATTACTAGGGATCCTTCAGGGATTTAGCACTAGAGATTTGCTGGTATAAAAACATGTGCATGATTAACATCTGGAACCAATTTATAACAAATTTGATTTGAGGACTGTCTTTATTTATTACTAAAAAACAGTGACTATTCATATAACCTCATTAATGTTCTCTATGCTGTGTCATCCATAGAGAGCAGCTGAGCTCACTAAGTCGGAGCACCAATTGACAGTCTCAACAGTGAGCAACATGAGACCCAGATCATTGATGTGAATAAGACAGTTATGGCCCTTTATTTAAAAGTGAAGCTTGTTATTTTTTCAGTGTTGTTCTATCCCAATTTAATATGCAAATGTCAAATAACTTTACACTGTTTGCTTGTGCCAAGGAGATCTATCCGCTTCTTAAAGGTAGGCAGATTTCATAAAAACTTTGTTATTCTGGTTGAAACTCTTTTCACATCCTGATAGCAATCAATAATAGAAGTGTTCTAATTATATATATACATACAGTTGAGCTCAAAAGTTTACATACCCCTTGCAGAATCTGCAAAAATGTTAATCATTTTAAGAAAATAAGAAGGATCATGAAAATTGCATGTTATTTTTTATTTAGTACTGTCCTTAATAAACTATTTCACATAACAGTTGTTTACATAAAGTTCATTCAAAGTAAATTTTTAAAAATGACCCCATTCAAAAGTTTACATACCCTTGATTCTTAATACTGTGTGTCATAACCTGGATGATCCACGACTGTTTTTTTGTTTTGTGATGGTTGTTCATGAGTCCATTGTTTGTTCTGAGCAGTTAAACTGAGCTCTGTTCTTCAGAAAAATCCTTCAGGTCCTGCAGATTCTTAAGTTTTCCAGCATCTTCTGCATATTTGAACCCTTTCCAGCAGTGACTATATGAATTTGAGATGCATCTTTTCACACTGAGGACAACTGAGGGACTCAGACAAAACTATTACAAAAGCTGCAAACATTCACTGATGCTCCAGAAGGAAACACAATGCGTTAAGAGTCAGGGGTGAAAACTTTTGAACAAGAAGTTGATGTGCAAGTTTTTTTTTATTTTGTTTAAAGAACATATTTTTTTTCATTTAGTTTTGCCCTTTGGAAGCTACAAAAGATACTTACATGTTTCCCAGAAGACAAAAAAAGTACAATTTATTCTGTTCATCCAATTCAAAAAGTTTACATCCCCGACTCTTAATGCGTCGTGTTTCCTTCTGGAGCATCAGTGAATGTTTGAACCTTGTTTAATACTTGTGTTTGAGTCCCTCAGTTGTCCTCAGTGTGAAAAGATGGATCTCAGAATCATACAGTCACTGTTGAAAAAGGTTCAAATATGCAAAAGATGCTGGAAAACCAAAGAATCTGCAGGACCTGGAGGATTTTTCTGAAGAACAGAGCTCAGTTTAACTGCTCAGGACAAACAAGAGACTCATGAACAAACATCACAAAACAAAAAAACAGTCGTGGATCATCCAGGTAACCACACAGTATTAAGAATCAAGGGTATGTAAACTTTTGAATGGGGTCATTTTTAAAAATTCTGCTATTTTTTTGTCGTGTGGACTTTATGTAAACAACTGTTATGTGAAATAGTTTATTAAGGACAGTACTAAATAAAAAATAACATGCAATTTTCATGATCCTTCTTATTTTCTTAAAATGATTAACATTTTTGCAGATTCTGCAAGGGGTATGTAAACTTTTAAGCTCAACTGTATATATGAAAATGTTCTTCCAGTCATTGCGTTCAGATACAATGTCCTACCTGCCTGTCAGCATATGTATTTCCATACCTCCGTGCGCAGACATCACACGTCATCAGCAAGCTCCATAAGGCTATGCAGAGTTGTGGACAGACATTCACCAAACGCCGCAAACGAGCAGCAGTTTTACAGTTCCCCTTGAAATAAAACGAGCTTAGGCTGCATTCATGCCATGTCGTAACCATAATTTATATGCGGCAACCTGTGGCATTTTGCCCGGAGCTCCTCAGAGTGAGATTCATGCGTTACTATGACAACACTATGTCAACGCCGAAATGAATGTGCAGCAGTCAGATGGTACAAGTAAGAGCACTGTAAGTTAGTGATGGTGCTTTGTGAACACTGAGGCTTTCCCATCAACTGTATCGTAAAATGGTTCATTACTCAAAGGTTTCAACATTGTGCACACTACCAACATCTTGTGGTCATAAATTGGAAAACTGCCTTTGTGTCCCATACCACCCAGCCATTTCTTTTTGATTTTTTCATATGTTTCGTCGGTAGTGGTGTACGGTAGCAAAATCTGTTTCGATTCATATGCAGCCTTATTCACATAAGCTTTTGCCTTAGTTCCTTAACCCGAGTTCATAGGCAAGACTTGTAGTCATATATGTTAAAAAATAAATGAAGATTTCTGTGGATTGTCAGTTGAAGTGCTTGTGAACTAGGGGTTGAGCGACTTCAGATTTTTTAAAGTCTACATTTATGTGATTAAAGTCGAGTCGACGTCGACTAGTCAATGATGACGTCATTAATGAACAAATAAGGGGCTGTTCACACGGAACTTTTCCATTCCAATACGCTATTTTTCTATTGTTTTTCTATGTAAAAGCGCTATAATATAATACGCTGTTTAAAACGTGCATTCATCCGATCAATATTAGGAATCCAGATGGTATAATCAAACATATCTTGTGGAGCGCTCTTTGAATATGCATTTATTTGTCATTAATATATGGATATGGAGCGTAAATGTAGACTTCTTGTAGATTTCTTATCCTGCTCTGCCCTGTTTATATGGAAGCAAATTAGCCTCATTAATAATTCACGCAAAAAACACAATGCACACATGCGTAGCCAATTTCACATGCATTAAACCTAATTCACATGCACAAAAAAAACAAATCACGCGTGCGAAAAAAAAAAAAATACATTCACAAAAAGCAATTCATGTGCGCAAAATAAAACTAGATATTCATAAAATACATTTCACAAATGTAAAACACAATTCATAGATTGTGTTCGAATGTTTGAATATCATAGATTGTGTTCGAATGTTTGTAATATCATTGCGCCTGCTGCAGCCATGGTACGGCAGCAAAGTTCCTTGATCATTACGCCGGAATGACAGTATAGTTCCTAGTCATATCGGCCTAGAAAATTGCAACTTTTAATTTTCCTTCGGTCTTAGTACACGATGTAACTACAGAAGAGTCGAGTTTTAAATAGGAAAAATATTGAAACTCTTTGGTCATTTTTTAATGAGATGCTAACGGTCTAATCAGATTCAATAAACTATGCTAAGCTATGCTAAAAGTGGTACTGCCAGACCCGGAGATCGGCTGAATGGATTAGAAAACGGTAAAACTCAACTGTTTAACTCTAGGGGAGTTGGAAAATGAGCCTTTTTTCAAAAAAAGTGGAGTGTTCCTTTAATGTCTTAATATATCCAGTATTCATTTACTTATGTTCTGTGCTGTATTGTCATCTCAAGGTTTTTAATATCACAGAACAATGTTGTGAAGCAATAATTGGTAACACTTTGTAAGGTTTTTAATGTATTAACTAACATTAATTATGAAGGCATACTGATTAGAGATGAAATTAACATTATGCAACTAAGATTACTCAATAAACTCTTTTCAATTATTTCACCATCACCTCTTGTACTGAGTGCTGACTGCTTTAAATATCAGACCAAAATCTGATATGTCCTAACAGAGAGATGACTGGACTGAACACATTTATACGCTAACTTTTCACCTGATGTATTGCACTTATATTTATCATTTGGCCATAAACATTTATCTACTTTAAAAGAAAAGAAGACTCTGACTGGAACACCACCATCATCCCTGACCAGCCATGCAGTGCAATTGTGGTTCCAGTAGAATGACCTGTGACTGCAGAACTTGTAGCCCAGCTTCAAACTGTTAGTCAGCCAATCTCACAACTATGGAAGAGACATATATTTCTCTGTACTGAATGTTGTGCTCCTTCATACTCAGGGATGGGCAGTATTTATGATACATGTATTTCTAATACGTATTTCAAATACAAAATAGTATTTTGTAATTTGTATTTGATAGGGTTGATGAAAAAGGCTTTGTATTTTGTATCAAAATACTTTAGAGTTTTGTATTTTTGTAGTTTTAAAATACTGTAAAATACTTTGTAAGTCTACATGATGACATCATAAAAATGCAGCCTCTGATTGGTGCCTACTCAGTAGTTTGCCCAGACTTGTTGAGTTCACAACAGATGTTAAGTTTTGGTATTCGTTTTAGTAGCCTAGGCTAAATAGTTTACCAGTTTACATAATGTTCTTCAAAACTATTATAACGAGCAGCAGCTCCCTATATTTATGATTAACAATCAATTTATTCATTAGTTAGAAACTAGTTGCTATGAATACAGGTGCCATCAGTTGTCTTCTTATGTATGACTTGTTTGTCATTGAGTCAGTGTTGCTGATGCAAAGTAGGCCGTTCATTACCAAACACCAAGTAACTAAATTAGGATACTATTATGAGTCATTCACAAACTGTTAAACATTAAACTGTTGGTTACTTTAAAACTAACCTTCATCTGGGAGATTACAGGGATATGGGAATATTTGATCTGTTAAAGAGACAATATGTAAATTTTCACCGCTAGAGGTCGCTTATACAGTCGCTTATCCTTGATTTTGTGGAATCGTGGGATGCTAAATGAGACCGCTGGAGAGATTGCTATTGAGAGACGAGTGTGACACGTCTCAAGAGCAGCGGAACTTTTATTATGCCACAGTCACCGCTTCTGCTTTTTTTAGTTTAGCGTATGTTGGGTAACGCAGCGCTGTTTATTATATTAGATACATTTGTATGTTGAAAGTTGTTATAATGCTACTCTATGCGTTAGCTTGGCAGCTGCTATGAAAAACTTGTTGCACACCGCAGTAAGCTAGATCGATATTAGTCATGGTAAAACATGGTACTCGCGGTAAATCAAGAAAACGAGATTTAAACAAGAATCTATATAACATGATTAGTTTTCAGTCGATGAATGAACCCAAACAGTTCCTCATCTGTCTAATAAAACATATAATATGTTTTATTAGGCAGATGAGGAATATAATGCATCTTTGGTTTTTCCATGGTTTCTACAAAATAAAACCGGAAACTGAGGGTATGACATTGATAGGCAAAGCACAGACACAGCCTGTGTCCTGGTTAAAATTGCTTATTTCTCTGGATTTAAACATTCTTGGAAACATTTGGGATAATGTAAGTACACAGGTCAACAAAATATATAACATTGTTCTAGTGGTTTTGGATATTTTAATCCAAAAATCCTACTGTACATATTGTGCCTTTAACTGGTTGCATATGTCAGATTTATTGCATGACTCGGGCAGAGAAAAGCTGTTGCTATCAAATATTGTTTACTTAATCAACTGAGTCAGTGTAATGGTGAAGGTCTAGAACAAATAGGCCAATTGATGGAAGGTTTGCGAAGAAATTTAATGCTTCCTTGTAAAAGTATTTTTAGTATTTTTACAATACAAAAATACAGTAGTTTATTTTGATACATGGTGTGGCTGCTGTATTTTGTAGTTTATTTTGATACACTTAAAATTAAAGTTTTTGGTATTTCATTTTAAAATACATTTTGATGTATTTTTGCCCAACCCTGTTCATACTTAAGATTGCCAGATCATGATCTTCATATGTAACAGGTACAATATAATTAACCATGGCTAAGTCATTTTTATACAGATTTTATTTCCAATTCCAAAGGATTAAGAAACTTTCAAATTAATAAAACGTATTCATCAATTGTAGCAAATGTGTTTGAATCTATTAATTCTGACATAAAACAAGAACTTTTAATAATGCATAGCAGGGCTTGAGCGTGTATAGTCAGCAGGATTCAAATGAATAGTAACGATGCATGACTTTCAACCTCTTGTTGAAACAACTGTCAAAGTGGATGGATTACAACATGACTGTTTTGAAAGAATTACAGTAGGGATGGTAAGGTCAAGGTACTGGTTGTCTCTGCAACTTCATTCATCATCTGCCTCGGAAATCTGAAACAATAAAACTACATGTATATGCAGCGTAAAACAAAAAAAAGATGAAACGTAAATGTTCTCCAATGTGCACGTCATTACATACATTATCATCATCAGTTGAATGTGGTGGACATGACATGCAGTACAGCTACAAACACACTGCTGTGACTAGGGGTGTGCGATATTGACAAAAAACTTCAATCGGAGATTTTATCAATAACAATAATTAGATGATATTTTGCTGAGTGTGTTACTGTGCTAGTACCTTAACAGGTTTGGGACTGTCGTGGACAGCTGACTCAGGAGTTTTTAATATTCTTCATATTCAGCGTGATGGTCAGTTCACAGCAGTAACATACATTTTTTTCCCAATACGTTTTAATTGATTTTTTTTTACCTTTATAAATCCATTTTTTTTTTTTTTTTTACACCTAATTATACATGCATCATCTTTTATGTCAATTTCATAAATGTAATCAAATTCAGTTATAATAATAAGACACAATAGGATTGTCACCAGTCAAGTCTCAACAAATTTCATCTTTGCAATACAGGAAACAGAAGCTGCGTCTGAAGTGGCATTTAGATCATTTACACAGAGAGTTTAATACAGCTCAGAGGTGACAAATGAATAACCTGCAGTTACAAATGCAAATAAAAGAAAATACAAATAATGTTTTGATGTTTTAAACATAAAACGTTGAAAACTGATACAGCAAGTCACCGTTAATGAGTGAGTCATTGAGATTCAACCGATTCATTCAAATGGCTGATTCATTCAGGAACGAAGCATTTGACTATCATAATCTATCGTAGTCATCAAATCATTGATTCAACTGATTTGTTCAAAAAGCTGATTCGTTCAGTAAGGAAACACCGTTGTGTGTTGCTCAGAGACGCAATTACAGTGCTGTGGCTTTGTTTTGAACCATTTTCGTTGGCAAAATAGAGCAAAAACAGGCAATATGGTGTCACTTAATATTAACTTGTTTATAAAACTTGTATAAATCAATGTCACATTTGTTATCATGCTGATATCTGGAGAAAAACTGCACTCTTCGTGTGATATTTATTAACTATATTATATTAATATAAATATAAACTAAATCTTGCAGTGAAAGTGTGCATTCTAAATGCACAATCGCTAGTCTAATCTACAAAACTATATCATGTAATGTATGCATGCATTCTCTGGGTGTGTGTGAGGGATATACTCGATGTCAGATCACGCACATTGTTAAAACAATTACGATTATCACAGACGATTGCACACCCCTCTAGCTGTGATTGCTCTTTCCTGTCCTCAATAAATAAATAAATAAACATTATATTTTCATTATCGTCTATACAACATCTCTCATCAGTCAAACCATTGTTATGCGTTCTATGAAGTTTATCTAAAATCCTAACGTTGTATGGTATGCACATGAATTCTATATGAAGTAAAACTAAGAATCCATCAATACTTAAAATTATGTTCACACTCAGACTAAAGTTGTTAAACTATAGCTTCAACTGATCTCTAACTTTGTTTACTTCAGTAAACACATGAAATGAACAATCGAACTGCACACATACCTCTCTGCATGATTTGAACTGGGCGACAGCTGATGACGTAACACCCCGGTAGGAACGCCCTCACGTTATAATGATTTGTCGATTTATAAGCTTCAATCCGATTGGCTAAAGAGTACGAATAACATGGGTGGCTGCCAGAAGTGTCTCGGAAATACACACACACAAATACAAGGCGATTCACATGCGAATGTGAGGATAAACTTGTAAGTTTCAAACATTCAAAACTTTTGTGCACGGTTGTATATCTATGAATTGTGTTTTACATTTGTGAAATGTATTTTATGAATATCTAATTTTATTTTGCGCACGTGAATTGCTTTTTGTGAATGTATATATTTTTTTCACGCACGTGAATTGTTTTTTGTGCATGTGAATTAGGTTTCATGCATGTGAAATTGGTTACGCATGTGTGCATTGTGTTTTTTGCGTGAATTATTAATGAGATTAGCCTCATTAATAATTCACGCAAAAAACACAATGCACACATGCGTAACCATGAATGCTTCCATATGTTTAGGCCATGACCAGCGACCAATCAACTTCATGCTTAAAGCTTCATGGCAGAGCATTAAAGTCGACTAGTAGATTAGTCGGTGCAACCCCTATTCTGAATTGAGGATTATTACAAATTGAATGTTCCCCACTACACATGTAAATATTTATTCGTATTATGATTTATTCTCATCAAAGAAGCGAATGACCCTCGAAAGCTGCGCAAGGGGTTTGCGTTATTTTTTTAATCAGAATACGAAGCTTCAAATCAATTATTAATACAATCTTCAGCCCACTGCTCTCAGCCTTAAATATTGATTAAAACTAGCTGGTGAGTTGATCCTTCAATTAAGTTCTTTGGTACATAAAATGGATTAATAATAATGATAGTAAATTCTATGGTGTATAAATACCATAAATACCAGACCTAGAAAATGGTGTATATCTGCAATAATTTTATTGACTGGTCTAAAATGATTATTATTATTATTATTATTATAAATTACTACTGCTACCACTACTACTACTACTATTATCATGAATAATATTGTTATTACTACTATTACTACTACTACTTTATTATTACTACTACTACTACTACTACTACAACTATTGTTATTATTACTATGACTGCTTCAAATGGTCTCTATCTGTCTATCTCTCTCAGCGAGTTTATATCTATATCTTTTTCTCTCTCCACATCACCAGAAAATGTAATTAATAATAATTTTTACTATTATATCACACTAAAATATCACATTGCAATGTACCTGCATACACCACTATATCTATTTTTTCTCTCTCTCTTGTATCTGTGCATATGTGTCATTGGTCTCTTACTTTGTATAAGCTACCATGTCTTGTTAATTTGTAATTTTGCTCAAAAAAAAAAAAAAAAAGAAAAGAAAAAAAGAAAACAAAAAAGAAGCTTCAGATGTCACAGATCACGTGGTTATGGCAAAATGAATCAAGCTTCGCTACAGTGCTTCACTGTGAGATTTTTTTTTATTTATTTTTTTTATACAAGCTTCGAAGCCTCAGTGTTGAACGTCACATCACTACTGTAAGTTGTTTACGTTCATTATTATTGTAATGTTATGTGCTTTGAGACATGACATAATTTAAAGCTGTCTCTTATGACACCTTGCTGAATCTGCAGTGCACGACCTTTGGGTTTATGTGTTTTGGATGAGGTGTGGCTTTGGAGAGCGCTCTGAAGGGAGAGTGGGATCTAATGCGTTCAAAGCTAGCTTGCTATTGCTAGCTGCTCCAAAAGTGCCTACCCTACCTTATGTCGTAATGTAAGAAATACTGTTTCCGGGTCCAAGCCTCCACTCTTTTCACTTGAGAATACTATATCTCAACAGTGGTTTATGAGCACTACTTATTCATATTACACATTTAAGCTAAGCTTTTAAAAACTTATAGTGTATATTTTAACGATTTATAAAAGATTAATCACTGTTCTGCCATCTGGGATTTCAGTATGGAGATAAAAGTTAAGATCATTATTTTTCAGCAGTATTACATCACATCCTGAGTGTATATTAGCACCTTTTGTTATTTGCTTTTGGCATCAGATAGACCGTTTGGACCCGGAAGTGGCAACGCGTGACATCAGACTTAAGCGATTACACCTCGAGAAACCTCTACATTAGCATTCTTAAACATTTCAATTGCAGTTGCTTGGTTGGCACTTGCAGCCCCGTAAGTACACAAACAGTGGCTGCATCTGAAATGGCATACTTCCCCACTACAGTATACAATCAGTGAAAAAAAGTAGTATGTCCCACGAGATTTTGAAGTGTGCATATGATGGACACTTTACTATCTCATGAGTCCACCTCAGAGAATTTGAGAATGGCAGTGAAGCGGCGCAACTGATGCTGGTAGGTCACGTGACAATGACAAGATGAAGTATGTATTACGTCTGGTTTACTATAAAACATACTTTTTTTAGCGGTCACGAAGTAGTACCTACTCAGGGAATATTCAATTTCAAATGCAGCCTAAATGTTTCCATAAATGCTTAATTTGTTAACCAATTACTCTAGCATAGGGTGAGTGCTCATTTTTATGGTGAAATACAAAGAGTAGTAGACAACACACTATTCCCTGTGTTCGCTCAAGTTTATCAACACCAGAGAATTTCAGCTGCTGTTTTTAATCCCATCTGGCTGTCTCTATTAATACTACTGCTGTGATGTTCTCTACGCTTTATGGATGTAACCATGTGTGTTTTGTACTTTCAGCCTTTGCAGTGCGAGTCATTACATTCTATCTTCTCTAACTGGCTGGCTGAAAGAGTCATAGGTCAGAGTCTTGTTGGCCTGTCTTTGATATCTGGTGGTAATGGTTTGCTCATTGTGTTCACTGTAATGATGTTTCATTGTTTCCATTTGCAGGCCCCTATTGAAACACTGGAATGTGGGTCAATTGCATAAAAAGTGTCCATGATATATAGAAAGCCAAAGTTTAGTAAAAAATGTGTTGTTCATAGAATAATAGTCTTAATGTTTGCAACAATGGTGAACTCAGAAATGAGGGGAGACTAGATCCAAGTGCAGAATAAATCAAAATAAATAAATATGGCAAAACAAGAACCAAAGCTGAAAACAACTAACCAATCGTAAATACAACAAAGACTTATACAAAGTACACAGAAACAAAAGGGCTATAAAGGTTATAACATAGAAAACAAGGAACACCTGGGAACAATCAAGGAACTTATTATCAAAGAAACTACAAACAGACTACAAGACTAGGAAAGAGGAAACAGGAACCAAGGCACCAAAAAGTCAACATAAAAGTCCAAAACAAAACACAGTCCCTGCGTTCCAATGTTATCCATCCCAAATAATATGTGAGATTAGAATAAGTGATAGTGTAGTGATTTTAGACTAGCCTCACACGAGGGCACCACAAATTTAGTTATTTTTGGTATTAAATATTAATATTCTGTATTAATATTAATATTAAGTTAGGTCACACATCATAAGGTGAGTGTGAGAGCATCAGCTGAATCCTTCCAGTATTTCGGGGCACGAGCCAAGGAGTCTCACCTTGACAATAAAGAACAATAATGGAAGATTGTTGACTGAATTACAATTATATAAATTGAAGTTCATCATCTGACCAATCTGAAGGATTTTTGACATATCGTTAACTTATAGACCCTCTTACTGTATTATTAACACAAGGAAGATACAACTGTAATAAAAGGATTTTATTAACAAAAGGATAGACAAGAGTAACTAACAACTACTGAATGGATGCATGAATGGATGAATAGTGCAAAAACTTCCTTGTTTCTTTCTTTAAAGCTTCAGAGTCTTGAGAGAGCAACTTCATAACTCCACAGAGTTGGACTTAGCTTAGCACATCTTGGGACCGGAACCTTGAACCAGGACTGGAACAGGAACTGGAGCCTGGAACCAGAACGGGAAACTGCAGCAACCCAGAAGCTGGAACAATTCTATGTCTCAGAGACAAGCCTTTAAATCTGTCCAGAGAAGGAGGGAAATGCAAATTGGCACCTTTCAGATCCAGTGTTTTGATTGGCTGATGCTGTCAGAGGTGACAGCCCCTCTCTTGCATGAGTTTAATTTGCATAGCTTAAAGTTCATGTTTAGAACAATGTAATTACGGTTTTTTGTATGCATAATTCACTTTCCAAACCAATTTCAGATTAACCGAGGCATTGTGCTGAAAACACAAAGACCAAACATCACTGGGTTGTGTTGAACGTTTAACTATGCATTCATGTATATCTTAATAGGTAGGTTTGTATATTTTGCATGTACACAAACCGCACTCATTAAGTTCTGTTAATAGAAATGGAGAAGATTTGCTCCATTTTGTCCATCTTGTGTCCTTTGTGGCTTCAAGCCACATGGCAAACCTGTTTGGTGAGTGGAGTCTGGGGTGAACAATGGGGAAAATGGTAATAGGATTAGACTGCTCAAAGACATGCTAATGTCATCATTCTTCCCTTGCACAAATGGTCAGGGTAATTGTCTTTGCAGGCTTATCTCCTAGCCCATCTATTTCCTTGTTTGTGGAACTTCTCTTGGAGGTGTGAGTTTTGGAGTCCTGTGCTTTTCATCATGGAAGATGAGGTGATGAGGGGAGTCTGCCCTCATGTCTGCCTGCTGATCAATACAATAGTATGTTGAAAAGCGTATACCAAAAGATTTTCAAAGTGTGGATCCATGCACACTGTAACAGCTAATAATGTCCAAAACCCATTGCACTTTGGAGGAGGATTTGGTTCAAAACTACAAACACAAATAAAAAGTGTTATAAAAACTACAAATATGGCAGTAGATAGGTTTCGATAAAAGGGGTTTGAGTAATTGAGTGATTAATCAACATTTAACCTGAAAAATTGAATGTTATCCATGTTATATTTCATCTGCAATAACAATGTGAACTTTTATAAAGATCTGCTTGACAGGCCAGTTTACGTGACAGGATGCACATAACTTATGTGACAGAGCATCCGTTAAAGACAATTTTATGACATGATAGTATGCTGCCATCCAAAGGCAAAGCGCAGTAACTACAAATTTGATCAAAATTGAGTTAAGGCTTGAAATGGGCTTTGCGACATCTGTTCTGTCTTTTGACAAAGTCTCCTGGTTCAAATTTGTCCCGTTTCAGAGAAACGAGGGTGTCAAAATTGCAGTAACTACAAAATCGAAGCTAATACCAAGGCAAACCGCAATAAGCGATGTTACTGCGTTCTAGTTTTGTTTTCCCGGCTTTGACACCCTGCGGCCAAATGATAGTTGAACTGACGTTAAAACGCAAATATCCAAAGACGGGTAAGGAAGATAGCAAAATATTAACTCCTAGCCAAGCAAATGACAGCTTTCTAATCAATTAACATTAACTAGCTAGCTGCTAGCAAATTAGACAGATATTTTAGCCTACCTGCGCTGCTCCATTGAAGGCAATATCCACTCTGACAGCGTAATGATAATCCGATTTATAATCGCGTTGATGTTTGTTGGTTCGGAAATCTCTCCACGTTTCAGGCAGCTAATCCAACTGTAGTGACAGGGGTTACACCTTCAAAAGTTAGCTGGCTCCGGTAAAGTTATATTGTTAGGCAAAGTTAGCTAAAAGTTAACTGCGCCTCCTCAGCAAAGTGAGCACACCCGGCAGCAAGAGAAGCAGTTTTGAAATAGCTGTCAAATCTGTGTTTGCTATCTGCAATTTTCAAGCCACTATTGTTTAAATTGTGTGAATTTTTTAACTACTGTTTGTAAAGCAACCTTGGTCTGTAATAAATTACTTTTTAAATAAAATGAGCAAAAAACTCTTTGTGGTAATTGGACCATTGCGATAAGATGACTCTTAATCTTGAGGCTTAGTCTACTACTGAGCAATTTTAACATTCACAACATGCAAACATCAATAAAAAATTAAAATTATTAAAAACAATCAACATGTAGTAAGAAACACAACAAGAAAATTGGATGAACACATTTAGTTTGTAGATACTGCACTTTGCTTTTGCAATAGTGTTTTAGTTGTTTAAAGCCCAGGATACACTGCACGATTTTAGCAATCCTATAAGATCATTACTTTATCACACTGTGCGACAAGGATCTACTAAACTTGGGTACGGCATGCATGTAGACTGTACGATCATGACACCTATTGACTCGTAGGCTACGATGCAAGTTTCTATAGAAGAATAAAACGTCATCAGCATGCGCTAGTGGTAAACAAAACACCATGTTGAATCACACTTAGGCAGTTGTAGTTTTTCTGTGTGCTGAAAATAAAAAGGAAGCGACGAAAGAACAAGGGAAAAGAGCTTGAGGTAAGCAGTTTTAAGTTTTAGCGCCATGTCGTGTTGATTTCATGTCGCATTTTTATTGGCTGGTCAGTAGACGTAGGTCGTAGCAGCAAACACACTGTGCGTTGATCATGCTGAATTTCTGACACTGTCAGAAAGTTATCGTAGGCTATCTTTGGTCACAAGACAGGGAAAACAGCTGTCTTTGAACCTCTCTCACATAGGACCACCGATTAAGAGCCACGATCACAGAAATTGCCACAATTGTTTCACAATGGCAATCTTTCTTCTGGGACAGCCAAAAATCATGCAGTGTATCCCGGGCTTAAGGTCATCCAAAGGCAGAGCGCAGTATCTACATTTTGGGGGTCAAAGGTCACATCAGTGGTCATGGTTTTTATCTATAAAAAATTTCTTCCTAAGAAGGCATTACATGAATGCATTACCACTAATCTACCAAAAACATGTCTGTGTCACAGTCACCGTCTGTCGCACCTTCCCTGAACTCCATTTCCCAGCATCCCTCTGGTTCCTCACCTGCACTCACTCACCAATCACCTGCACCTGCAAGCTATCACCATAGTCAACACTCATCAGCACACCACTACATAAGCCCCATGTTCACTCCACCACATTGTCTGGTCTTGTCAATGGAAAGCACTATGTCTCATGTACCTGGACTCCTTACCTGTTGCTCACCAGAGATTCCCTGATCCTCTTCCATTCGTCTGTTCCCTGTTGATCCTTCAACTACAAAGACATCATCTGTTACACTCCAGTTAAGTGACTGTTCCAATGTGCTTGTTCATTCACTTACCTGCATTCTCCAACTGCCAGTGTCCGTGCCTCTGTTCAAAATAAACTACCTGTTTAGCACTTACCTGCCTGCCTCCGTCTGTGTCCCTGACAGTTTGACTGGCTGGTATAAAAACTTTAAAGTTGTCTTTCTCAGTTTCAGTGTTTGCGTAGTTACTGCACTTTGCCTTTGTAGGGCAGTATGTGCCAAAGCTTTCCTACTCTTCTGCTACACACACAAAAATATGTACTTTTTCTTCACAAAGAAAAGTGCATACTTTCAGGGTGTGGCATAGGTAGGCAATACTATTTAAATGCCAATAAAGTGGGTCTATATATATATATATATATATTTATGAGTTCTATTTTGATAAACATGACACAACATAACATGAAGTTTACATGAAAAGAGTACTTTTATAAAGACACAAATTTGGGAGCGTCAGCTGAGCCAAATGTGTCAAAATAAACTCAAAACACATGTGATGGTTGTCTTCTGTGAATCCGGCCAACTGCGAAACCGCTGTTTTGTCATCAGAGCTTGTGTAGCTGATTTGGGGCAACTCTAACGCCTGACCCAGACGGTTGGTCTCATCTTGCTCACATGGTACTTTGATGGCACATGAGATAGTGATGCGGCAGCGATGACAAAGTCAGGAAAAACTAACCAGAATGCACTGTGTTGTCAGGCACGTTGGTCTGTGCGGCGTTAAGTCAAGCTCACCTATATTCTCACTGGTTCATTGTCTTATGGTTATGAGTTCTGTTTGTTTATTGGTTGTCATAGTCATGTGTTCCCCTGAATCATGTATTTAAGCCCACATGTTTGCCTTGTCTAGTGGTCGTGTGTTGAAGTATGTTATGCTGTTTTGTTGTTTATAACACATGAACATCTGAATAAAAATCAGCAAGGAACATACTTTACAATGTTTAAAAAAAAAAAAAAAAAAAAAAAAAACTATTACAAGTATATTAAACAACCAAATAAACAAACTTTTTTTTTTTTTTTTTTTTCTTCTTTCAAGCAGTCTCAATCCCCCCAGTTTAGAGCTGACTGCAATCACCAAAACCTCTTTGGACACATTTGGAAATCTCTTCTTGCCTGCCGCTGCAAGAGTCAAATCACAGCTATATTCTAACTGATTTTTTCTAGTAAATTTTCCTTTCCCCAAGTATTGACTTACCGTATGTTGCTGCCATGGTTGCCTTGTCAAGGGCATTTCTTCTCTCTGCACTACTGTCAGTTTTGCTCTTTCCTTCTACAAAAGACCAAAGACAACATGAATATTTGAACAGGGTACAGAAGGCATGCACCATTGTCTTTTGACTAGTTTTGGATTGCCTGATATTTTTGTTCACATGCAGGGGAACTAAAACAATTATAGGTATGCTGGACTTTAAAGATATTTAATGGGCATAATTTTTGGACAGTGCAGTAAAGAAACTGATAATGGAGGAGAGGCAGAATTAGCCTTTTCTACACAAAATGCACTGCATTTTCACATTTACAAATAAAGGGATAGTGGAATCTTACAAAGGCAGATTCTCTTAAGCTATTTAACTTAAAGGGATACTTTATCCAAAAATGAAAATTCTCTCATCATTTACTTACCTTCATGCTGCCCCAGATGTATGTGTGTGTATATATATATATATATATATATTTATTTTTTCCCTGTGGGACACAAACAGATTTTTAGAAAAAATAGGCTAATCCATCTTTGTGAGTCCACGCAAGTAGATAGGTCAAAAACCAAACAAACTGGACATGATGTTAATCCATATGACCCCAGTTGATGAATCAATGTCTTTTGATACAAAACGAAAGGTGTGTTTAAGGAAAATACTAAGATGTTGCATTTTTTTTTTAACTGTCAAATACAGGCTTAACGTCAGCATGTTGAGATTTATGATGTAAATGTAACTGTAATAGAGCCTCTCCAGCACGACTGTTGGGCCAGTGGGGTCAGCATGTGGACAAGGATGCGTCAGATGGGAGACGGGACCTGCAACTGTTCCAGATAGAGAGACAGACCGTAACAAAGAAATAAGAGAACATATCAATTATAATTTAAACAAATAAAATCAATGAATATGTGACCAATGATTAAACATGTTTTATTCTAATTTTATTTTACATGTTTGATTTTACTTTTTTAACTTTAGTTAGTGTGTAATGTTGCTGTTTGAGCATAAACAACATCTGCAACATCACTCATTACGACGCTCAAAGTTCAATGCAAAGGGAGATATTTTCTTTTACAGAAATCACTTTGACTACAACAAACGGCTGGTAGGGACTACAATGATCTTCTTCCCGGGTTGGTGACATCACAAACCCTAAAGTTCAGTAGCCCTGCCCACTGATTCAAGCACGGAGAAAAGTAGTAGGTAAATAACAGACATGACGCTAACACTGGATCGAGCAACTAAACGATAAACATGCCTTTGAAGAGTGCAAAATGTTATGCAGTGCCAGGTTGTGGAAAAACACAGTAGCTGTATTGGATTTGCAGAGAGCCTGAAATTTAAAAAACAAAACAAAAAAATAATGGATCCAACAGGAAGAGCGCAACACACTTATGTGAGTAATTTTTTTTTTTTTTTTTTTTTTTTACTGTGTCACTATTGCTTTGTTACAGATCGTTTGATATGTACGGATTATGTGTACATGTCTAACCAAAATCATCAGTGACCAGTGATTTCTGATATGTAATGATTCATGTAGGCCTACAGTCAGATGTTTTTGTCTCAAAATCGTTTTTGTCAGTAAATCAAACCAGTGACTAAACAGTCAATTTCACATCGTTTCTCATATTAGGATCAAAATAATCTGTTATTTATACTGTGATTAAATTATATATAGAAAGCGATCAAAGAACACTCCCTTTACAATCACTGGAACTGTCAATCAAACAGCGCAAGTGTTCTGGACTCTCACCAAAACTGTTAAAATCAACAAATATCTTATTTACATTTTGTTTGCACTGTTAGTTATGATGAAAGCATTCGTTAGTGTGCAGAAATCGAGTTACAATGACGAGATCACTGCAACCTTTTATGCCACAATCTAAATATAATGCTATAATCAACACTTTTCATGATTAGTTAACCTTGAGAACTGTAATAGTAAAAACGCGCTAAAATTTTTCAAGAGAATTCCACATCTAACACTTAGCTATTTCCATATGCAAAGATAGGCATTTACACTGAAGTCTCACAGCAGACATGCCCCTTAAAACAGAGCGTTCAAATCAGAGGGCTAAAATCAGGGTAGGAAAAATGCCTTTTATTTCTAAGTTATGACAATTTTTGATGTAAAAATCATACTAACATTATAAGTGCACCCCAGGAAACATTATAAAATAATAAAATAATGTATAAAATAAAATAATAAATTCATGACCCCTTTAAACCAAATGATAAAAAAAAATATTTAGTTTGCGAATGAAACACCATTAATACCAAACCACTGCATGCCTGAACTCCAAAAACGAGTGAATAACACGTGTTGAATTAATAAGTTTACAACATCACTACTGGTATTTATGAACAACAGCAGAGCTGATATCTTTCTGATATTACTTGTAATGTTATTTAAAGTACATTATGATAAATAATGTAGTGAGTTGATTTATGTTTCACGCTTCAGAACTTCTGTTAAGAGAACGTGAGCATCGATGCTCCCTATTTTTCATGGTGCATTGTGGGACTTTTTAAGGAGCGAACATTTCAGTTGCTCTGGAAGGATTCTGCGATTGAGACAGCCCTTAAAATGGCCGACTCCCTTATCAGTGTCCTGACTACTGAACTAGGGAAATTATTAAGATGCACCATCATCAGCCGCTCTAACAACGGACGCAACACTGAAAAACTATCGGTATGGATTTTTGCTGATAACCAATTTTTCCAGCAATCGGTTATCAGTACCGATTAATCAGCAAAACCAATCAATAGATCGGCCTCTATTAAAAATGTGTCTCAGATTTTACCTCAGTACTCACTGGAGATTGTGAGCAAATGAACTGAACAGGGCATTATATTGAAAAATAAAGTTACAAAACCTTGACACTATACATCTAGAGTGACAATTAATGTTACATGTGCAACAAAAATTATGACTAAAACTAAATTTCCCTTTCGAGGTAGATCTCTCGACATTGCATCAGTCGCATGCACAATACTCCAAAAGTCTGTGCGAGCAAATGATGACGCGGTTATTAATGTCGTAAATCTAGTATTTTTTTGTATTTATTTTTTTATTTGATTTACATTTAAATGCTAGACTATACTTTGTTATATTACACTGGCATTAAATTACAAATAAATAACACATTTGTAAGGGTGATTTTAATACAAAGACTGAGGATGGAGTGACTGTAGGCTAAATTTTACATTTTCCCCCTTCTGAATGCCGTGATCAATCACTCTGTATTTTTTGGTAAGATGTGAACAAAAGTAGATAATGTGGAAATTCATGTGTTTTTTTTTTTTTTTCTCTTTGTAATTTTGATCGCTGCTATGGCTCATTCACATCTGCATTTTTTCTCTAAATGTAGGGAACTGTAAATTAGAAATGTATTTTCTTGCCTCTGAAATATATTTTTGGTATATGAAGGTTGAAATTTAATTTCAAAAATATATTTCAATGAACTTCACTGCTTACAACATATATTTACCACATATTTAAAATATATTCTGGCCACAATTTTTTTTTAATAAAAAGGCCAAATTATCTGACATTTTAAGAGTCTTAAGCTACTGACCTTGACACACAGTCATGAGTGTAACGAAGGGCTGACAGCGTGAGGATCCATTTGCAGTTTCTTTATTGTAACAACAAAGCACAAGGCAGACAAGGGCAAGACAGTAGCGGAAAACAGGGACAGGCTTGGGTCAAGGCAGGCGGCAGACAAACGTAATCCAGGAAACAGGCAAGGTTCAAGGCAGGCGGCAGAGGTTCACAAAAGATAAACAGTCCAATCGATAGCAAGGTAACAGTCCATAAGAAAACGCTCAGTAGTGATCACCAGGGCAAATCAAGACTTCACAGTGTATGGATGCGTGTGTGCGTCTTAAATAGTGTGAGTGTGATGCAATGCAGGTGTGTGCAATCAGTCCCAGGAATGAGGGCCTATGGGTAACGTAGTCCACAAGGGAGTGACTCAGAACTCAGGTGATGGCTCCCTCCGGCGGCCGGGAGGAGGAGCCGCGGGAGCCGTATTCGTGACAATGAGGGTCTTCAGGAGTCATGTCTATTATATCAATTTTATGTTTTTTTTTTTTTTTTTTTTTTTTTCTTACAGGTTTCTATACTGTATTTTGTTTGGACTTTATTATTTCTTTCATTGCACTACATGACTTTAACTTTGTGCACAAAAATAATTTAAATATTAAGCAGTCAAGCTGTTTTGTAGGAAAACTACTTAATGTTTTATTTTTAAGAATTTCATTAATGACGCTTTTACTTCATTATGATATCAGGGCAGGTCTGTCACTTATTTTAAGACTGTATGCATCCCAAAAAAATATTCAAATGAATTTGAATCTAGAAATTAAACTTGGTCATCATAAAAGAAGTCATTGTATTTTGTGAATTTTCATGTATTTTTATACATACAGGACAAACATGCTGTCTCAGGATCATGCTTTAGGGGGTTCATGTCTATCGTGGTTATGGTCCTGGAACAAACATCTATTTTTAGGCTTCTCTCATATGTGCCTGGTAGTTCTTCACCTAGTTAGCATTAAAATGTTGCAGACCAAGGGCCTACATTTACTGTCAGCATAGGTAATGCTCAAAGAACAGGCAATATATTATATATATATATATATATAATTTAAATCAAAATATTTGGAAGCAGCACTGGCAGATTTAATTTAATAAAACCTGTGAAAAAAATCTGCTGGTGGGTTTAATAACAAGCTGAACTGATCTGCATGAGCCAAAACTGAGCATGTTTGTGTGACAAAACTGGTGACTGGTTCATTTTCATGAACATGACAGTCAAGAAAATGAATGGGAAATGAAAACTAACTGATAAGTCCCTCAGGTGGTGAGTCCATAATCTGAGTGCTGAAAGGAAGTCATCCTTTTTCATCTGATGTCATCTTGTGTGCTTTTGCAGCCTTGTGTACCACCAAGGCCAATTAACACTAGCAACATTATAGAAGCTGCTGTCAGGTCTTGGCTTTTTAAACCAATTGGGAGTTCATTAAGACAATCGTTGGAGTGTCTTCAGAGGCATGACTTGCATGTGGCATACAAATGGTGTCTCCCACCAGATTGTGATGAATTGTTTGCCGTCAAGTCACGCTTTGGTCTGAACCTGGATGAGCTACAGGGTCAGTCTGAATCATTGTTGCAAAAGAGTAATTTAATCCTCAGAAAACAGCAACAACAAAGGTTGTCTGATTAATACAAAGAAAGGGAGGGAGACACATACTGAAGAATCAAGAGATCCATTAGTAAGCAACATGATGCAACCCCAAAATTGGTCACGCACATCAAATAAATACAATGCTCAATACAAATAGTCATATAATTATGAATATAATTAGAAGATAAGTTGATGTAAGTTGTTTATGCTCAACTTTTAAAAGGAAGGAAATGCGTCTTACATCTTTGTTGTTGACAATGGCTTTGTATCCACTGCAAGTTTTAAAATTATACCATTATAGTCTCTGTGTTAACTACAAAAAAACTGAAATTTGTGAAAACAGTGATGTCATGCGCATACGTATTATATGTTCAGCCTATAGTCATGCACAAGTACTTGACAACCAAAACAACAATGCCGGACTACAGGACTGTGTTTGTGCTGCTCGTGACTTACTAGTTCTTTAATGCTTCTCCAGCAAAGTGTAGACTTACTGCACCGCTATTACGAATAGCAGAGACACATTATTTACATACACCAATTTCAATTAGCCAACTAATTCTAATTCTGACCTCGCCAACTACTGGCCTGACATGCATAATACAGCATTTTTAGTTATTTTTCTCGGATCTGTGAAAACGCGGATCGTCTTGACAATGTTGCCGTCTGCACGCAAAACTTTTCAAAAATGTGAAGGAAAAACGTTTCCCTATTTAAGTACTTTATTGTCATGTAAATGTACCCTCAATTTGTGGCAGTTGGTTTGCCATTTCATTTCCAGTGTTAAATATGGATCCTAAAGCAAAGACAGTTTAGAACTCTCCTCATCTGCAGCACCAACATGAAAATAAAAGGAGTTAAAATGTTTTTAATGAGCAAGTAATCTACACTCCTACAATTACAGACTTCGAGCTATATGCTTTAAGAGATTGTAAACTGAGTAGAAAACAGCTCTACAGCATTGTTGATTATAGTTCAGGTCTTCAAATTGTATTCATGGCTTCGTGTTTTGCTAAAATTAAACAGATGTACCTTTTGAGATTTACACAATTACAAATTAGTGAATGTATTGCATGTGACTATAGTAATTATAGGCTATTGTCCATATAGTAGGTTAAAAAGAATACATGTTCTACATAGTAGATAATTTGTAAAATGTTTGCATCATGCATAATTTATATTCATATGTTGGATACTGCAAAAAAAAAAAAAAAAAAAAACTTAAAATGCTAAATCATGATCCTCAGTTTTTTTTTTGTTTTTTTTTTTAAAGAAAGCTCCCTCATGTTTGTAGGTGCACATTAGCTGTCTGTGAACATTTACTGATATGCACAAAAGACTGGGAACAGTGTGTTTTTATTTTGACCGGATGACTGCATGGGAGAGGTAGGCTTTAGTATCGTGCAAAGAGGCCAGCTCAAACTGTTTTTTTTTCTTTCTATCCTTGTGGCCTTGACACTGAATGAAGAGTTCATGTGTAAGTATTTCAACTCTCTGGGGTGACAGATGTCAAAATATACCAAATGTCTGTACCACAATCTGAAGCTTTCTCATATCTCATAGCAGTAGGTCTCAGACAACTTTTGTTGCAATTCTTTAACTGTTCTTACATAATTTAATGAATCTTAATGGTAAATAACCTGTATGTCAGCAATTCTATTTATCCATCATCTACAAGATGACACTGGTCCAGATGCCTGAAAGAACCACTGAAAAAACTGTTCTTTTAAGAGCTGTTCACTAAAGTATTCTTTGGGGAACCAAATATGGTTCCCATTCAGTCGGTCACGTTCGACGTACGTCGGACAGACCGACGAATAGGAATCTCGCTAGAGAGGCCAATCTACTTCGAGTGTAACTACAACGAGCCAATGCACATTGGCATGCAATCATATGCATCAGCTGCTCGCCTCGCAGCGCGGGTATATAATGAGCAGCAGGTGCGTTGCATCTTCAGCTTTTCGCTGAGGAGCCGAACGGTGTTTGTTCCTGTTCTCTGCAAGCAAGTGTCTGCTAGAAGACGAGTCAAGCTTTTTGGTTAAACTTCTCTTTTTTTCGAGTGCGGGCGAACAGCACAGCAGCGGGGTCGAAGTCCTCTCTTTATTTTCTGTTTTTTGTTTCGTTTGCCATTATAGAGCAAATAGCTGTTTTGACAGCGTCAGAAGGCTGTTCTCACGGCCGGTACGGTGCGCTTCGAGCGCTGAAAGCCGTTTTTACGGCTGGTAAGAGTGAGCGCCTTCAAAGAGAGAAAGAGCTCACGGCAGGCTGCACACAATCCCTGTCTGTGTTGCGGCGGCCGTTCCCCTGCGTGCTTCAGCACTCTAAAAGAGTAAAGTCCCTAAAAGAGCTTACACAAGTAGAGCTTGCGTCTTTTTAAAGATGACATTCTATTTGTGTGTTTCTGGATGCGGTCGTTTCCTGTCCTCACTGACGGCCACGATCACTGTTTCACATGTCTGGGCGCGTGCTGAAACGATGTTCGTGGGTGGTTCATGTTTTCGTATGAGAACATGATCACGTCGACACGCCGGTCGTGACTCTTCTTTCTCCGGGAAGCTTGAGTCCCCTCTGTTGTTGGCCAGCTGCCGCTTGTGTGTAAAAGCACAGCCGCGGGTCTGCCCGACACTCTGGGAGACCGCGGAGATCAGCGAGAGCAAACCTCTCGCTCCTCTGCGTGTCGTGTGCCGTCGAGCTGTCTGGCTGCAGCGCGGGTTGTCACGGCAACCCAGCGCTCGCTCGGCGCTCTAGATGCGCGGTCTCCTTGCCTAATCTCCATTGTAGCGCCCTCTCTGGTGCACCAGAAGAGGTCTACTTTGGTGAAATGGCTTGGGTGACTTGAGGTTGAGGGGTTCCTTCGGGGAACCAACCCCCTAGGGCCCCTCCCTCTCTAGCGCATTACATGCTGTGCAGCTTCTGGATTGGATTGCTGGTCCTTTTCATAGGGGAACCTAGCATTTAATTCAGTGCTCCAGCTGAGGGTCAGATGTTGATTGTAGCATCGGAGAGAGGGCTGTTATGCTCTGGAAATGAGGGTGACGCTGCCCACTGTAATGGTGTGTGCTTATGCTGACTCAGATTCGGAGTTTACAGCCATGCTTTCCCGGGTGTTCCGGATGTCATTGAAAAACTTGGCAGTATGGAGCTATATTGGTGCCATAAATATGGAACGCCAAAATCTGCATAAGTTTTTACTCTCTCACTACCCTTATGGGTGGGATGGCTGTTCACAGACCACACCCACCCTGCATGTGAGGCCAAGGCACTCTTTATGCATGAGGGTAGTTCTGAGCCGGGGTTGAGCTGCGCTTGTTGACTAACCGTGATCAAAGTCACGGCGCAGGCCTTCGGCCAGACGATGTCCACCTCAGTGGTCCAGAAGCGCCCACCCTGGCTTACCTTGCTGAGGTGCAAGAGGTCGTCAAGCTAAACGCTTTCTCGACACTCCCATCTCACAAGGTGGTCTTTTTGGTGACACTGTCGGGGACTGAGCCCAGCAGTTCTCCTCAGTTAGTGGCAGACCGGGGAGCCTCCCCCGACAAACCATTGAGTTCCTCGTGGGCCCTCAGTCTGCTCGTTGCCAAGGGTGTCGTCCCCTGCAGGAAAAAAAAAAAAACTCCGGCCCAGTCTGCTCTACTGTGTCCGCTGCAGGAAGATGACGCCTCCCGTCTCTGCTACTGTTTAGTGGCTAATGAAAAATCACCCCTGAGACGGGTGACCCAGAGATAAGTGGGGCTGCTCACGTGGCAACGCAGCACGTTCCGGGTGACAATCACTCAGGAGTGCCGCCAAACCTTCAGCCCGTGGTAGGACCCCTTGTTTCTTCGGGCTGGAGTACCCCTAGAGCAGGTGTCCCGGCATGCTGTGGTATTCACAGATGCCTCTGCCATAGGCTGGGGTGCCACGTACAACGGGCAGGCAGTGTCAGGGGTGTGGACGGGCCCCCATCTGCATTTGCACACCAATTGCCTCGAGTTGCTAGCGGTACGCCTTGCTCTGAGCCACCTCAAAGGGCCGCTACGGGGCAAGCATGTACTGGTCCGTACGGACAACACTGCGACCGTTGCGTACATCAACCGTCAAGGTGGTCTACGCTCCCGTCGCATGTCGCAACTCGCCCTGCCATCTCCTCCTCTGGAGTCAGAAGCATCTGAGGTCGCTTCGTGCCATTCATATTCCCGGTGTGCTCAACCGTGTGGCCGACGAGCTATCACGAGCTGCGCGGCCAGGAGAGTGGCGACTCCACCCTCAGGTGGTCCAGCTGATTTGGAGAGAGTTCGGAGAGGCTCAGGTAGACCTGTTTCCCTCACCAGAAACCTCCCATTGCCGGTTGTTTTACTCCCTGTCCGGGGGAACACTCGGAACAGATGCACTGGCGCACAGCTGGCCCCTGGTTCCCAGAACTCTCACTCCTCGCGACAGCCCCTCCCTGGCCCATTCCTCTGAGGAAGGACCTTCTTTCTCAGAGACGGGGCACTCTCTGGCACCCGCGTCCAGACCTCTGGAAACTCCATGTCTGGTCCCTGGACAGGAAGCAGAGGTTCTAGGTGACTTACCCCCCGAGGTACTTAACACCATCACTTCGGCACGTGCACCGTCTACGAGATGGGCTTACACCTTGAAGTGGAACCTGTTCGTCGAGTGGTGTTCTTCTCGTCGAGAGGACCCCCGAAGATGCTCGATCGGTGTCGTGCTTTCCTTCTTGCAGCAGGGGTTGGAGCGTAGGCTGTCCCCCTCCACCCTCAAAGTCCATACTGCTGCTATCTCCGCATATCATGACCACATAGATGGCAAGTCTGTTGGTCAGCACGACCTGGTCGTCAGGTTCCTTAGGGGGGTGAGGCGGTTGAATCCTCCTCGTCCTCCCTCCATACCCTCTTGGGACCTTGCTCTGAAGTGCTCTCAGCACCAGATTGCTCCCTTTGAGCCCTTGCAATCAGCAGACTTAAAGATTCTGTCTATGAAGACTTTGCTGCTGGTTGCATTGGCCTCCGTCAAGAGGGTAGGGGACCTGCAGTCTTTTTCGGTCGACGAATCGTGCCTAGAGTTCGGGCCGGGTGACGGCCACGTGGTACTGAGACCCCGGCCTGGCTATGTGCCCAAGGTTCCTACCACTCCCTTCAGGGACCAGGTAGTGAGCCTGCAAGTGCTGCCCCCGGAGGAGGCAGACCCAGCCCTGGCTTTGCTCTGTCCAGTTTCGCGCTTTGCGACTGTACATAGACAGAACTCAAAGCTTCAGAACCTCAGACCAGCTCTTTGTCTGTTACGGAGGCCAGCAGAAGGGAAAGGCTGTCTCCAAGCAGAGGATGGCCCACTGGATAGTGGACGCCATCGCCCTGGCTTACCAAGCTCAGGGCGTGCCCTGCCCGCTCAGGTTGCATGCGCACTCCACGAGAGGCGTCGCATCTTCCTGGGCGCTGGCTCGTGGCGCCTCGCTAACAGACATCTGTAGAGCTGCGGGCTGGGCGACACCTAACACGTTCGCTAGATTCTATAGCCTTCGTGTCGAGCCGGTCTCCTCCCGTGTTCTCACCTCAGGTCAGAGGCACAGAGAGGCCCCGGCTTAGTGTAGGCTTGCTGCGCTTACATGCGCTTTTTCTCCAGAGAGTCCCTACAAGGCAGACCCTGTTGAGTCCTCCGATCTCCCTTCGGCAGCCGACATGGCGGAGCGTCTGGCGCTAGGCCTATACTCCGTTGTATCCTTGAGAACCGGGTTTAGGCTGGGTACCATATGTGTGACCCTACTGGGATCCCATATGTCTAGTTCCACGGTTGCTCCAAAACGAAGCCCGTGTCTTTCCCTCTGGGAGAACCCCAGTTCTTCCATATGTAGTACAGCCTATGGGTTAGTCCATATGTACTTCTCCACATAACTCCTTCGGGGAAGGATGTGGCTTCCGCAGCGTTCCTTCCCAGCGGAAGGGTACGCTTTCCCAGCGTTATCCTATAGTCTCACTGAATGGGTTTTGGGGAACAGCAGTGATCGACACTCTCTGTGTTAGCCCTGTCTCACCGTCCGTAGGCAAGGGGGTTCAGGTGGCTTACAACAGAGCGCTGGAAGGGGGCAGCCCCTGTGGCGCTTTGGTAGGGATTCCTATTCGTCGGTCTGTCCGACGTACGTCGAACGTGACCGACTGAATGGGAACGTCTCGGTTACAAAGGTAACCCTCGTTCCCTGAAGGAGGGAACGGAGACGTACGTCCCGTCGCCACAGTCGCTGTACCCCGCTGATGCTGCCGCCTATCCGGTTCGGCTCCTCAGCGAAAACCTGAAGATGCAACGCACCTGCTGCTCATTATATACCCGCGCTGCGAGGCGAGCAGCTGATGCATATGATTGCATGCCAATGTGCATTGGCTCGTTGTAGTTACACTCGAAGTAGATTGGCCTCTCTAGCGAGATTCCTATTCGTCGGTCTGTCCGACGTACGTCTCCGTTCCCTCCTTCAGGGAACAAGGGTTACCTTTGTAACCGAGACGTTCTTCTATGGCATTGCTATACTTAAAAAAAGTGACATTTACAGTAAATTGGTTGCCAGCTGTGGTTGCCAGAATTTTACAGTAACAAATACGGTAGCAACAAGTTTTACACATTGACATTTACAGTAAAAACTTACTGTTACACTATTTTACTATAGCATTTTTACAGTCTTTTTTCACTAAAATTACGGTCATTTTAAACTCCCTTTTGGAACCTTTAATTTTAAGAGTGTACAAACAGTTTCTGAAGTACCAGATCAACACATTAGAATGATTTCTTAAGGATTATGTAATTGTTGGATTACAAAATCATTATTATGGAATAATAATAATTGCTGAAAACTGGGCTTTGACCTAAATGGATAAAAAGCCATAAATAGAAAACAATAATTTGAAAAAGTAAAGGTGTGGTCACATTTAACAGTGTTCTGCGAATTGTCAAATCAGTTGCCCATATAAAGCTTTTGTTGTCTATGTAACTACCATTTTGAGATGGTAGCTTGTGTTGAGAGGGTATCAAGCCATTTAAGGGCCATTGGATCACCCACTTTTGAGTAGCATGAAGCTCTGGTAATTCACTTGGGCTAAATGTCACAACATTCCCACTCATTCCATTCATCAGCACAAGTGCTATCAAAGGGTCAATAAGGCTCTGAAAGAAAGAGGTCACTTGTGCAAATGTTGAGTCTGATACAATATCTGACATTTTAAATTGTTTAGAGTCCCTTGTCTTTCTTGGATGGCTGATACAGACAGAATTCAGTCATTAATTTAAAGGTCAGTCACTGATGATTTATTTATGAAGTTGTGGCATTTTTTTGATGAAAGGCTTGTCTTTGAAAAGACAGGATTTTTGTCCTGTATTTTTTTCCCCACAAAGAACTCACCTTTTTTCTTTTTCTTTTTCCTTTTTTTCCCCCCTCACACCTGCCACAGTGCCTGGTGAATCCCTAATTTCATGGTGCTTAACATTTGCATCCTTTTTAAAAAATCCTTTTTTGCATTCATTTAAAAGCAAATTGCACCCTGGGCATTTGCTTGGATGATGTGTTCACTGAAGATGTTCTGTGACTGATGAAACAAACCAAGTCTAAAAACACCTAATTCGCCTGAATGCCTATGTTTTATGAAAAAGCCAATCTGAGCCAGTCTAGGCATGTTTAAATGCACTAATTGTCATCATTTGTAATGAATCCAGTCCGATTTCAGATTCTTAAAGTGCTGTTAATATGAACCCTAACCTTTGCAGTCCACTTCACATACAGTATGCATTACATGCATTCTGATCAAAACTTCAGCGCGTGTGCAGTGCGTCAGTTGGTGTATTCAGAACCTGAGAAAGCCATTGCAATAATGTCACTGGAGCTATGTGAGAATAATTGCCATTTTTGCCTTGACGACATAAGAAAAGACAAAAAGAAACAAAAAGAAAGCTGACATGTCAGAAGAGCATTCTTCATATGTGTAAAACATATGTTAACATACCCATTATAACCCTGCGCATGTGCGCAAGGTATTTTTGAATCTGATTGAGAAAATAATCAGAATCAAGCAGTTACATGCTTGTTTTTCCCATTAATTGGATTATTTTAAGTCTGCACCACCCCTTTCAATCTTATCAAAATTTAATTTAGATTTAATCTGATCGGTTTAGGTAAGCCATCGATACGATTTTAAATGGGTTGTTTGGGGGCATTTAAACGTCTCAGGTTATGACTGTAACCATGGTCTCCTGAGAAGGGAATGAGACGATGTGTTGGGAAGTAGCGACACTATGGGAATACCTCTGCGTGTTTGCATCTTGAAGCATGTGTGAAATCAAAAGTGGTCCTCTGTAATGAAGAAAGCACACTCTTTTGGGGTTTAGCCTCAATCCCAAATCCTTCATATGGGCAAGGACAACAGGGGCATGTTTACCATGGTATAGCATCTCCTCTTCTTTTCAAAACAGTTTGAAGACATCTGGGCATCAAGGTTATGAGTTTCTGGAGTTTTGGTGTTGGAATTTGGTCCCATTCTTGCCTGATATTGGTTTCCAGCTGCTGAAGAGTGCGTGGTCGTCTTTTGTTTAATGGTGCGCCAAATGTTCTCTATAGCTGAAAGATCTGGACCGCAGGCAGGCCAATTCAGCACCCGTACTCTTCTACGACGAAGCCATGCTGTTGTAATAGCTGCAGTATGTGGTTTTGCATTGTCCTGCTGAAATACACAAGGCCTTCCCTGAAATAGATGTTGTCTGGAGGGGAGCATATGTTGCTCTAAAACCTTTATATACCTTTCAGCATTTATAGTGCCTTCCAAAACATGCAAGCTGCCCATACCGTATGCACTTATGCACCCCCATACCATCAGAGATGCTGGCTTTTGAACGCTGATAACACCCTGGAAGGTCTCCCTCCTCTTTAGCCCGGAGGACACAGCATCCGTGATTTCCAGCAAGAATGTCAAATTTGGACTTGTCTGACCATAGAACACTTTTAAATGAGCCTTGGCCCACAGGACACGACGGCGCTTCTGGACCATGTTCACATATGGCTTCCTTTTTGCATGATAGAGCTTTAGTTGGCATCTGCAAATGGCATGTGTTTACTGACAGTCGTTTCTGGAAGTATTCCAGGGCCCATTTAGTAATGTCATGGACACAATCATGCCGACGAGTGATGCAGTGTCATCTGAGGGCCCGAAGACCACAGGCATCCAATAAAGGTTTTCGGCCTTGTCCCTTACGCACAGAGATTTCTCCAGTTTCTCTGAATATTTTGATGATGTTATGCACTGTAGATGATGAGATTTGCAAAGCCTTTGCAATTTGACATTGAGGAACATTGTTTTTTTTTTTTTTTTGTATTCCACAATCTTTTTACGCACTCTTTCACAGATTGGAGAGCCTTTGCCCATCTTTACTTCTGAGAGACTCTGCCTCTCTAAGACATCCCTTTTATAGCTAATCATGTTACAGACCTGATATCAATTAACTTAATTATTTGCTAGATGTTCTCATAGCTGAATCTTTTCAATATTTCTTGCTTTTTCAGGCTTTTTATTGCCCCCATGCCAACTTTTTTGAGACCTGTAGCAGGCATCAAATTTGAAATGAGCTCATTTAGTGGATAAAAGTGTAAAATATCTCAGTTTATACATTTGTTATGTTATCTATGTTCTATTGTAAATAAAATATTGGCTCATGTGATTTGAAAGTTTTTTAGTTTTCATTTTTCATTCAAATTTAAAAAAACATCCCAACATTTCCGGAATTCGGGTTGTAATCATCAATATAATTGAGTATGCGGATGCACTGGAGTTGCAACGGAGCCAGAGCTCTAAAAATCCATATTTACACTAAAAAAAACATGAATTCAAAGATGTTTTATGGGTTTTAAAAAATCCTGGGGAAGTATGCCCAGACTCCCTAAAACAGGCTTAGCCCCCCAATCCATGAAATTCTACCATAGGGAAAAAATAGTATTTTTAAGCACATGTATGTACTTTAGCATAACTAAATGTATTTGTGACGCGCTATAAATTGGTATACTTAAAGTCTGTTAAATTGGAACAACTAATTTCGTGCTAACTGCATTTTAGTTGTCCAAAAGCAGTGCTGCAGTTCAACTAAATTTGTATTAAATATACTTGTTTGTGCTAAAGTGGAACTATTCCAAGTATACTTAAGTACATTTTAAATAGCTACTCTTGTATATCAGTTTTGAAATGCAGAATTCACTCAGCATAAACTTCGAATGTATTTTGGTGACATTACAATTGCAATTCAATTACACTGTAAAAGTATGAACATAGATTAATTTTATACTGATAACAAACTGAGGTCATACTATCCTTTACTTTTAGTGATTTTAGTGATAATGGCATAGCTTAGGAATTTGCCTTTTATTGACATTTTACAGACACCACCTATAGTATACCAGTAGCTCACTTATCTGGAAAACATCAGTGAGACACTGGGAACAGATATATGTACACTAAATGTAGGAAACACTACGGACTGGATTTGAACCCGGGTCACTGTCACACAAGCACACTCTGTTTACTAGTTGTGCCACCATGCAGATATACACAAACGCAAAACCTGGGTTACTCTGTGTTCTCTCTATACTGTTACGAGTTTTTAATGTAGCCAATATCAGATTTCCAGTGTGAACAGATCATGTTTCTGAACTGACCTGTATGTGCAAAAGAACGATACAAACGGTGTTGCCAGGTTTTTACCACAAAATCCACTGAACTGCTTCTCAAAACTACTCCAAAACTAGTCTAATCACGTTCCGTGGGGTATCCCGGTAAAAATTGGGTTCCGGGGGTTAAATATCACGTTAGTGCGGTCACTTCAACCCAGTCGCAAAGCAACCCGCGGCAAAAGTGAAAAAGTAACCCAATTCTGGGGGAAAATGGCGGCTGTGGCAACACACACAGTGCACTATCATACGGAAGTAAACACGGAGGGCATTAAAGTAAGCGATTACGCGTTTATTTATAGTGTGATCTGCCACAGAAGCAAGCGAAATTATGCGCAGGCAAGATGTCAACCTGAATGGTTGTGTTGGTTCGAGCTCTGAGGCGATTTGGGGAGTTTGCATTTTCTGGGCAAATCTGTAACTTGTATTTACAAGGTAGGAACTCTCTTTAATAGTAGAATTCATTAATTTTTTCATTACTAAAAACTTCAACAGACTGTGACCTATATTGATAAATCACACTGCCAGCCCAATTTTCCAAAATGCCAAAGAACAAAGACAGAAAGTTACTTTTTTCGCTTCTCAGAGGATCATCTGGAGACATTGATTCATCCCCAAATACTCCAACAGGCAGTCCTCTTTCAAAAAAACACTGTCAGCAAGAAGACCCCAAAGACTCTAATGCCGATATACTTTATGCTGTCAATGCCCTCACTGATCGCTTTTCAGCAATGGAACAACAAATTGCCCAGAACTCGGTCGCTATAGTTAATCTTTCAAAGGTGGCTGACTTTGTGGCCGAGGAGATGAAATCGCTATCTGCAAGGGTCAAGACTAACGAGAACATGGTGTCGCAATTGAGCAGGTGGTCTGGATGGTTCAAGGCAAGTGTGATCAAGCTGAGATCTACAGTAGGAGATGGAATTTGAGGCTAAACAACTTCAGAGAAACAGAAGGAGAAAACATCAGAAGCAAAGGCTAGAAATCCTAAAAATTCCGACTCCGGATGAGATAGATGGCATCCGATTTTACGTTGACACAATCCACAGGACTGGATGTCCTGGGACAGGAAGTAACCCTCCTAGGCCCTCATCCGATCATCCAGTTCGCGCTCTGGACCTACAGAGAGAAAGTCTGGAAAGCTGCACATTCTGCACTCAAGGAAAGAAGTGTTTGCCTGGCAGAAGACCTGATATTTGCAGAAAGACAACAGAGGAAGTTACTATGGCCAGGGGTAAACGCGGCGAGAGAAGATGGGAAGAGAGCTTACTTTCATGGAGCAGATGCTTTTATTGATGGAGAAAAACTGTCTGTTGACAAAATGTCAAGATGAATATTAACTGATAGGAGTTATTGACTATGCTGGCTAGACCGTCGAACTGAAATAGTGTGCTTAGTCTTCGGGCCGTAAAGCATTCGTTCAGATGATGAGTGGTATAGTTGTTAAACTGGATAATTCTGTATTTGACTTAGGGAATTTTTATGGTCACAATTCTTCAATCTAAGCTAAAAATATGTGAGGTCACACACTCTGTATCAGTATTGATGGGGAAATATCAAGGTGCCTTTTTGATAATAGGCGGTGATTTTAATGATGCCCCAGATGATTTCTTAGATCGTTTCCCTCCACATACGATTTCTTCTTCGAAATTTAAATGTACTACCTTTCTATGTACCCATCTTTCTATAGTGGTTATTTGGAGATTCTTGAATTTATTGAAAAGTGTTATTCTTGGAGTTACTCCTCTAGATCTTTGCAATCAAGGATTGATTTATGGTTAATCGACCCAGGATGTGTTTAATGTGTTACTGAAGATGCTTATTGCCATGCACCTTTTTCGGATCATAAAATGATTGTTTTGGCACTTTCTGGTTGTGATATTAAAAATAATAGTATGCAAGGTTATTGGAAATTAAATAACACGTTGCTTAGTAATGAGGGGTGTATTACCCAGGTTCAAGAAGTAGCACAACAGATTTTTGGGAGTAAGCAAATGGCACATGTTAAGAAATGGGAGTTAAGTTTATTAGGCAGTCTGTGGTATATTTTAGTAAACAAGTAAATAATAATTTGAATAAGGAAAAGGCACTTGTGACAGAATTCGACTTTTTTTTTTGAAAAATAGTCATTATCCCTTATAATAATAGTCATTATCCCTTTTTGTTCAAGATTCGATTAGTAAGAAAATGAATGCTTTATTTACTAAATTTGTTTGGAGGAATAAACATCATAATTTAAGAAAGGAAGTTCTTCAGGGTCCAAGAAATGAGGGTGGTTTTGAGCTTTTGGACTTTTTCGGTTTAAATTATACTTTCAAAGTATAATGGCTCAGAAGCTGTCTACTTAAATCAGAATCAATATGGTTTTTTATACCATATAATATTTTTTAAAAAGGTTGGAGGTTTACGCTTTTTGTTGTGTGATTACTCTTCTAGCAAACTGCCTGTGGCATATCCAATTTCTATCAACAAGCTCTTAAGGCCTGGAAGTTATGTTATGTACATACCTTTTCCCCACATAAAGCAATCTTGTGGAATAATGCTTATATTACAGTTAACCAGAAATCTCTTTATTTACAGAGTTGGATGGATAAAGGAATTTATTTTTTATCTGACCTTTTTGATCAGTCAGCTCAGTTGCTTTCTTCTGAAAATTTTATGAATAAATGGGCATTTCCTATTAAATATAAAGAATATTATTCTGTGATAAACACCATTCCCACAGGTTTATTGATGTTAATGAGAAGCCATATGTCGTCCCTTGACATTTGTAGAATTTAACCTGTTTTTCATTTAAATGGGGAGGACATTAACAGTAAAAATTGCAATTTTTTATTAAAAATCTATTTTATGAAAATATATCTATTAGGCCTAGAGGAAAATTTTTCTGGAACATTTGTTTCCAATTATTTGGAAAAAAAGCTTGGCTGCTTCCCTTTCAGCTTTATATATCTATCAGATTTCAGGAAATACATATGAAAGTACTTCATAATATTTATGTTAGTAACTATACTTTATCAAAATTTACGGATATTGATGAAAAAAGTTCATTTTGTTCAGATCAGCCAGAAAGAATTCTACATCTTTTCTTTGAATGTTACCATTCCAAAAATATTTTGTACATATAGCCCTTAATTTTTTTTCATGTAATGTATACCCATTCCTTTAATTGTGTTATTTTTTTTGATGCCTTGTTAAAGTTGTACATGTCGTATATTATGTCCTTAATGTCTAATTAAAAAAATAATAATAATAAATAAATAAAAAAAACTAACTATTCACACTGCAGTCTCATAACCCAATTCAGGCTACAAAAATATAATTAAAAAAAAAGAAAAAAAAAAAAAAGCGAAAAGTGAAAATGGTAAAAACACAAACTTGTTACACTTAGAATTAGGTTCTTTGTAGGTAAAGAGAAGCCATTGCAATTGCAGTAAGGCATGCCACAAGCCTCAGTCTTAGATCCTCTCTTCTTCTAGTTTGTGTCCACATTGAATGAGCAGCATTTTTATTGCCATTGTCATGGAATAACCTTCTTGGCAATGTTCAGGACTCAGATACATTTTAGTTTGTCCAGAGGTCTAGACTGAGGACTCATCTTTGTAGCCATTCACTTAACCATGTACAGCTTTTAGTTAAAGTGTCCTCCTTGTTGATTGTTCCATTTTACTTTAAAATGCTGCAGCTTAGTAGGGCAATTCTAGTTTATCATTTAAGTAGCTTAATACATGGGTAACATCAGCAGCTGAAACATCTAGCTTTTCTAATGGTGGTCTAGTTCACTGCAGAAGAGGTTTTCTTGTTGATAGGAAATACTCTTTGACTTCGGACTTGACTATTCTACTGCCTCGGCTTGTTTCATCTGTTTGCTTGTACTCCATTTTAAAATAAGTCTGAACAAAGAAAAGTGATTTATGAAGTCATCAGACATCTTTATTTAAAAATGTGGTACCACATTTGAGTATGCAACAATTTGTGTAAAGCATTACTCAGCCACTGGACTTATCAGCTTCAGCCTAAGGCCCAACAAATGAGATTTGAATCCAGCTATTCTTTTTTAGCTATTCAGCTATCATGTATATAGCACAAACATGCCTTTTTACTTATTTATACATTCTCAGATAGAATGAACAATTAACAATGTGTGTGCAGCTAATTGGAAAATTATTTAAGGTACACACCATCAGTAGAATTGTCTTTATATCTCTAGATGCATTATTCACATGCTTAGTGAAAGTTGCTTTGGCAAAGCTGGAAAAGTCATTGTTAAAAGAGCCAACATATCTCCAACGGAAGAAAAGCAAGTTAACCTAGTCCCATTTCTTCCTAGTTTCCTCTACCCACGTGAAAATCAGTTGGTGGCCAGGTACCTCAGATCTGGACCAATCAGACACACAAATTATTCATTATATTTAATGAATAATCTAGCAAACTCACTCTCCCAACAAAGGTCTGTGAACCATCCCCCAAAACTGCAACAAACATCCAAAATGCAGCTAACACCAGGCTTCTGGTTACAGGACACATGGAGACTGATGAGACTTTATAACCGAAAGGAATTTAGAGAGGGTTTTGGCTCACTCAGTTTTCATTGAAAAGGACAAATAAACCATTTTAATATTCTATATATATACTATATAACCACTTGAGAAATGTGTAAACCTGTATCCAATCTTATGAGTTTCCTATAATAGGGGTATATATATATTCCTTTTCTATGTATTAATTCAAGCTCTTTTGGATTAATGTTTCAGAATTGCATATGGTTAACTAAGATCACATGTGTAGCAAGTTTGGTATCTATGGACTCCAACATTCGTTTCCCATTTGTTCATTTACATTACATTTTGTTAACTCTGTGACACATAAGTGTTATAAGAATCTTGAAGGTTCTTCTCTTGAATACCTCATCAAATTACATATGCAAATGCCCTGCTAGAAGGACAAAGGATTGTAAACTTTCCCTCCGAAAGCTTAAGTGACCATTGGCTCACCGACCCCTTGGAGTCGGGATCTCCACACAGAGTTAAAGGGCAACTTCACAGTGACCTCCCTTTCTTCTTCCTTCTACTGCTGCTGCTTCTGGTTGATGTGTGTGTGGGATCCCATCGGGGCCCATGGGCACAGACAGGCTTTGACCACAGCCTGCTATGTCCATGTCTTATGTCTCCATTCTGCGTGGCCTGTTTACGTTTTCTGGTTTCATTCTGTCACTTTCCATTTTACCCATGTATGTGTGATTGTGTGTATGTATTTGTTTAGAACAGATGTGTTTGTGATTTAGTTTATAAAACTTGTGCACAATACATATTTGGTTCTGATTCCCTGCTTGCAACAAGGTCTATTTAATGATTCCTGGTCTTGTTACATGCTCTACGTGCGGTTCATGCTAAGAACTAATTATTTTTCTGTGGCCATGAAAATTTCATTTTTCGACTCCCATCACTTCAGGACACAAGTGATGTAAAAAGGCAAAAGACACTTATTAGCACCTTCAGTCTGTACAACTATCTATGAGGGACCTCCATTCTGGAGGGATAAATCTCGCCATAGAAAGTCATATTTGAGTGTTTATTATAGAATATTCTCAAAAGTAAAAATCATGCAGGTTTTAAATGACATGAAAGTGAAATTTTAATACTTGAGTAAACCATCCCTTTCAAAAAAATGAGTAACAAATGAAAATAGAACAAAAATACAGGTCTTATCCTTTTATTGTCCTCATCCCTAACCAG
Source organism: Ctenopharyngodon idella (assembly GCF_019924925.1). Taxonomy (NCBI): domain Eukaryota; kingdom Metazoa; phylum Chordata; class Actinopteri; order Cypriniformes; family Xenocyprididae; genus Ctenopharyngodon; species Ctenopharyngodon idella. The sequence goes on from NC_067238.1 coordinate 2,970,667, forward strand.
AAATAATGATTAAAGACATAGTGGGCAAACTGGAGAAGCTTTTTTTTTTTTTTTTCATTCAAATTTTGCTTGTGATTATTGTCTTTTCAGCTGCTCAGTTACAATAAATTCAGTTTTTTAGCAGATTAGCTATAACTCACAATATGAAGTTTTAGCCTGTCCTGTAATTGTAAATAAATAGGCTTCATGGAGCAGATGTGGATGAATAGATTTACAGTCAAGGTTAGACTTGTCATAGGAATGAGCTGTGAAAAATATGTGTGAAAAATATGTGTGAAGACAGTGTGAAAAACCTGCAGATTTCTGAAAATATATCTCTTTGCCCTGACCGAATCTGATTATGGGTGAGAATACCTCAAAGTTGGTTTGCCTCTTTAGAGGTGACCTGTGTGAGCTGATATGGTGTGTGTGTGTATAAATAAAATGTGTGTTTATGTGTGTCGCTCGACCATTGCTGTGTGTGTGAGGTGTGAAGGTGGAGGTGGTAGTCACACCTGTGTGCACATATAGAGAGGAATACAAGAAAGGTCAGAGATATAGGCCTATGTGTATCTTTGGAGTCAGAGTATAAGGGAGAGCGGGGCACAACCTAATGCTTTTTGACTTTCTCAGTTTGTGTAAATCTACTTAGGGTTCAGGAATTTCTTTTGTTCCACATTAATTTCACACGTCTGGTACAAATATGTGGCTTTGTTTCATTAATACAGTGTATACTTTTTTCTTTATTTACCCCGAAATAAGGGAAGTGAAATGTGACAACGTGCCCCATAGGTGGGGCACATTGTAACATGTGATGGGGCACGTTGTAACAGGACCATATGACAGCTAAAAATTTTATCTGACTTAATTTAAAAAATATACACGACAAACTAAAATATTTTGTCAATAAAAGACAATAATTTTTTTTATTTTTTCATATAAAATAAGAGCATTTTTTTAGAAACATTTCTTGAAATAATATTTTCTGGATGTTCACGTTCTTCCTCTCAGTCTTTATTCACCTTTTTTTCCATAGTTTATCAACAGAAATTCATAAAAGTTAATTATGCCAGTTATATCGTAACTGTATAGAATAGCATAGTTCTAATAGCAGGGGCACATTGTAATGCAGTGTTACAACGAACCCTATCTGTGCAACTGGACTTTAAACCTGGTTAGTGTCTTCTGATAGTTAGTGAAGCATTAAATAACTACCCAAACTGCTAAACAACAGATTGAAGATTAAAATATAATATAAAATATAAATATTTAAATAAAAACAAAAAATATAGATGAAAAATTAGCTTGAGTAAGAAATTTACTTTTGCTATTGTTAAATAAATGTTCAGTAATATCTTCCAAAGATGTTTGAATTTTGGCGCAATTTTTTCTCTATATATTGTCGATATGGCAACTAATAAATACGCTAAGTTTCTTCATGCTAGCTTGTGTGGAAGTATTTAAACTATGTGTGTTACAACTAACCCCGCGTTAGTTTGTGCCCTGCGCTCCCCTAAGTACTGAAAAACACACTGTACATAGGGACAGACAGGACACATTTACATAGCTTAAATTAGCATGGTAAACAGTATTGTGCTAGTGGAATGAAGGCAGAAAATGTTCAAGGAATAGTTCACCCTCATGTCATTTCAAGCCTGTTACAGGCATACATTATTTCAGCCAAAATTTGTTTCATTTATCAAATGAAATGATATGGTCATTGACATTAAATTTCAGCCTGCATCACTGAAAATTATTTAACAACTTTAGAGTCAGTTAATAATGGTGGAGGTTGCAACATAGGCTCATTGGAAAAACATGTCTCTGCCTTTTATTTCTTTTCAAACTAATTATGATAACAGACTTATAAAGATAACAAACTGATAAAGACTTACATGGAACAGTTCCTTGCACAATACTATGTTATGACCTCAAAACACCAAATTCATGACTTGTAAATGAACACATTTCCACCTTTGCATCACATAACCAGACCCATATATATGGCTTTTCTGACATTGCACTTGCAATGCAGAGTACGTTAATAGAAATCCCATGAAACACAAGTCATGATAAAAAAGCAGGCATGGTTGCTTCGGCATATGCGTTTTTAAGTTAACTCCATTAAAGGGATAGAAAATAGAAAAATGAAAATTTGCTGTTAATTTATTCACCCTCAGACCTCAGACCATCCAAGATGTAGGTAACTTTTTTTTTTCTTCAGTAGAAGAGTAAAAAAGATTTTTAGCTGAAACTATGGTCCTTGGTGATTCATATAATGAAAGTCAATGGATGCAGTCACTTTAAAAAAAAAAAAAAAAAAAAAAATATATATATATATATATATATATATATATATATATATATATACAGAGCTGGGTAGTAACAGATTACATGTAATCTGGATTATGTAATCAGATTCCAAAAATCAAGTACTTGTAATTATTACTTGTAATTGTTGGTGAAGTAAACTAATTTTTAAAATACTAATCAGACTACAGTTACTTTTTTATGGATTACATGATTACATATTATTTACACAATGGCAGTAAGTTGTTCACAATTCATTGATTCTCCTAACTTTTCATTTTTTTAACGTTTATATTTTGTGATTCTTCAAGTTTTTCCGTCAGTAAGGGGGAAATATAGATGAGATAAATATGAAATATATTTATATATATATATATATATATATTAATAATAATAATAACAGTATATATGAAATATAGATGAAATATTTGATGTAGCAGTGATATTGCTGTGAATTTCATGTTTTTTCAATAGTTTTTTTTTTTTTTTGTAATGTTGCTGCTTTCTAAATTTACTTAATTTTAATTAAATATGTTTTAAAATCATAAGATGTGATTTTGTTTGATTCAGTTTTACTATCAGCAAACACTAACAGGTACATTAAGTGTTAGTATTTTGAAGTATTAATATATTTTTTTGGAATAATTCTTTTCTTTGTATCTGTCAAAATAGTACAAGAATATCCTAAACAAAAGTAATCTAAATGTACAAAAGTAATCTAAATGTAATCCAAAAGTAGTCAGTTTACATTTCCAAAAATGTGTAATCTAAGAGATTATATTACTGATTACAATTCATAAGTAATCTACCCAGCTCTGTATATACAGTGCTCAGCGTAAATGAGTACACCCCCTTTGAAAAGTAACATTTTAAACAATATCTCAATGAACACAAAAACAATTTCCAAAATGTTGACAAGACTAAGTTTAATATAACATCTGTTTAACTTATAACATGAATTCATTTTTTTGTGTCTGCGTATGTTTTTTTGAAACTCAAAGTGATGCCACCTATTGACTTTCATTTTTGGGTGAACTATCCCTTTAACGCATTGATTTACATTCCACATTTAAGTTAATGTCTCAGATAAAACTGAACATGCTTTCATCGCCAGCTCACTGGATATTTCAATTTGAAAGCATTGCAAAACATGCTAGAAGCAATGTAATATTTTGCAGAAATGTACACAGGCACATTTTCCTTTCATTACACATGTCTGTGTACATTTTGATAATTTCATTTCCTTTTCTTTTTTTTTTTTTTTGATTGATTTTGGCCTGATATTTTTTGGTTTGTGGTTTACAAATTGGTTTACTGCTTCAATATTTTCCACATGTAAGCGTCACTGAAACGCCTCTTTCATTTGATTGGTCAGATCGCCTCATCTTCTATATGGCATTAATTCACTTCTTGTCCCCACAGTGTAGGGACTTTGTCCCCTATCCTTAATAATTGAAATGGTCAAAACATACACATACTCACACATCACAAAAACTTTCATTTTGGCCTCAGAAACCAACATAGTTACTGTGTTAGGCTACTATTCATCTGCGTGTCATAACTCCTCCAGGATTAGTGCATATTTCTTGAAAATGATTTTTACAACAGGATCTTCACATCAATTACCTCTCTCTCTCCTCCCACCCTCATAGTCCTCCTACTCTCTGTCAGAGTTGAGGCATTTCAGCTTTATCTTTTGATATTTTCTCATTTCATAATCTTCTCTGCCTTTCTGGATTCTCTGGCACTTTTATACCTGCTGTATCCATGCAAAAGGAAAAGAAAAAGAAAGTTTCCTTTGATGTTTTTCAAAATGAATGCATTCCACCAAGGATGTTCATCCTCCTTTTACTGTCTCGTCACATCATCTGCTTTAATGTACCAGCATGCAAAATTTGTACACGTATAACACACAACTGTCTTCACTCCTATTGGTAGTTAGTGTGTCATGTCACTACTTATTTACATGAAGTGAAACTTTTCTTATTTTTGTTATATCACAATGCCAATGGTTGCTGTCCTTTGTGTTGCTGGAAATCACTTTCATTGAAAATGAATGAATTTTATTAATTTTGTTGCTGCAAAATGCTGTTGATACTAAAAAGACAATCATACACAGAATCTCAAAATCTGAGCTTGCCTGAATCTGTTTAATGCACAAATATGTTAAACTTAAGCTCCATAATTACTTCTAATGTCTTTGAAATTTGATTAAAATGGACTGCCGAATGTACTGACAAGTGTTGGTAAATTAAAATATGCTTTAATGTAATTTCTTTAACCTTTCAAAACCTGAAGGCATTTTTGTAGAGTTGTTTAGAGTTGCTTTTTTTTTTTTTTCTGACATACACAAAAGTAAAGACTCATAAGACTAGTTTTGCAAGGGAGAGTGAAAAGGTAGGTATCGTTTGATATAACACTTTTTAAATTTGTAGAAAATTTAAATTACATTACATTTGGACATTCTCATGCTGAGAAACTGCTGATAAAAGACAAACAATAATATAATTTTATTATAATTTTACATATATTTCTTAATTGACACAAGAATTTAGGAAGGAAATAAGATAGGAGGAAAATTATTTTTTGGTGAAGCTCTCCTACATGACAGCTGCATCTGGATCAAATTTTGTGGTGATAACAAAGTAATCAAAAGTTACAAAAGAACTGAGGTGACCTTTAGCCCTTGACCCCCTGTAATGGCCATTTTTAAAATTGTTCCTTCACGAGGAATCTGCTGTAAATAGGCCTAATGATGTGCCATTTTCCACAAACATGTTTCATGAAGTTACGTGAAGTTAAATGTGACATAAATGCTGCATCCATATTATTATTTACATGGGTCTTGTGGGGCTTCAGGTACAAAACCCCCCTCAAGTTTAATCAAAGCACAAAACAATTGCTTGTTGTAATCTACTCCATGAGACCATTCAAAAGATATATGACACATGACTATCTGAGCTGTATGATGTTTTTGAAACATTGCAATTGAGGCTAAAAAGCAGATTTGTATACGCGTTCGCTGCACTGTCAAAGAAAATAAGCAAAATGAAGGAGCTGAATTCAACCCGACCGCCAGAGAATGCAGAACGCCCCGGGTTACTTCACTGTAACCCTGTTCCCTGAAAAAGCGGGAACGAGAAGCTGCGCTTAATTCAGCGCTATGGGAACGTCTTTAGTCGTGACCAGCTGTGAATATATGTGTAAAACAATGTCAATGAAATTGACATATATTTATAGCCTGCGCGACGTCATCGGAACACGCCGATGCGAGGCTATAATTAGATGAACCGCAGGTGCGTCAGCAGATATTTTGTCTGAAGAGCAGTCCTGGGACATCCCAGTGCAGCAATGAAACCCAGCTTCTCATTCCCGCCTTTTCAGGGAACAGGGTTACAGTGAAGTAAACCGGGACGTTCCCTTTCAAAGGCTACACTCGAGCTACGCTTAATTCAGCACTATGGGAACGAGAATACCCACGCTGCCACACTGTGTGTCCGGACCCCCAGGCTGTGAAGTGTGTCAAAAGCGCGGAGAGTCTCAGACACTAGCTTGTGATGTTGACTCAAGAATGTAAGAGCCCGGAGTAACATGAACATCCAAACTATAAAACTTCATGAATGTGCGCGGAGAGGACCAACCTGCTGCATCACAAACATTTTGTAAGGGGGCACCCCCTGCCAAAGCTCTAGAAGAGGCAACCCCCCTGGTGGAATGAGCCCTGATGCCTGTTAGTGAAGTGTGACCACATGCCTCATAGGCAAGGGCAATAGCATCTCTCACCCAACGCGACACAGTCTGTTTTGTGGCGGCCGCAGCTCTGTTACGACCGCCATGACAAACAAACAGTTGCTCTGACTTATGCCACTGGCTAGTGCGGTGGACGTAGGTCTGAAGAGCACGGACTGGACACAGTCTGTGAAGTCTCTCCTGCTCCTGCTTGGTCCATGAGGGCAGCGGCAGACAAGTATGAGGAAATCTTTGAGAAGGCTGAAGCCCCAAGTATTGCCAAGATGATCCAGAGGGGGAAAAGTCATGATGCTGAAACAAAAACCTCACTGTTTCTTGAGTGGTGGAGATAGGACAGTATTGGAGCAGCTGGCAAACCGGAGAGTGGAGGGTGTCGCTGTGACAATTGTCAGCCTGGAAGAAAAGAAATGACCCTAGCGGAAGAGAAGGAACTTGAGATCATAAGAGAAGGTTTCACCTATGTTGAAGAGGATTCCCACAGCAAGTCTCCACATGGGGATACAAAGTATCCATGAATTCAGGACCCAGCTACCCTTCCATACAACCAAGTGGAGTGGAAAGCATTTTTCTAAGAACAGAGAAACAACTCAAGAGAGTACTAGAGTGGCTGGGCATTTATGCTGTTCAAGTCCATGACATGGTTGAAAGAAGAGCAGCAACAAAACTCACCAAGGAAGTGATTGATAGTTGGACCAATTTGGTATGTCAGCCACTTGGTGGCACCAAATCCCCACTCAACAACCACTCCAGTGTGGCTGGTCTGGAATAGTAGCCAAAAATTCAAGGGATTGAGCATGTATGATCTTATTCTAAAAGGACCAGATGTACTCAACCCTATCAGAGCTGTCTTCGATTCAGAAAGGGAGTGTTTGCTGCTCTTGGAGACATTAAAAAGTTGCATAACTCTGAGTGGCTGGAAGAGCGTGAAGTGCACCTTCACAAGTTCCTTTGGAGAGATACTGAGGAAGAAGAAATAGGTGAGTATGCCATCACAAGGGTTAACATTGGAGATTGCCCAATTGAATGCATTGCACAATTAGCTATGCGTGAGACAGCAAGATTGGCAAAGCTTGCTCATTTGAAGGAGGAGCGCAGAGTCCTTGAGGAGGATAGCTATGTGGATGACATCCTTACATCCCACAATGACCAGGAGAGACTGACCACAATAATGAATGGACTTGAAGAGATTCTGACAGCTGTCGGATTTGCACTCAAGCCATGGGTTCAGTCAAGGCAAAGTGGGAGGCAAATGACTGGCACGCAAACTCAAGGTCAAGTGATCATACTTCCAAACCAGATGGAGTAAGAAAACAAGGCTTTAGGCACAGGGTACTTGGTAGAAGAGGATAAAATCTACATTATGACTTCCGTTAACTTCTCAAAAAGGAAAAAGAAGATGAGAACAGGCCAGAATCTCCTTGAAGACAAAGTGAAACTTAAAATGCCTAACCCTTAGACCAGGAGACATCTGCTAGGCCAGGTTCCTGGGCTCTATGATCAAGAGGCAGGAAATGGGAGCTTAATTCCACAAACATGGGACAAGCCACTTTTGGAAAATCTCAGGAATGAAGCCATCAAACTCTATGAGGAGTATGTGCAACTTGGTCAAGTTAAGTTTCACAGAAGTCTCACACCAGTTGGCTGGATAGGAAAACCATGGGGGATCACATTCTCAGATGGTAGCGACAAGACATTTAGAGCTGTATTGTACCTAAGGTGGGACACAGACCAAAGAGTAGATGTAAGATTAGTCGAGTCCAAGGCCAAGTTTGCACCGTTGGACCAGAAGGGAGATGTTATCAAGGCTGAGATCTGTGGTGCAGGTTTTGCTGTGCATTTCAAGAAGTACTTTGAGAAGCATGGCCGGATGGAAGTTGAGAGTTGGTTCCACCTGGTAGACTGTCAAACTATGCTGGGGGCCATTCAACGTGATAGTTATGAGTACCAGGCATTCTTCGCAAACAGAGTCAGGGAAATCCGAAAGGCTGGGCCAGTGAGAGACTGGTGGTGGATCCCAGGGGACTTCAATTTCGCAGACCTCATCACAAGGTGGGGCACTCCTAAGGATCTTAATGAAGATTCTGTATGGCAGAAGGGACCACAATTCCTCAGGCGTCCAGTAGAAGAGTGGCCAAAGAAATCTGCTGCAGAGGTTACTGCTGATGCATGGGTTAATGATAGTTAATAAACTGCAAAGGAAGAGATGAAAAGCTGCAAGGGCAAACGAGAGACCTATAGACGCAAGAACCCAGAGCAGAGAGGATTGAGTAGAGTACATCACTCCCAACTCTCTTTTGTTAGGAAGGTCATGACCAAAGGGAGACCCAGGTGACTTTGATTTCGTAGGCTATCCCTACAAAAGATTAAAGATTATCCAGGGAGAAGTTAACAATTTTTGGAAGAAATGGAGTCAGTTAGCTGGCCCAAATTTGTTTGTGAGAAGCAAGTGGCACACGAAATAGCGGAACATTGCTGTGGGGGACATAGTCTGGTTGGATGACCGAAATGCACTTAGAAGTTAGTACAAGCTAGCCAGAGTGGTCAAAGTCAATCCTGATCACAAGGATGTTGTCAGAGATGTGTATGTTAGAATCTTTACACACTACCCAAATTCCAAGTATAAAGCCCAACCAAGCAAGAGTCACAGACAAAACAAGGAAAGTCACCAAAAAGTTGACAAAAAAAATTCCTGCAACCATCCTCCATAGAGATGTTAGACGATTAGTTGTCTTGATTCCTGCAGAAGAACAGACAGAACAGAATGAAAGTGTGACCTACTTGGGTTCAAGAACCAGTAGTTCAAGTGGGAGGTGTGAGGCTAAAAAGCAGATTTGTGTACACGATTGCTGCATTGTCAAAGAAAATAAGCAATACGGAAGAAAGTGAAACTCACATGGCAGGTGCATGCATGCAGGACTAGAGTGCAGAGAAGTTGGAGATGCGATTGTTTCAGTGAGATAACGCGGATTAGATGCACAAGCACTTTCTGTATGAGGATGACGTGCTGAAAAGTTAAAAGACTGTGAGTAACACACAAGACAGGAAACGCATCAGCAGTCGGTCATCTCAGGGACACTGATGGTATGATAATATCTCTCTTTAATAATAAGAAGGACTGATTATCACTTGAATCCGTGTTATTTGATTAATATAATGTACAATACGAAGGAGAACAGTACCCAGATAGCATGGTGACATTGATACAACGTTGAGTTTTGATCCAAACCATCATTTTGGTTTGGTTTAGGGGAGGGCCTTCATAATTTTAGCAAGTCTGTTGAAAAATGGCTGAAAAACATCCATTGTAGTTTGAAATTGGCCACTGATTGGTAAACACACATTTTGGTTTTGCATGTGCACTTCTCCTCATTTGAGAGAAAACACAGGTGCATCCTATACAGTAGTGCTGTTTGTTCAACCACCTGACTTGTCTGGATTTCAAACAATGTTCTTTCTTATTGTTTCTATGTTCTATTGTTTTTTTTGTTTGTTTTTTTTTGTGCTTGATATTTGCATTTGATTTATTTGTTACTGAATCTAATAAGATATATTTATTTTAAAAAAAGTTTTCTTTTTTATTTTCTAAATTCCATTTTCTAAATTCTTAAAAAGTACATGCATCTTGCTTTAGTAATATTTATTAGGAATTTTATAATTAAAGTTCCAACAACATTTCTTGAAGTGCAAGTGACATGAACATGAGCAAGAATATCATACTTTACACATAGTCCATTGTATTGCATCTACGTTGGAGCACCTTTCCTTCTTTCTTTTAATAGGAATGAAGACAGATGAGGATGGACAATAAAAAAAAAAAAAAAAAAAAATTAAAAAAAGAGAAGCACCCTCTTGATAATTGTGACATTGATAATACACCGAGTTGTAGTCGATAGGATTATCACCTGACCTGGGACTTGATGCTATCCTGTGCCTTATCTCCTACTCCCTCAATACTGCTTAATCAGGTAATCATTCATATTCCTGAATCTGTATTAAATTTAAGGAATGCAGCTGATCTCCATTCAGTTTAGCCTGTTTCCACTGAAACACAATCACAAAAAAAAAAAAAAAAACCTACACTTTGTGTTTGAGAAAGTGACTGACATGGCTATTTTGTGATATTTTAACAGATTAAGGTCTACATAAGGCGAATCTGCAGCTTTAAAAAAAAAAAAATCATAAAAAAACTAAGTTATTTTATTTTACAAGATAAACTTAGAAAATGAACTGAAATTTATGTAATGGCCATAGTTCAGAGGTGTTTATTCCTCTTCATGATGAGTTTAGCTCCAACACACCTGGCTTGAATGTTTTCTTTTGTCCTACTGACCTTGATTAGCTTCAGGTGTGTTGAATTAGTGCTGGAGATAAAAGATTGGACACTTTCCCATAGTGTTATTGAAGTGTTGATAAATAGATTAAATATACATAATTTAACAGTTTTATAAATATACGCTGCAAAAAATGCTTTTCTTGCTTAGAGTTTTTGTCTTGTGTCTAGTCCAAATATCTAAAAATTCTTAAATCAAGAAGCATTTTTGTAATGCATCGTCACATCGGCTGGGATCCATATGCAAAGCTTTATTGAAAGGTGAGCGTAGTTGTACAGGCATGGTCTAACAGGAACAAACAAGAACAGCAAGGTACAGGCAGAGTCGTGGTCGGGATACAGGCAGTAGATCAGGGCAGGCAGATATTGTTCACAATCCAGATAACAACAAACAGTTCAAAGGCAGGCAGCAGGGAATCGTAAACGGTAAACAGACAGGATCGGTAACAGACAGGCAGACAAGATATAAACGCTCAGAAATGTACACAATGTGAAACAAGACTTCGCAATGAGGTGGTGTGTGTGTGAGTCTTTTATAGTCCAAGTGATGATCTACAGGTGTGTGTGGCAATTGGTGATTGGTGTGGAATGTGTGCATGTGACTGGTAGGGAGGATTATGGGAATTAGAGTCCAAGAACAGACGGTGATCATGACAATTTTCTAGAGAAGTAAAAATTATTGTCTTGTTTTCAGAGGAAAAAAAAAAAAAAAACAACAAAACATTAAAACATAATGGTTTATAATCTGCTTTAAAGTGAAACATTTAATTTGACAATTACAAAGTGTGCTTAAGTGTGTTAAGAAACATATAGGCATACTTAAGTAGCATTTTATTTAATTAACATTATCTTGAAGTAGTTTTTTTTAAAATAAACTTTTAAGTTTTGAAGAACACTACAAGTGAATATTCGGTAACACTTTATAATAACGTTCAGTTATAAGTCACTTAAATTATTAGTTGATGATGAACTAATCATTTACAAAACATGATTATATGTTCATAAATGATAAGTGATATGTTAACATTTTATGAATGTTTTATTAATTCAGTTATAGGTCATTTATAAATTATTAGATAATGTTGAACAAATCATTTACAAAACATGAATATACATTCATAAATTATTAATAAGTGATATACTAACATTTTATGAATGTTTTATTAATTCGGTTGTAAGTCATTTATAATTTATTAGTTAATGATCAGTGATTAGTAAATGAGTATTAGTAAATTAGTAAATGATCATTAGTAAATGATCAGTATATGATTTATTGATGAAGTTGTAAGCTGGTCTGTGTTCAAAAGCACAAACATGCAGATATGCTAATGTTATACCTCTGAAAAGAGGGAGATGAACAATCATAAAACTTGCAGATGTTTCCCCATTGCGAACTTTATGTATAATCTTTTCATAACAATTGACAATAAACTTTACAAAACAGCATCAATGGTCTTCTCTTCTCCTTTCACACATTTTTACAATGTACCATAAGCTATTAATTATACAATTTTTAGTTAATTATAAAATCTTCAGTTATTTATAGATAATACATTAATTAATACATATTATATAGCTTTTTAGGAATATCTGATAAAACAATTCAAAATAACATGTAAATACTCTTTAAATAACTGTTTCGTCTGAAAATACATCAGTATCTTGGATTCCCTGTAATTCACTTTTCACATTTCTCAATATATTCACCCTTTTCAGCAATTCAACAACTGGCACTTAATTAACAACATTAAACATTAAATACAAAATACGCAAATGTTAAACACTCTACATGTGGCCTCGCGCCAGTATGTAGGCCTCGCGCCATCTCACGGATGAGCTCGTGCATCTCTAAACTAATACACTTTTTAAACATCTTTAACAAAACGCAATCAGTATCATTAAAACATCTACACACTCTAAAACATTATATCATTAACACCTTATAACATTTTATCATTAGAATACCTGAAAAGAGGGAGATGAACAATCATAAAACTTGCAGACGTTTCCCCACTGCGAACTTTATGTAGAATGAAGAAACCCGCGAGATCTCCCCCTAGTGTTCCAGCAGGCAAGAGCAATCGATCGCACACCTTAATGTGCCAAACTAATAGAACACAGATGAAACAAAATGACAAACAAATTACATATGTACATTTTATAAACAGTTTTAAACATTCACAATATCATATATGTAACATATTTTCACTGTTTCAGATTTATGAATTTAAATACATATTTCAATCTGTCACACTAAAGCACAATTTTTAAGAAGAGTAGTTTATTTGTTTTGAAGTGGATAAACATTTATAAATGCCTTACAGTCAGGTGATTCCAGTGGGTTGTGTTAAATCCTTTCACTCATCAGCACAGACTTGTGTTCTGTGTGGAGTGTGTGTGATAGTGATAAAGTGAACCTCTAAACCGGTTTTACCTTCCACTGAAGCTCACATCAGGTGCACAGAGTTAAACACTTCATGTGTGTCAGAGAAGACAGCTGTCTATACCCTCACCAGTCAGCACTCACACTGCAGTACACACTACAAAGTGTTCAACACCTGTTATAGATGATGTGTAAATGCATGAATAAATCATTTACAAGGATTTCTGCATCCCCTATTCTAAAGTGTAAACTATTCATCACTTGTAAATGTGTTACGTATCATTTGTAGACCTTTCTTACCTGTTACAAATTATTTGTATATGTATACAAGTCATTTATAATGCTTTCTGCATCCCCTATTCTAAAGTGTAAACTATTCATCACTTATAAATGTGTTACATATCATTTGTCAAACCTCGCTCCTTATTGGCTGTCACATTTGATTTGCGACTACCATAGAGTGTTTGCGACATGCCGAATTTGAGTTGCTGTGTTGAGATTCAGCGCGATACTTTGGAGGATGGACATGCAGATCAGGGGAATGTTTGCAGCCATTAAACACTTTAATTTCATTCTGTAACTCACACAAAATTATGTTTTGCTGTCATTTCGTTGGTAATGTAGCACACGCGTCGTTTTGTCTGTTCTGTATACTGCTTTTTGTAATGTTTTAAATAAATTATTATGACTAACGTACATTTATCTGCCTGTTACACTACGTATATTGTCAAAATGGTTATGCTTAAGGTTATAGGGTGGAGTAGGGAGCTTAAAATTATTCTTTTTATACAACAGTATATCAACTAAGATAACAGTCACTGTAAATATATCTATATTGCGTTTTTATTTTTGTGAAGTGGCTAAAAAGTGGTCATGTTTAGGTATAAGGGGTGAGTTAGGGGCTAAAAGATATCTATATAATAGTAAAATATATTTGCATAAAAATATTATAATTTTTATATAAAAATATATAATTTAAATATCGGGATTCGTATAGATTGTTATATCCTGTAACTGAAAGGTATATTTTGCATATGGCAAATAAATGGTAAATTTACAAATTGCAGTTTGTACATAATTTATAAAGATCTGCAAATGATATGTAACATATTTATAAGTGGTGAATAGTTTACACTTTAGAATGGGGATGCAGAAAGCGTTATAAATGACTTGTATACATATACAAATAATTTGTAACAGGAAAGAAAGGTCTACAAATGACATGTAACACATTTACAAGTGATGAATAGTTTACACTTTAGAATAGGGGATGCAGAAAGCTTTGTAAATGATTTATTCATGCATTTACACATCATCTAACAGGTGTTGAACACTTTGTAGTGTGTACTGCAGTGTGAGTGCTGACTGGTGAGAGTATAGACAGCTGTCTTCTCTGACACACATGGAGTGTTTAACTCTGTGCACCTGATGTGAGCTTCAGTGGAAGGTAAAACCGGTTCAGAGGTTGACTTCATCACTATATCCCACACACTCCACAGAGAACACAAGCCTGTGCTAATGAGTGAAAGGATTTAATATAATCCACTAGAATCACCTAATTGTAAGGCATTTATAAATGTTTATCCACTTCAAAACAAATAAATTACTCTTCTTAAAAATAGTGCTTTAGCATATCTGCATGTTTGTGCTTTTAAACACAGACCAGCTTACAACTTTATCAATAAATCATATACTGATCATTTACTAATGGTTTGTTCAACATTTGTTCATGATTAACAATTGTTTATTGAGATAATGATACTAAAACAATTTTGTCATAAATACTTCAATTATTATAAGTGATAAATAATGTATCAACTAATAACTTATAAACCATCTACTAATGATCTGTTTGATTTATTTGATTAAGATAACTTACACCACATTTGTAAATTGTTAGCATAACACTTATTAATCATTTATGAACATATATTGTCATGTTTTGTAAATGATTTGTTCATCATTAACTAATAACTTATAAGTGTCTCATAACCGAATTAATAAAACATTCATAAAATGTTAACATATCACTTATTAATCATTTATGAACGTATAGCCATGTTTTGTAAATGATTTGTTCATAATTAACAAATAATTTATAAATGACTTATAACTGAATTAATAAAACATTCATAAAATATTAGTATATCACTTATCAATCATTTATAAATGTATATTCATGTTTTGTAAATGATTTGTTAATCATTAACTAATAATTCATAAATGACTTATAAATGAATGTTATTATAAAGTGTTACCGAATATTCAGTACAATTAAGCACACTTCTTTTTCACAAGGGATCCCTTGTAAGCAACTCACACTCTGCCTATAATAATCAGAAACTTTGCCCTCCAAAATGGCCCATTTAATGTATTGTTTTGTATTTTGAACCTTTTTCTCATAACAGTTTAGGGTCTATCAGTTGAACTAAATATAAAACTGCCAGTTAACAATGAAATATTTCCTTTCCTTTTGCGAGAGCTAAAATTCTGCATAAATGGCTTCAGCAAAGCTGCAACAAGTTTCCCATTCATTTGCACATTTTGCAGAAAGCAAACATTATGTTTATAGAGCTACAGTAAGAATCTCAGCATTGCATGAGTGAGCTGTAATAGCCCGTTCTCCAACCTGCAATTATGACTCATTTTCTAACCTCACATAACAAGGAATACAGATCGCAACAAAGCTTTGCTTCAAATGCATAATGAAGAGCTTTATGTCATCTGTCAGCCCCTTTTAAGTACTCCCAAGGCTAGCGCCACACAGTAATTGGTTACTGTGCATGTTAATGAAGATGAAGAGAAACATGCTTTCCACCAGGTTTATTAAAAAGGAAATTAAGTTATGTGCCAAAGTTGCTACCATCATGGTGCATGGTCTTTGATACACTCTAAAAAATGCTGTTTTGGTTATTTGGCAAACCAGCGCTGGGTCAAAATTAGACAAACCCTGCGTTGCGTTGTTTTTACCCAGATGGTTGGGTTAAATGTTTCACACAGCATGCTGGGTTGTTTTATTAAACTCAACTATTGATTAAAAATTACTATATTGCTGGCTTAAAATGAACCCAAAATACATTGAAAATTAAAATCACACAGGATTACTACCAACACAGGCAACAGTAATAATCAAAAGGTGAACATTTATTAATAAGGAACACCCAGGAAGGCACAAAAATAGGCAAAAGTTAAAACAACGTGTTCATGTGTATGAGTGAAAAAGTGCAGAAAAGAATGACAACTCAACTTGCGTTTGAAAACAAATGTGACCATATTTCGCTTATTTTTTTCTCACGCCTACAAACAGACTAAAAGCACTATGTCCAAAACTCGATGCAGAGAGTTTTTAAAGTTCTCTCTTCTCTCCGCTTCTATTAGTTTTCTTTTATTTTCCACATATATTCCTGTCATAAGCTCAGCGGTGAGTTGCAGAAATCTGAGCCAGTGATGGGCCGCTGTTCAGTGGGGGAGCTGCGAACCTCAGACCGCTGCTCCGCATTTCTCACAACCAAAATATATTGTGACAGGCTCCTTTTAACCTGCACATAAACAAACAGTATAGAGTTTTGAGAACATATTTTAACATCCATATTAATAATAGTCAGTATTATAAAAAAATCTCATCTCTGTATATTGCATTGCATTAAATAAAATGATTTACAACACTGTAAAGATATTATAGATTAAATAAAATTTATACAAACCTTTCTGTTACCAAAGTAATGTACCAATTCGCTGGCATTGAGATCTGCTCTCTCTGGTGACGAGGATGCAAAAAGCCCGCGCTCTGTGCACCTGGGTTGTTGTGTCGAAGGGTGGGTGGGGGAGGGGTGTATTGTTTCAACTGTTAATGAGATAGACCAGCCTCTAACCCAACGGCTGGGTAACACCAAAACTACCCAACCATGCAATAAATAAATAAATAAATCAATAACCCAACAGGCATAACCCAGCGTTTTTTAGAGAGTACTGTGGAACCTAGTCGAGGATAAGGAATGAAGAGTTCCCTTTCGAATGGAAACTCGCACTGCGTCCTAGGACGCTAATGGGGAATTCCTCCGGCATGTCCGATGTCTTAAGTACATGTAAAAACACGACAATAATATTGGCCAGCGACAGCCCATGACATCACTACTGGTGCGACCAGAGTACAAATAGGGCGCCTGTAGTACACAATATCCTCTTTCTTGTCTTCAGGATCTGTTTGTGTATTTATGTGTGAAGACGATCGTGCCTTATGCGGTAAGGAGCACGTGCGTTCAGCTCTCCAGGGAACTGAATGCGCTTCTTGTGAGGCACAATTTGTTATGCATTCACAAGACTGACTGAAAGAGACAGGTAGGTAAGAAGCTTTTACTTCTTTGTTCTCACCTGAGGGATAGTAGTCTGTGTTTGCTCAAGCGCGTTCAGCTCTCGAGGGTGTCGAAGTCACTCACAGTGATGTGTTTGTGACTGTTATGCGCATGATTCTTGATAAGTGATAGAGTCTGGTGTTTGAACTGAACATGTTCAGCTCTCGAGGGAGTTGAGCGTGCTCTTTGTAATGCAGTCGCTGTGATAAGCTCCTTTGTTGGTTATTCTCTCTTGAGGGATGAGAATAGAGTGCCTGCACCCTGCGGTTCGGGTCCCGTGGCTGACGGGTTCGATTGTGGAGGTGGTGGCCGGAGAGTCTTATGGGATTCCTTCCCTTTTCTGGTTTGCTATTACTAATGTATGAGGCCTAATTTTGTGGAATTAGATGCAGAGAGTATAAAGGCAGGTGTTATTTTTTAGATTTGCTTCCTCTGCTGGCCTGCACAATAGCAGTGCTCTGTGGTGGCGATCTATGAGTTAGCTCTTTCGATCTTGAGAACCTGACAGGAAGTGGTTTTTCGACCCAGTTTGTGAACCCTTCTTTGTCATAAGGCACCTTCAGGAGTGTCTGGAGTTTTGAGATCCTATGAAGACATTTATTTCTGAGTGGTCATAGCTAGCACTTAGCTGGCTCCCCCTGGTGGCAATGTTTTCATGGTTGAGTATGAGTGGAACTCTTAATAGTAGGATTCCCAACTCCCTATGAGAGATCTCGGTTTGTTGCTGAAGTCTCAGCTGAGCATTTATAATGGCGCGACTAGCATTTTTGCCTAGCCCCCTTATACTTTCTTGTGATCTGCTGACCAAGGAATGCTCAGAGCTCTTATGGTCTCTGGTCTCCAACAGGAAGTGGTTTGTTCGCCTTGGCCGAACCCCTCCTGTAGTACAGCACCAATGAGTGCTGGAGCCTAGAGACCAAATCTTATTACAGGTTTTGCAGTGGTTGTAGCGAGCCTTAGCTGGTAGCTCCCATTGGTCATTTAGGATGAGCATGGAGTAGAACCTTCCTGGTTATGGGCAAGGTTCTCTGCTCCCTGTAATGAGCTCGTTCTGACTTCAGCATCTGCTATAGACAGTGACATTGAGTGGTATGGCTCTCTGTGAGCCTCCTTGGTGAAACAGTCTTTGAGGTGGAGTGTTGTTAGGTCTCCTCTCCCTTTAGAGAGTCATCTTGCTGAGGCCTCTGCCCCCAGAGCTCTGCCTGGATAGCAGTATCAAATTGTCGGACTCCTTTTGAGCCTCCTTGGTAAGCAGTTCTTGGTGTAGAATGTAGCTATCCTCTTGCCTTAGATAGTCATATTGATGAGGCCTGATTGTTAGAGTTCAGTTAGAGTGGCTGCGCCAGGTTGTATGGTTCTCTTGAACCTCCCTGGCAAAATCACCCTTAGGGAAGCGTTGTTAGGTTTCCTTTCGATTTAGAGAGTCATCATGCTGAGACCTCCGCTCCGCATTAGATAACCAGTCCAAGATGTGTGGCTCTCTTTGAGCCTCCTTGATGAGGTGGTCTTTTAGCGTAGAGCGTAGTTAGGTTTCCCCTTAAAAACCCTATAAAGGGTCGTTATGCTGAAGCCTCCACTCTGAGAGCTCCGCAGGGGCAGTACGTTGCATGGTAGTACACTGGTATTGTTAGGTTTCCTCTTGCTTTAGAGAGTCTTTCTGCTGAAGCCTCCACCCCAAGGGCTCCGCTTGGATGGCAGTATCATGTGTAAGGCTTCTCTTAGCCTCCTAGGTAAGCAGTCCTTAGCATAGAATGTAGCTAGGCCTCTTTCTTAGAGCCCCACTTGAGTGTTGCTAGGTCTCCCTTGGATGTTTTATCCTTGGCCATATTCCCTTGAAAGTATTTTATACCAGGCCCTGTGCTAAGCTTTAACTTTTTAGTAAGGGCTTCTGGCCATAGGGAATTGAATCTATGGCAACCGCTGGTGCGTACTTCTAAGACCAGGTACTGTGACTCTGGATCAGTTCCTTTGAAGTCACTGGCTTATGTCAGCCATACAGCACTCATTCCTTCAGCATGCTGGAGTGGGCATTTGTTCCCCATTAGTGTTCTAGGATGCAGTACGAGTTCCCATTCGAAAGGGAATGTCTTGGGTTATGAACATAACCATGGTTCCCTGAGAAGGGGAACAAGACACTGCATCCCATTGCCATGCTTCAGGCATGCCTGCCCGCGTCACCAAGAAGATGATGTTGTGTACTACAGGTGCCCTATTTGTACTTTGGTTGCACCAGTAGTGACATCATGGATATTATTGTCGTGTTTTTACATGTACTTCAGACCCGGTGTCAGAGGTATCCCCCATTAGTGTCCTAGGACACAGTGTCCCATTCCCAGCCGGTCTATGTGGTAATTACAGTACATCGGGCAGGACATCCAAATGCTCACCTATCATTCATCGACCTCAAATATGGCTTATCTGACACATGTAAGTAGTAGCAACTTTACATGGCCGCTCACTTTAACGTTTATTTAGAAAAATGTGGGCTATTCAAGTACTTGTGCAGAGTGTGAAATCTGAATAGTAGCGTGCTTACTGCATGACAGCTAACATCAACATCAGTGATGCACCAGCGTGATCACTTTCACTTAAAATACTCTGTCATTTTTGGTCATACAGATAAGAGTAATACATCTTTTGAATCTGTGAAGACTTTACTTTTATTTGTGTGCACTTACAATAACAACAAAACGGTGTGATTTTGTAAAATAATGAAGGGAAACAATGTGCACTTTTCTGCCGTCTCTCTCTGTGAACTTGAGCAGGCCCAAAAAAAGAAAACTTGCCTCAGAGACATATATATATATATATATATATATATAAAGTGAAATGTGTATTTTTAAATAAACCAATTTAACTTAATTTTTATGAGTGCTTTTTTTAAGCATTAAAGTGTCTTTTGTGTTTAGCAAAAGTGAGTCGTATGGGTTTGGAATTACATTTTTGAGTAAACGCCATTAATACGTTGTCAAGTGGGATGAAAAGAGCTCTTATTACCATAGGACACATAACAGAGAGACACGGTATTTCCATATTTAAGATTATTGATTGTCATGCATAACTTTTTGATTATTAAAATTTGTATTCGCTCAATTAAGAGTCTGGCCTCTTTCTAGAAAAATGTGTAATTTGTAAAATGTAAGACTTTTTTTGGCATGCTTGCACTGTCATTTATTTATGTGCTGTCCCATACATGTGCATTCATTTTGATAGGATGAATCCAACCTCAACGCAGAGAAATCAGTAGTGAACATCTTGAATTCATCATTAATTATGATTACGGCCTAACAAGGAGCGGTTTTCGCCCAACTCGAAACCTCAGATCACAAGTAAAAAGAAAGCCTGCAGATGGGGTAAGAAGAAACCACTAATATGGGACTCGTCTCAATTCTCTTCATCATAGAATTGTCAAAATGTAGTTAATCTTTCAAGCAAATCTCTATCCCCTGATTGTTTACAAGCCCTTGAAAAAGGTTTGTCTTTTGTTCCTACAACATTTTGAACTTTATGACTTAAAGAGTTTTTTTTTTTTTTTTTAAGTAACATTAGCCAGGTTTCCATCCAAGGATTTGTTTGCGAAAAAAGGTTTAGCGCTTCAAAAGGTTTAGCACTTCAAAAGGTTTAGTGATGTAGCTGATGGAAATGCCATTTGTCGATAAAATTTCTCAAATCTTGACATAATCTTTTTCCGTTTATCTTTAGCGCATAAATTCTAGGTTGATACTTTAAATGTCGCAAAATTTTGTTTGGAAACACTTTTTGTCGAGAAAAGGGGCTTTAATGCAAATAAATGTGGTGTCACATGACAGAATTAGCCTATAACCTACATGCAGCGTCTGCGTCCTTGGGTTGCATTAAGGAACCGTTTCTCTGTAGTTCAAAGGTGCATCACAAAGATGATGCACCTAAAATAGTGAAAATAGTGTCTTGAAAATCTCCGCAGCTCGACAAAAATAAGCGGGGTGTCTGTCAAATTGCATTAAGGAAGAATGTTGGAATTGTCAACGCTGACAAAAACTTAACTTATGCGACAATGCATTTTTTTAGGGATGACGTCATTACGTACACCATTTTATCGGTAAAAGGCCAACTGGATGGAAACAGCCTGGAGACAGCAAACTTCGCACATTTTTATTTTTATTTTTTTTTGTGTGCATATTTGCTTT
Organism: Ctenopharyngodon idella; assembly: GCF_019924925.1. Taxonomy (NCBI): domain Eukaryota; kingdom Metazoa; phylum Chordata; class Actinopteri; order Cypriniformes; family Xenocyprididae; genus Ctenopharyngodon; species Ctenopharyngodon idella. The sequence continues at coordinate 2,991,937 of NC_067238.1, forward strand.
ATTGATAACAAAACAGCGCAAAAACTGAATGGAAACTCGGCTATAGAGTTCATTTTCCCATGAACAACGTAATACGAATTTGCCTCCCTCAAAATGTGAAAGTAGTTCACTAACTTACTCTGAAGTTTTTCGTACAAAATCCACATTTATTCCACCAAAAAAAAGAAATCCTTTATTAGAAGCATACTGTCGAATGGTTGAAAGGGATGTGGGACATGCTTTAAATAAAAAACAAGAGTACATAGCTTTTAAGAATTTACCAAAAGCTCAAAAAAATGCTTTATTGGTATAAAACATTGATAAATCTTTGGTTGTAAAACCAGCTAATAAGAGAGGATCGATTGTTGTTATGGATACTCAGTATTAAAGAAATTTATCAACAATTTGGAAATCCAAAGAATTTGCAGGACCTGGAGGTTTTTCTGAAAAACGTTTGGGAGTTTAACTGTTTAGGACAAAGCAAAGGGACTCATGAACAACAATTACAAAACAAACAAACAGTCATGGGTAATGCCACACAGTATTAAGAATCAAGGTAAACTTTTGAACGGGGTTATTTTTATAAATTCAGCTTTTTTTTTTTTTTGTCTTGTGGACTATATGTAAACATCTTTTATGTAAAATATCTTATTCAGGACCGTTCTAAATAATAATAAAAAAATAACATGTATTTTGCATGATCCCTCTTATTTTGTTAAAATAATGAACATTCTGCAGATTCTGCAAGGGTGTAAACTTTTGAGCACTACTGTCTAGGCTTTTAATGACAAAAATTATTCATAACTTCATTTGAATGCTATCACATATTTATCATCACATACTGGCATAGCCTAAGCCTACAGAAATACAGTCATAAAGTCAAAACTTTATTGGCATGACTGGGCATTTAGAGTACAAAACTTAGCCTACTATAAAGCTGGGTGCATACTGTGCGATTTATAATAGTCCTTTATGATTGTTGCTTGTCAGACTGTACGAACATGATACTCATGTCACACTGTGGGATCTCAGCTGTCCTTTATGTCAGACTGTACGACAGTCAAGACACGTTAAAAACAGGCGCGCACTTGAAAACTTGTCCGGAGTTTTACATCATCAACCCACACACATTCGGTGACAGTGAGCTGCATTACACGTGGGACTGAAATGGTGGCTAACAAAGAAATCTCTAGCGTTAATTTTGATCACGGCTTATCTTGAAAAACGAAGACAAATTGACGTTTGTCATAGGAGGAGTCACACTGCAGGACCGTGCACCAAATCTTCTGACACTGCCAGAATTTCGTCTGAGGTAAAATTTGATCGCAACGGTCATTAATCGGCTGTCGGTGAACATGTCAAACTAGCAATCAAAGACTACAGTTTTTTGCCTAGGATTATAGGAATCTTTTAGGATTCTCAAAATTTGTCTCAGACGACCAAATCGTGGCCAAAATCGTACAATGCGCACCCGCCTAAAGTAACAATTGTCACGCTGTGGTGTACTCAGGAACAGGCTGAAGAATCAGAAGATGAAATCCAAACAAAACTTTAATAATAACACTCAAGAATCAGGTAACAGGCAGGGAAACACACGTTAACATGAAGGTGACCAGATAGAGACTGAAAGCAAGGGTGCATCTTAAATAGCAAACAGAAATGAGATAATTAATCAAACATAGCTAGGACAAATGAACTCATTAAGACAGACAAAGGAGTGTTGGGAAACTGAACAAAGGAACACAGGAGCATATCAAAATACAAACTGAAAGTCCAAACACAAACTGAAAATGTGACAATAATATGCAGAACATTAATTAGGTAAAGAGATACATGAAAAAAAGGGGGAAATAAAGCAAATTTAACAATGAATAAGGTCTATAGGTCTATATTATTTTATGTTCTTACATATTCTTTTAACATAATAATAACAAACTTCATTTGAATGTTGTCTAGGTAACATCACACACAATATAAACAATAAAATAGTAGGCCTATAATATAATAATCATTAATTTAATCATTTCTTAATTTTTCACTTTTTTGTCATCCTTTACTGAAAATAAAATATTAATTTATTAATAATATCCATTTCTGATACTCCCAGGTCACACAGTTTTGTTTATGCATAGTCATGGGAAAAATAATTCCCTCAACATAAGATCTCAAGGCCACAATTTCACGTCGCATGACCACAACATAATGATGTTTTATTAACAAGTTTGGGAGAAACACATTCAAATGATCTATCCAATCAGCATGAGAGGCCTATATACACGAAGACCTCTCACCTATGTTCCTTGACAGTTTTCAGCATCCCTCCGCCACCCCGACACCTCACTCTTGGCTAGTAACTGTCGAAGCCAGGGATATGGGGGGAGTACTCTGGGTTAGGGCCAAAATATCGAGCTTGGAGCCCTCTTCTCAGACCGCACGCCAAATCTGATTATTTGTAAGTGTGAACTTGTGAAAGGATGTCATTGCTTCTAAATGATCTCGTGGTCATGACATATTATGACGTTCAAGTTAATATGTCGTGGCCACAACAAAACTATGTAACCCGAACATGTTTCCTCCACTGTGTTTCCCTCCACATGTTCCCTCCACTGTGTTTCATCAGAAGTTTGTTGCTCAGAACACTCTCAGATTTTTGCATAATAGCATCACTGTTCAAATAAAAGGCAAGTGGTTATAGCAAGAGAAGGAAATTATATTACATTGTCTGATGGCATCAAGCAGACATATCCCCAGTGGTGCTTTTTCAGAGCATTTTGGTGAAATAGGATGGTGATTGCCCACTATACCAGCGGCTGTAGTTGCAGAAATATTTTTCTCCATAGGCTATTCAAGTTTAATGTACAATTGATTTATTGAAATGAGACTTTAGGGAGATGGAAATTGTCTTTGCTACAAGAAACATACAGTTTATCATTACTTAACATCAGTCTGTGGCTGATCTGGTCTTTCTAGTAGAGTATGGTTGCACTGCCAGTCCAAACCAGGGGTGCGTTTCCCAAAGCGAACTATGGTCGCAAGTTCTGTCATTACCAATAGAGTTCAATAGGACTTACAACCATAGTTGACTAACGATGCTTTCGGGAAACGCATCCCAGTCTGATTTTTTAGAAAGACTTGTAAGGACACAATCCAAATCCTCTTGGTGGTTTCTAACTGCTGGTTCTCCATGTACCACAAGGCACATTCCTCCATAGTGATTGATTAATATAGACATAAATGATCCATGAGATGCAGCAGTGTTGCTCACTACCATCTGACATGCAATAATGGAAATTTAAGTACTGCCATCTGTAAGTGGGGTTGTGATTTTGACAGATGTAAGACAAAAAGTTCTGCTTTTCAAAGTGCCAGATTGGTATAATCAGTGTCCAGCTGGTGGGGAGAGATCTCTCACTTTTCACATCTATATCTGTGACACTGGTGCTGATTGTATGGCCGTCAAGTACAAGAGCTGATCTCTACCGGCAATGAGTTCATAATCCACATCAGGACTCTAATGCTACTTTTTCAACCCCATATGCTGAAATTCATAGGCCTATTTCACACATCTCGACATCCTGACAGCATTTTAGTTGCATAACAGAACTGTAGCACTATATACTGTAGAAAATGGTAATTTCTGATGTACTACACTGAGTATTTTCATTGATTCTGTCATAAATTATAAAATTGACTCACTCCATATCCATTGATTTTCATAAGGAGTGGACATTAATTTGGTAATTAAACTACAGAGATTATACTACACTATAAACCAACTGCAAACTATAAACTTAAATTGTCTGATTTCAGTTAGACATGAACAGCAAGTGTGGTCACACATTATATTAGGGGTCTTTAACTACTATTTGTTATATAAAAAATAAAATAAATAAAAATAATTGTTAGGTAAAATGTACTTATTGTGTTTATGTTGTATTGCAAAACACTTTTTCTGGTACTGAGGTGGGATACAGGTAAGGTTAGGGACAAGTTTGGTGGTATGGTTTGGGTTAAGGGGTAAGGGAAGGGTCAACAGTGTAATTACAGATGTAATTACATGCTGGTGTTTTTTATTTTTTATTTTTTCAAATATAACTACAATGTAAAACATGTATGTACACAATAAGTGCAATTGTTTCAACTGGTGGAAGTGCTGTTTGTACAGACACACACAGACACACACACACACACACACACACACACACACAATATTATATATAGCTTTCTTGTGATTATAAATACATTGATTAGCTTGTTCAGGTGTGTTTGATTAGGTGAGCTAAACTCTGTAGGTGCTCTGTAAAAGTAAGAGTAACACATAGAGTATCAACACACCTATATGCCATGATGCTTGTGTGAATCTGTTCATGGTGTAAACACAGCTGTGCAAGCACAAACGTGCAATATATGTGTAAAGTTGTTGCTTTGGTTAGTCAGCAGGCTATAGATAGTCTGTCCTTAGACAGCCTCAGCATTACTCATCATGATGTGCTGCAGGAATAAACTTCCACTGACCCTTCTCTGATTTGGCCTTAGTTGTGGTAGCATTTACATGACTGCAACAGTGAAAAAAGGACATGGTTTTATTATGATTAGAACTGTTAATTAACTGGTGTCCTGCTCTCCCTTTAAGCAGGGAAAGTGTTGCCTGCAATGCCCTCAGCTGAGTGTTCGCTCACATTTCCTCTCCACTTCATGTCTTCCATTGTTGTCTCACAACAGGTTGACATATCAGATCATTATCACAGTATTAAAGCACCTTCTCTTATTATAGAGATTCAAGTGAGCTATTTATTTATTTTAAAAATACTATACAATATAAATAGGCTCTGTTTAAACAGAATGTCTATAGGATGATGTGATGTGAAGAAGAAAGTCTTATGCTGTGTAGAAGTGGGTGGAAACAACTGCCAGAAGAATTCTTGAAAGGGGTGAGGAGCAAATCTGTCTTTATTCCCTTTACAATGTGATTGTGATTGGTGGGAATGAACATGAACATTTTCCATTACAACCTTCAACTGGAGTTCTTTGGGCCGTTAAAGAATGCAATTTCCTACTATCAGCATCAAACAGAGTTGAAAACATTGATTGTTGCTCCTATTGCCTCCCTTTCTAGACAGTGCAAAACAGTGGTTCCCAACTCTGTTCCTAAAGGCCTCCAGCACTATACATATTTTGGATGTCTCCCTAATCAAACACACCTGATTAACTCATCAATCTCATTATTAGAGACATTCGAAATTAGTACTGTTGGGGGGCCTCCAGGATTAAGTTAAAGTGGTAATCCAAGCAAAAATACAATAGAAGTCAATTGGAACCGAAACGGTTTGGTTACCAGCATTCTTCAAATTATCTTCTTTTGTGATCAGCAGAAGAAAGGAATGCACATAGTTTTGGAATGACATGAGAGTAAATGCTGTGTAAACTACAAAATGCAAATTTGTGACAACGGTGAGCACGTGCAGTTTATAGGCGCGTAGTGTTTCTTCACAAAGTGACATCGCCAACTACTGGCCTGGCATGCATAATAGAGCATTTTTAGTCATTTTGCAGATCCGTGTGAACAGGGATCATTTTGATAATGGTGCTGTCTGTAATGCCAAAAAATACAAAGGAAAAACCTCTTAGTACATTGTTGTCGTGTAAACGTACCCTAGTATGCCCCTACAGAATTGAAACAGAAGATCACCAGTGTTCATGTTAGTGTTTTATTATTTTAATTAAGCAATACAACATGAGAAACAGTGATGCTGTTCTGAATGTTAGCAAGACTGCAATTCAGCTGCAGATAATCAAAGCTGTACTAATATATTTAGAACAACAGATGTTTCAGACACAATATTTCTAGTTACTTTGTCTATTTTTGCCCCACTAATGAAAATAGTTCAGAATTAAGCCAAAGTAGAATAAACCATTGTATCTCCAAGGAACACACAGTAGTGGTGATTGGAGTTTTTTTTTTTTTTTTTTTTTTTTTTTTAACTAAATCAGCGTTTTGAACAAATTGCTTGAGTGGATGATTCAGTCCAACTGCACTGGAACTTTTCACTGCTCCAGTAGGTGGTGACATTATGACATTAATTAAGTCTTTTTATGTGAGTCATTGAATAATTCCCTTATCAGATTCGTTTGAAAATACATATTCATTCTGGAATGAAACATCAAGCAAAAACTGACTACTGGAGTCTTCCTTACCATTTTATCAGTTATCTCTCATTTTTTACAGTGACCCTTACGTTTTTGTTTGCCATGTCTGTTTATCCCTTCTACTTGTTTCTTTTCTGTCAAAAAACAAAAAAAACAAAAACAAAAAAAAAATCCCAGTAATTAGGTTTGCAGAAACTCAAATATTGAAATGTTGGTGGCAGTTCTGAGGTTGTGACAGTAGTTTATCAAATTTAGATTTTTCTGGAACACAGAGACTGCAGTCTGAGATCTAGGATGCTCTATGTGTTTTCCTGCTTGTCCTAAATAAATGCATAAACTTTTAGGCAGGCCCAAATTTCATAACAGAGGGAAACAGCTTTGAGGCTGTGTAACAAATCATTGACAGTATTAGTGTTGACAGCAGAAACTCTGCAAGCTGGTGCCCAAGTGTGCTGAGTCAGTGTTTGGATCTGAGTGATGTGAAGGCCATGTTTGAAACAGCAAAATTGCTCAAAACAATGTGCTTACCATTGTGTTTGGAGGAAAAAAATAAAATAAAACTATGAATTACATTATTGAGTCACACTTTATATTAGGTGTCCTTTACTATGTACTACAATATACTTATTGTGTTCATATTGTATTGCAAAACACTTTGCTGCAATTGAGGTGGGATAAGGGTAAGGTTAGGGACAGGTTTGGTGGTATGGTTCGGTTTAAAGGTGGGTTAAGGTTTGTAGAATCAAAAGAAATGTCGGTAACACTTTACAAGTTAACATTAGTTAACTACATTAGCTCACATGAACTAATAATGAACTGCACTTCTACAGCATTTATTAAACATTGTTAATGTTATTTTCATAATTTACTAATACATTATTACAATCAAGAGTTGTATTTGTTAACATTAGTTAATGCACTGTGTAGCCCCTTCAGTTCGCACCTGTCCACTCCAAGCGGGACGTAAACCCGGGCCTGTCCGCATGGGAGTCAGACGCTCTAACAAGGAGGCTAAAGGCTGCAACCTCTAACGTCAGTCGCTAGAGCATCTCTTGAGATCAGGGGAGTGAGGTTTACATGCACAGCTCTTACTAGCCTAGGTCTGTTACACTCACCCCCTAAACCCATCCGGGTCACGGCACCAATGTAGTCCCTCCAGTTCACACTTGCCCGCTCCAAGCGGGACATGAACCCGGGCCCGTCCACATGGGAGTCGGACACTCTAACAAGGAGGCTAAAGGCTGCAACCTCTAGCGTCAGTTGCTAGAGCATCTCTTGAGATCAGGGAAAATGTGGTTTACATGCACAGCTCTTACTAGCCTACATCTGTTACAACTGTAAACTAACATGAGCAATGAACAGTTGTATTTTTATTAACTAACATTAACAAAGATTAACAAATACAGTAACAAATGTATTGTTCATTGCTAATTCATGTTAGTTAATACATTACAATAAGGTTCATTAGTTAGCATTAGTTAAAGTGTTACTGAAATTTCTCCTCCGCCATGAATAAAACACCATACGAATGCATGAGTTTTATCACTACCCAGCCAGCACAGCCATGTGGGGCCCAAATGGGTTTCCCCTGGGTTATCTAACTGGGTCCCAGCCAGTTTTGTCCACAGTTTCCATGTAGGCCCCACATGGGTTAGCCCAGATTCAATGAACACTACTCAGTGTGCACACTGCAGGCTGTTAACCCTTTGACGCGTACGATCACACTGGTGTGATCAGTCTTGGCTGGTCCCTGGAGCGTACGAACACACCGGTGTGATCAGTCTTGGCTGGTCCCTGGAGCGTACGATCACACCGGTGTGATTAGAACGTTCAGCGCATCACGTGATCAACTGCCAAATTCAAATGTGCGTGCGCACTTTGGCTGGCGCTAACCAGAGACGGACGTGTGCAGCACTTTTATATATAACATTTATGCAGTGTTTTCAACCAAATAAATGTTTATTTTAGGTTTCAGACATTTAAATACACATGAGTACTAACAAAACAATACATTTAGAGTTTGTAAAATACACAATGATGTCTATAGAAGCGGAAATAACAACCCTTTCCATAATAATTAGACGACACGTTTTATTCATATCAGTTACACATTGTGAAAGTAACTTTAAAGTTTACTCTATTCTTCCCCAGTTGACTGGCTCACTTACTTTCATGTATTTCGGGAGAAGTGGATGAATTCACATGTTGTAAATCCAACAGATCCGATTCTCTGTGCGGCGCAAACTAACATGGCGGCGCCCATTGCGCATGTAGCTCAACTAACGCGATCGTTATAAAGGTGTTTAAACAGCAAAACACATCCACTTGCACATATTTGACAATCGGAATATCAGATATTTCATGCTATAGTTAACAAATTTGTGAATATTTTGAATAAAAAAAGAAAATGAAATAAAAGCAGATCATCAGTAATACAGCGCTGTGCTGTTTTATGTGACAAGCAATGACGCGTCACCATGGAAACAATAAAGTGGTACGTTCTAAATAACGGTCGCCTTAAAAAACTCACGCTGGGGGATCAGCCAGAATATTTTAAACTTACGTGCGAAAGGGTTAAATGTAACACTGAATCAGTGGTGGAGTTAATAAGATAATTAAGTGATAACAAGCAGAATCATAGAAGGACAGAGGAACAACAAGAACAGAAAAGTGAAAGTGAAGTGATGTAACGTGTAGCTTATTTCACTTTGTACTAACCAGTGTGACTTTATTTCTGTCATATGTCTACAGAAGTTCTCATTGTGAATTAACAGAGTTTTAGATTATGTTTTATTGAAAACAATAGTTTTGTTTGAAGTCATCATTATCAAGATCAGTGTTTGCTTTAGTTGGACTCTAGACTCTTGACTTTTTAATGTAATTTTATTTCTTTAGTTTCTGTAACTGTTATGGAGAGAACAGCAAGAGAAAACATGATCAGATGTTGTTGACTACTTGTTTATGATGCTGATGTAATCATCATGTTGTAGCCTTATTTGTTGATCTCATAAGAATCATTGATTATAGTAACCCTGTAACTTTACAGCATGAAATCCAGCAGTGTTTTAATCAGATAAACTGAATGACTTTTAAAATGTGAACAAAAGTTTTGTGCTCCTGTTTAAAAACACATTGTAAACAGAACACTTTTAAACTCCTGCGAGTTTTAGACGCACGCAGACATCAAGAATCAGCGTATGAATCTCAACAACGGTAACATGGTTCATGCGGCAATGCATTCTGGGTGCATCATACAAATCTTTTCCATGGCTCCCAGCATACATTGTGGCATGAAGCATGTCACAGTTGTTGAGATTCATATGCTGATTCTTGATGTCTGTGTGTGAGTAAAACTCACAGGAGTTCAAAGTGCTTTGTATACTATCACAGACAAAGCTTAAGCTAGTCCTAGACTAAAATGCATGTTTGTGCTGTCTTAACTGAAAGTAACTTGCACTGACAGATCTTTTCTAGTGTACGTTTATAAGCCCTGTTTGTGTGTTTTTAAACTTTTCTGTCTAAAACTGTGCTGGATCTCTTCTAGAATTACAATGACAAAAAAAGTTAATAACATATTGTTCATATAAAACTCAGTCATAAGATCAGTGAATTAAACCACTACATGATTATATTTTTATCATCAAGTAGCTGACAACATCTGATCACATTTTCTCTTGCTGTTCTTGCCATAACAAACTCAGTTACAGCAGCCAGAAAAAAACAAACAAACAAACAAAAACATTAAAAAGTCAAGAGTCACACTGCCCAACTAAAGCAAACACTGATCTCGATAATGGTGATATCAGACCAAACAATTATTTTCAATAAATCATCAACATCTAAACCTCTAACCTCTGTTAATTCTCAATGAGAACATCTGTAGATGTATGAAAGAAATAAAGATCTGGTTAGTAATAAGTGAAGCTGGTAATGCTGTTTGTGGAGTTGTGTTCTTCCGCCATCTTTGGTGCATTCATATGTAAATTGTGTGAGCTTATTTTATCCATTAGATTAAAAGATCTGAAAAAGAACACACGTTTACCTGCCCATAGAACCTCCTCTCTAAGAAATCAGGACAGAAGTGGTTGAAAGTGGACAAAAGAGATGGATTAAAACACTAGGTAAGCAGGAATGTCTCCCTCATCTACTGATCCGATTGACCAAAATGCATCTTAATACCAGGTGTAAACAGGGCCTAAGGTGCCATGCAAATTTATTTTTAAATGGAGTTCCAATGACAGACAATTACCATCTGAATAGGACTATTGTTTAAATTCTAATGGTTGTAAAGTATTAAAGAGTGTAGCACATAAATCAATACAATTCCCCTTTCAGACTGGCTTGTTGAATATACTTAGCACCGTTTGTCCTTTTGCGAAAAAGCAGATTGTTTTGGTTACCATAGCTGCCTAATGGAAAATGATTTGACCTTCACCTAATACAAACTCATACACAGATTTTAATCTTATTGTTTCCTTATGTCTGTTAGTCTTTAGTTTAGGTTTGTTTATTTTATATTTTTTCCCCCATGAGTGGGGTTTAAAAATAAATAGAAATACAAACACATTGTCAGAAACTGATTGGTACATAATTTACTGAATCAATTAACTGCATTTAAAAATGTATTATTAATATTAGCCTAACTGATGCTTTTGTTTATGCCTGAGGCATTCTAAAAGTAAACAGTTCAAACTCTCTGTATAATTCTTCCTTTTTTAAACAGTTTATCACGAGAATAATTAGTTACAGTCCTTGTGTGACTAAAGGTCATAGAGACATTTTCTTTTAATTGAATGTCAAAAGCTTCTTGAATAAATTGTTTAAATTTAGCTTTTGAGAAATGATCCCATTCAAAGGTGCATTTTTCTCAGGTTTGTGTGACAATGACGTACATTTTTAATTAAGGTATATGCTGGTAGTTTCCATTGCATTAAGGACACTATATAGTGTATGTAGCATGAAGCTTCTAACAAAGGGTTTCCCCAACTTCTCTCTCTCTCTCTCTGCAGTGCACTGCAATCTCAGACCGCTTTTCAAAGTGACAGCCCAAGAAGTATTGAGAGGGCTGATTCATTTAATAGATTTTCTCTTTTTGCATTTATCTCTGGCTACTGCAGATGTCATAATTTAAAAAATATGGTGCCAACATTTCTGGCATTATGGGATGGTAGTTTGGTTCCTGCAAAATTACAGTTTATAACTGTATATTTTCCTAACTACAATAATGTTAATAAACCAACTTATGTGAACTACACAAATCTAGGAGTCCAAAAACCATCTAGGTGAAATCTAATACAATGTGTTACCAAATATGTTATAGTAACATACTGTAAGTAAAATAATAGTTTTAATCATTTAAAGTCAACAGTCATTAATCACTTACTCATATTCATGACATTCCAAACTATAGAACACAGGAAGAGATGTTGCAGGATCTTAATGCTGTTCTTTTCCATACAATGAAAGTGAGTTAAGACCAGGACCTGTCAAGTTCAAAAAATTAACAATAAGCCTTCTGAAGTCATATAATAACTTTTTGTAAGTAACAGACTGAAAGTGCTGTTCACTGTCACCAATGTCATATTTGTGTGATGTAAACAAGTGCACATTCAAATTTGGAACATCACAATGAAAATGGGCTTTTTGTCTTATTTTGTCTTAATTTGATTGGTCAGTGAAGTACAGGGAACGAAGAGAGGGGCGGCAGCACTGGGGCTGAGGCTGTGGTCCTTAAACCCAGGTCTCGTACACAACTGCTTTTCATATGTCGGGTGGTTTTCACACTTTCTGTGCCACAGCTCCTGACCCACTTAATGTTTTGTAGGTTCCTTACTCAGAGTTATCGAATGACTCTAGAGAATTTGAAATATAGTGCACAAGTATGGTCTAATTATAGTGTATTTATGATACTTTAATTTTATGGAAAAGAACCGTGTGAATATTCTGCTAAAATTCTTCTTTTGTGAGTCATACTGTAGAGTGAGTAAATGATTTTAGCAATTAGTAAATGTTTTTACCAATTACCGTGTTTTCACTGTAGCAATTTTTTTTTTTCTCCCAAATCTATTTCCTTCCTTGTGCTCGCTGTCTACATCTTCAGTGCAGTCTGCAATTACGACCACTTTTCAAGGTGAAAGCCCAGGATATATTGAGAGGATATATTGAGAGGGCCAGCATGATTGGTTCCCAAGATTTATGGCAAACAGAGGAAATTATTTTTGAATTCATCTCTGGACTGTAAAAATGGCTTTGGTCTTCAGAAATTCATTTTAAAAACATAGTGACATTTCAGGCATTAAAGGATGTCATTTTAGTGTCTGTATATTTTAGTTTTTGTAATGGTAATACCAGCCAAAGCGTACTGATGTTCATAATAATTCAGGTGGTAAAAAATATATCTTTTTTTCTGCTGAAATTAAAAACTTTTTTGTAACAATAGTCCATTGAAGGCATGCTAAAGTTGAACCCATGTGCAGTTTATTGAAGACAATTATTAACAAACAAATAAAATTATATTTTTAAAAATGTGACAATAAACATAACATAACCATAAATGTGAACATAAACATGACCTTGACTTAACTTGACTATGAACTAGACTCACCTACAGTGGTTACACGAACAAAGCTAGACAAGAGACAATGGAAACATGAGGGCTATATACACACAAAAGTCTAATGACACACTTGAAAATAATTAACACAATGAACCAATGAAAACATAACTTATAGAGCAAAAGGGTCACATGAGAGATTCATATAACGTGATCAAAGAATCACATGAAAAAAACAGGAACCATGACTATGAGAATTTCAAAATAAAAGACATGAAAACAAACTTGAAACAAAACCAAAAAACAGACATGGCTGTTTTACAGTGTAGGGAGGAGAAATATAAGAAAAAGCATACCCCTGCGAAAAAGTGCATTTTAGCATGTTTTTAAATAGAGAATTTATTACAGAAATAATATTTAAGAATATATATATAAGTGTGAAATAAATATAATGTTTTTGAACACTTAATTGCATTTTAATTGCAATTAAAAGAAATGTATTATAGTAAAATTGATTAAATGCAATTAAGGAATTACTTAAGTACATCTTCGTAATTTCATAATTATTTCTATTATACTTGAGATATGGGTACAATATTGTAATGATTAGTCCAGACTGAAGGCAAGATGATGAACACAAGTGAAGTTTATTGAAGTAAAGTGAGCAAACAAACAAAGTAACCACTTGACCTGAACATGAGCAGACTTGACAATGAGCAGACTTGACAATGAGCAGACTTGACAATGAGCAGACTTGACCATGAGCAGACTTGACCATGAGCAGACTTGACCATGAGCAGACTTGACCACTCACTGACAGCAGGGTTACATTAACAATACACGACAAAGTAACATGGGGAAGACAATGACTTTAAATACAAGAATTTAGAGAACACATGACTAAGACAACCAATGGGGAAGTGACACAAGGAACAAGGGAACCAATGACAGAACAGAACTCAGAAACACATGACCATAAACAACCAATGAGAACATGACACATAGACTAAGGGAGAACATGAGGAGCAAGGGAAGCATGGCACAAACAAGCAACAAGAATAAAACTACAAAGTAAAAGACATGAAAACATGAACATGAAAACAAGAACATGAAAACAAAAACATGAAAACAAAAACATGAACAAAACCCAAAACTAGACATTACAGAATCCCCCTCTGGGCCGTGGAGCGTGGGTGGATCTGGGCCGTGGAGCGTGGACGGACATGGACCTTGGTGCACTGGAGGACCTGGGCCGTGGTGCAGTGGTGGACCAAGCTCCGTGGCGTGACGAGTCTCTGGCGTGGCATGACGAGGCTCTGGTGTGGCAGCCGTGGCATAACAAGGCTCAGGCGTGGCAGCCATCTCGGCTGAGGGCTCAGGCGTGGCAGCCATCTTGGCTGAGGGCTCAGGCGTGGCAGCCATCTCTGAATGCTGGTCAGGGGCTGGAGTCCCCTCTGGATGCTAGTCAGGGGTTGGAGTCTCCTCTGGACACTGGTCAGGGGTTGGAGTCCCCTCTGGACGCTAGTCAGGGGCTGGAGTCCCTTCTGGATGCTGGTCAGGGGCTGGAGTCCACTCTGTACGCTGGTCAGGGGCTGGAGTTCCCTCTGGACGCTGGTCCGGGGCTGGAGCAGATGTGTGTGCAGCCCACACACATAAAACAGCTGTGGCCATAATGGTCAGCGCTGCATCCTCTGGAGACTCTGGTATGGTGGCCATCTTGGGACGAGTCTCTGATGTGGAGGCCATGTTGTGAGCAGGCCCTGGCATGGCAGGCATGGCGGGAGCAGTCTGTGGCTGGGCAGGCAGGATGTGAACAGTCTGTGTCTTGAAAGGCATCACGTGAACAGACTGAGGCTGGGTAGGACTGACGTGAACAGACTGTGGTTGGGCAGGCATGACAGAGGATGATAGAGGACTATGTGAACAGACTATGCGAACAGACTGTGGCTGGACGTGCACAACTCCAGACATGACAGTCGGGATGTGGATGCTCTCTGGTGTGGTGGGTACTGTGGAACTGCTGAGCTCATCCTCAAAACCCACAGTAAATGGAGAACCACTCAACAGCAGGGCATGGTCAAGGTATTCCTCCAAGGACCATTGAATTTTCCCCCCAAGCAACATAAAACGAATCAGTTCATTTAGTTCCATCCTAAAAATGTCCTTTAGCGCCACATCATTAAAATTCACCTGGTGGCAAAGTGCACAGAACTCCTCCACATAGTCCTCTATCATCCTGTTGCCTTGATGAAGGCGCAAGGGGCGAGAAACTGCTGGGTTCATTTTGTAGGGTCGTGTATTCTGTAACAATTAGTCCAGACTGAAGGCGAGATGATGAACCCAAGTGCAGTTTATTGAAGTAAAGTGAGCAAACAAACAAAGCAACCACTTGACCTGAACATGAACAGACTTGACTTGAACAGACTTGACTTGAACACTCACCGACAGCAGGGTTACATTAACAGTACACAACAAAGTAACATGGGGAAGACAATGACTTTAAATACAAGAACTTAGAGAACACATGACTAAGACAACCAATGGGGAAGTGACACAAGGAACAAGGGAACAGAACAGAACTCAGAAACACATGACCATAAACAACCAATGAGAACATGACACATAGACTAAGGGAGAACATGAGGAGCATGGCACAAACAAGCAACAAGAATAAAACTACAAAATAAAAGACATGAAAACATGAACATGAAAACAAGAACATGAACAAAACCCAAAACTAGACATTACAAGTATACCTCTGAATGTATTGAAAAGCATTTATGGTAAAATAAATAAATAAATAAATACTTTAATGTAATTTATATTGAAACTTGTATGTCCTCTATTTAAATACATTTGTAATAATTGCATTTTAGTACATTTAAAATGTTTTCACACTACTGTTAAAGTATTATCAAGTACTTTACATATGCTTTAGTATGTTAGTCAACACATCAAAATAAATGTACTTCTTAAAAGCATTATAAAAGATTATTAAAACAATGATTTAAAATGTACTTTAAAATAAAATGTTGAATTTAACATTATTACAAAATGCACGTTTTAAAAGTGTACTTAAGTGTCATGCAAGAGTACTAGGCAATTTTTTTCTCTCCATAAACACTTTTTGCTATTCTGGTTAAAACTCTCTTCACATCCTGATAGCAATCAATAGAAGCAATCAATGATAGAAGTGGTCTAAATATTAAAAAAACAAAAAAACAACAAAAAAAAACATACATATTCTGTGGAAGTCTCAGGAACAAAAAATGTTCATCCAATCATTGTATTCAGTACAAATGCAATGATAGGAAGCCCTACCTGCCTGTCAACATATGTATTTCCATACCTCCATGCACCCTGACCGTGCAGATATCGCACACTATAAGTGCATTCTGTAAGGCTATGCAGAGTTGTAGTTCAGCATGAATATAGGGGAAAACATGTTGACAGGAAAAGTCTGTTCTTGATGGATTTTTGATTGAATGGCACAAATTCTACAAACAAAAACAAGGAAATAAATCATCTTCATGAAAGCCTGGTATTGTTTCTGATCCCATACATGTCTAGCTTGTCATAACTCTTTGCCTTTTCTTTTTCCTGTCTTCATATTTAGTGTCATTTTCATGAGCATTTATTCATCAATAACCTCTTATTTGCTCTGACCCTCATATTGGCTGTAGACAGAATTCAATCCACATGAATGTGACTTGTATGTATCATAACCCAACATGACACAATGAGTGACAATAAAGTGATTCATAAATCCAGAGATGGGCAAGTATGTCAGCTGATCTGTTTGGTGTCATAACCTGTTTTTATGGAGCTGAAGCCTCCACTTTCATGCTTTTATCAGAGGAGAGTCAGAACACACAAAAAGACTTCCAGTTCCTTGCTTCTGTTGTCCTCTTCCTTGAGTGCTGTGAAAAGTGATGTGTAGGCTCATTCATCTTTTTATATTTCTTGTCAAATCTCTGGAAACCATGTTCATCATTCGGTTGATTGATGATTCACTTTAATTGTGTGCAAGATCAGGATGGAAGCGTATGTAAGCATATTCATGTAATGTTTTCTTTTAACAAAAAATACAGTATTTTAATTGTTGGTAAAGTGTCCTGAGCAGATTTAAACAGGGGGTTGGACTGAAGTGTTCTATGTCCTCCAGTCGTTTGCATCAAGAACATAAAGTCAAAGAATACAGGTGTTAAAGCAGGAATTATTCTTTGTACAGATCTCAAAGAGCATTGATGGAACATAGATGATGACAGAGTGTCACGTTTTAGGTTTGATTAGTCATATTTAGAGTTTCTTCTTGATCTGTGTTTCTGTTCATTGTTTGAGTTCTAAGCTGGTTTTCTTGTTCTATTAATTATTTCTGTCCTTTGCCTGTTTGTTTCAATGGTGTCCATGGAGTTTGAGTTCAGGTGTGTCCAGGTGTGTCTTTTTAATTAGCTCCTCAGTTCACTGTGCATTTAAGCCCTGTGTTTAGTTTAGTTCAGTTGTCTGTAATTGTCACATTTACCCAGTTGTTCGTTTCCTGTTTATAGTTAAGAGTGGTTTGTTTCTAGTTCTTTAGTTAAATGAACCTTTTACTGCTGCAATTGGCTCCTGTCTCTACTTACCCTGCAACCATCATGTGACAGAATAACAGACCTCTTGTATGAATCCAGCAGCAGTTAAAAAAAAAAAGCCTCCTCCTCTCACAGGGGAACTAGTCCCTAAAAGGCACACATAGGTATTTCTGACCCTTTGCCATCATGTCCGTTATGATGATGACTGTCTGTGTGTGCTTTTCCAAACAAGCCTAAACGCATGTAGTACGTGGAGTGGGTACTCCTCAACAACTGTTCCCCATTCACCATCTGAGAGTGAGGAGGAAACCAGTGTGCCAGCCACAGCTACCTATCCTGTGAGAGAACTTCCTGAGTCTGTTCCTGTGATACCCCTTTTCCACCAGCACGAACCGGGTGTTCAGAGCTAGTGCTATTGCCAATTCGAAGTTAGTTCAACTGACGAGCCTTCTAAGAACATACGGTTTGCCTTTCCACGGGCTAGAGAGCCAGCACAGAGCCAGGTCTTATGTCACTGTATACATCTCATCTTTCACAGCAACGCTAGTGCAGCAGCACCAAACACAAACACACCAAGCTTGTTCGAGATGCATTGACTTCTCCAACGGACCTGCGGCACTCCGTCTCTGATGTCACACACCGATCAGTCCTCGCAGCTCCAATGCATCTCAAACAAGCCTTCCATCCACAATGGTGGACGTTGCGTTACTATTGATGCTCATGGCTTTGCGAACTTACATCGGCATCCAACGTGTTCATGCAGCTTGCCATAATTTGTATAGACGGAGATTACAATCAAGCTGCTATTAGCTCGATTAGCTGCTATTTCAAAAAATGGAGGTCACAGATTTCTTGTTGGTCACGGTAACCCTGCCTCCAAACCCCTGAAGCAAGCAGTTCTTACTTCTAGACCAGCAATGTTTTGGTGCTATAACCACTTTTCCTGGTTCAGAGCTGGTGCTTTGGGTGTCGAAAGACAAAGAACTGATTTGAAACTAGGCTCTGGCTCTGATCCAGCACTCAAACTGCCTTGGTGGAAAAGGGGTATGAGAGAACTTTCTGAGTCTGTTCCTGTGAGAGAACTTGCTGAGTCTATTCCTATGAGAGAATTTCCTGAATCGGTATATGTGAGTGAAATCCCAGACCCTGCCCTTCCCGTCTGCCCTGGTGGGATTGAAGAGGTGGTCCTTATCCTCTATGTGGCCGCTGTTATGTGTGTACTTTTAAGGGCACCGACCAAATTACATCGGTACTACCGAGTACCAATTCACATTAAATCAATCGGTGCCAAATTTCGGTACCTGAGAACGCATCTGGGTGCAAGAGTAAAGTACGTTAGAGAAAGAGAAAGAGAGAGAGAGAGACCATGCAACGTCACCACTGCAACTTGATCAAACGCAACACACGGGGCAATGGCTAAACTTTATGAAGTGGGATTACATTTCACAAAACTAGACGCAGACTGAGACCACGCTATTTGCAGTATGTCCATAAAAACGTGAAACATGCTTACTCCAGTCCGTATATGATCTTAGATCCTCATTGCGAGTGTTGTTCATCTCATCGCGGTGTTCCGTTCAGAAACCGCTCTCATGCGTGCTCCGCATGTTGTTGCATACTAAATATTGTTAGTCATATTTTCCATGTGTTGTTTGTCAAACTCCAGCTCTGACAGCATTGTTGGGAAAATGAAACAACACTTTTGTGCTACTGTGCTGAGGAAACATACACTCATGGCACGCGTCCAAACGCAACGCTGAACAGCAGAGGTGAAGAACAGCGTGAGAAACAGTCTTTCGTGACATTTGAATTCTTTGCTGTAATGCGATCAGGGTTGGGCAAAGATACATCAAAATGTATTTTAAAATAAAATACCAAATACCTTAATTTTAAGTGTACCAAAATAAACTACAATATTCAGCAGCCACACAATGTATCAAAATAAACTACTGTATTTTTGTATTTTACAAGGGAGCATGAAATTTCTTCGCAAACCTTCCATCCAACAATGTTTGATAGCAACAGCTTTTCTCTGCTCGAGTCATGCAATAAATCTGACATATGCAACCAGTTAACAGATCGAATATTCACATATCCCTGATCTCCCAGATGAAGGTTAGTTTTAAAGTAACCAACAGTTTAATGTTTAACAGTTTGCGAATGACTCATAATTGTCTCTTAATTTAGTTACTTGGTATTTGGTAAGGAAGGGCCTACTTTGCATCAGCAACACTGACTCAATGACAAACGAGTCATTCATAAGAAGACAACTGATGGCACCTGTATTCATAGCAACTACTAGTTTCTAACTAATTAATCATTAGATTGTTAATCATAAATATAATAATATATTATGTGTCAGGCAGTCATTCATGCAATGGTATGCAATATCATGATCCTACTAAACAGTTACTTCAATTAGGGTACAATATTCAGCAATCAAATATTTATTTATCAATCATTGTACACCTTATGGAAGTTGAAAACAAACATTTTAGCATTTCAACAATTATTAAAAGATCAATATATTTTGATTTTAAATGTAGCCAGAAACATAATCAGAAAGTAGCAACAGAACTTGTCAAGGAGTATTAACCCAACTCCAACCACTGAATCTGTTGAGAGCCATAGAAGTATAGAGGACACATACACATTAATAGTGTAGTAAGAACATTTACTTATACTCCAAAAGAGAATACTAAAGAGCAAGTATTCCAAAACATTTGAAAAGTTCTAATAAAAAACAGTCAAACTTATGTGTAAATGTGGGTGAGATA
Organism: Ctenopharyngodon idella; assembly: GCF_019924925.1. Classification (NCBI taxonomy): domain Eukaryota; kingdom Metazoa; phylum Chordata; class Actinopteri; order Cypriniformes; family Xenocyprididae; genus Ctenopharyngodon; species Ctenopharyngodon idella. The sequence continues at coordinate 3,011,964 of NC_067238.1, forward strand.
GTAAGTTTGTGATTGATTGATTGATTGAGTGTGTGTGTGTGTGTGTGTGTGTGTGTGTGTGTGTGTGTGTGTGTGTGTGTGGGAGTGTAGTGAATGAGTGTGTGTAGCCTGTGGACTACATTGCAGAGGTCTCTTTAGCTACTGATGCCTTTAATCACAACAAGTTTTTCCAAAAAAAAAAAAAAGTGACGCTCTACTGGAGCTGAGGATGAGATGACTGTGTTAAATCTCACAAAAAAGGTGCTTGATTAGGGGATACTGCTCCAAAGATGTCAAATCCCTCCTTTGATCCTCAAAGTAGTGCAAACACTCCAGCTCTGCCTTTCTCCGAGTTGGCTTCTGGAAAACGTCCACATTCTCTGTGAAGATGAAGAAGTCATCATCTTCCTCTGTTGCAGCAGCTGAACTTGACACCTCACTCTCTGTCACAAGCCCAAGATCTGTGGCAGCCTATAGCATTAATTCATGAATCCTTCTTTTTTTTTACATGCCATTTGTGGGGGCAGCCTTCGCATTTTAAAGTATGGATGCGTCACAATTGCCAGGATTGCTTCAAAGACTTCTGGGCGAAGCTCTAGAAAGGCACTGAATCTGCGCTGGAAACCATCAACAACAGCATTGATGAGGTGAGAGCAGTATCGCAGATTGGTTGCATGCAAACCTTCAAGTTTTGCCTTGACAGCAAAAAGGGTAGGGATCAGTTCTGCATAGTAGCATGGTGACTGGGCTTGTAATCGGTCAATGGCCACTGCAACCGGCCTCAAGACTTTTGTGTACTCCTCTATGTAATCCAGCTCAGCATCCTTAAATGTTGGAAGGTTCAACTTTGTCATGACATGTCAAGCAAGTCTGTCTCACATGGTTGATAGCTGATTAAGTCATCAATCTAAATTTAAACAGCACTTCAGCTGTTTTGGGTCTTCCTGAGACATTCCACAGAGCAGAACATTTTCCCATTGCTGAGTTATTGAGTGATTCATTCCTTTGTGAAAAACAATAGTTATTAATTTAGTTAATTCATCTATACATCAGCTCTGGAGAAAACAGTGATCTCATCGTCCAGCTCAGTTCAGTTCGCATACAATGGTGTAAATGCAGGCAGATCAAAAACATTGTTGAATATCAAGTGTCCCCAACTAAGCAAGCCAAAAGGCGACAGCGGCAAGGAAACAAACTCCAACAGGTGACAAAATGGAGAAAAAAACCTTGGGAGAAACCAGGCTCAGTTGGGGGGCCAACAACGATTCAGGCAGTGTTACAGGTCATAAGTCAGATTGGGATCGCAATAGTCAAAATATTTAATTCAGTTCCATCTAGTTGAAGATCGGATGCATTGGTTTGTTGGGGATCTGTGCAACTGGCTGTCGTGTCGATGAGGCCTTCACAGGGAATGGTCTAGCTGACACATTCTCTGTTGACACTTCGGGGATTCCTTGTGCGTTATCACAGATGTTTGTGGGCTTAGTTCCTGAATCAGGTCGATGAATTCTTTCTGTTCAGCCGTTGAAAGAGGATGCATCCCTTTAACCACATAGGCAACGATAAGCTCATCTACTTTCTTTTGTGAGATCTGAGAGGGCCCTGTAAACAGCTTGGTCTGCCTGTGTGTTGTAACAGGTGTCTTTTTCTTCCCAATACTGAAGTCATGTTTATGTTGTTCAAATTCAGAAAGTACATCAGCGTGCATCCTCTTCAAGAGAGTTTTGAAGTTTGTAGCTGCTTGCATAGAACCAGATATTCTTTGTGCACAGTTTACTTTCAGCTTGAACTTGCCCTGATTCTTTTTGTTTTACAATTTGAAAATAGGTCCCGTCCAATATTGCTGATCTCACTGTACACTCAGCAGTGCTTGTGCTTGGAGCAGGATCTTCCCCTAACACACCTAACATCTCATCTCCCAGGGTCAGGTCAGAGCTGGGAAATAAACAGGTGGAGCATTTACTAACTAGATATTGCGTTAAGCATATAATAAACTTAATTTTATCACCATAAACATATTCAGATATGCAGCATAGTAGCTAGTAGCATAGAGTTAAAGTGTATGTTCTTAACATCCTAAACTATTTTTCAAAGGATCCCTTGATGATTTAGTAGTGCCTGTTCATCACAGAATTCCTTTTGTACAATTGATTTTGTGACCATTTTGTCTTGTTTTGAGTAGCTTTTGAGGAATCAATACCATTAATGGAATTTAACTGCATTTAAGACAGGTAGCTGCAAGGGGTCAGTTATATTTTTCAATGATGAAGCTACCATGAAAACTGCTACAAATGACTGTGAATCTTTCAGGAGTGCATCATAGGCTACAAGTTTACATCAGCGTTACTTCTTTACCTCTTCTCTTCTATGTCTGTCTTTCTCTTACTCATGTCTGCCCTCATAGGCTACTGCCTCTCCATGCTCCTATCTCTGTAAACTCTGTAAGAGTCTACTTAAAATTAATAAAAAAATTAAAATGTTTTGCTTTACACAGAGTTGTCTCAACCACTATGGTTTATCCTTTTTTCCCAAATCTTTGATATAATTTTCTATGTAATTTTGATTTGTCTTTTACCAGAGAAATTTTATGCCACTTGGGTTCATTTGCCGACTCCAGTGGTGTCCCCTCCGGGCCCCGGCGGGCGGTCCCTCATCCCTCATCCCTCAATCTGTTCAGGATAGGGCTGAGACTACTAATGCTGGGTACACATTACAAGATAATCGGGCTGATTTTGGACCGATTTCTCCCTTCCGACAAGCCTAGGTAATGTCCCGATTATCATGATGGTTCTACAGATGATTTTATTAGATTTTCCTGTGGTGTGAGGTGTTTTAAGAGTGACTGAATCTGCTCGGAAGAACGTCGGAGCCGCCCCGAATCATAAAAATTCAACATGTTCAGAAATCCTGATGTGTGGGAGGAACCCCGAGGACAAACTTGCGCACGCTCTGGAGATTATCACTTGAAACGAAACAATATCCAATCAGAAAGCGAGCAGACAGAAGACAGAAGCATAACAAACGCAGTCATTACGTGGCAAAAAGTTGAATGAATTTGGACAGCAGAGATGGAGGATCAGCTTGTCGATTTGTGGCAACAGCACAAACATGTCCTGTAAAACATATCAAAATCATTCCAAACACTATCAAGGCAATTTCTTCCTGCCTATCATCCGTCATGTTTATTCTGAAGTCTCAAGTGATTTTGCGAGATTTCCCGTGTTCACAGTCGGGACTCTGGTTGAAAATCTCTTTGCGTGTGGTGTGCAGTCTTTGTCACATCATGGCACACTATAGGAGCAAAACGGTTAAATCTAGAATTTTTTATCCTCATGTTTGTGGTCTCTCACATTTTAAAAATCTTTTAGTTTGTACCCAGTATAAGTCCAGGATGATCAGTCGCCGCCTGCTCTCGGGTCCAAAAGGCACATCTAAGGAATCCCACTTCTGACACCAAATTGTTGTGGGAAATAAAATAATATCACTGTATAAGAGACAAACACGCCCAACTGTCTTTCACAAAAGTTTTATTTTCTTGCAAGAAAAGGTGAAGAGTCATACCGTCATTCAAAGTGTCTGCAGAGTGTAACAAGGAAGGGAGGGCTCCTTCCCACTTTTATATCTCTCTAACCTTCAGGGCTGAAGCCTCTGTCCAATTGTAGTTTTCTTTAACATATTAGGAACATGTTTACCAGTTTCTTGAATGTATTCTTTCTCTTGTCATATAATAGTCACACATTTCTTATTTTCTGTCATATAATGGTCACATCTATAAGGTCAATAGCTGTTCTTTGTGCAGGCAAAGGCAGAGAAGCATGTAAGACCCAATTCACGTGCAAATTAACTGCATCCTGTCTCTCTATGCAATACAGAATATGATGTTTTATTAACAAAGTTCGGGAGGAGAAGGTTCAGATAATTAACCTAATTAGCACAAGTGGAGAGCATTCAGTTAATCAACTCAACCAACGGCAAGAGGTATACTGTATATACAGCAGACTTACTTCTGTTCATTTGACAGTTTATCAGCATCCCTCCTCCACCCCATCTCCTCACTTCTAGTTCTATCTATTCTTACCACAACCGGGGGAAGTACTCGGGTTTGGGCCAAAAGTCCGAGCTTGGAGCCCTCCCCCCCGGACAGCACGCCAAATACGCATAACTTTACTCTAATTAAATGTAAATGTGAACTTGTGAAATGCAAACATAACACAATGACAATGTTCCATAATCATAACATATTAATACAATTTCTTCCGCACTCGCATTGTCCTTGACAAGGTGCACGTACGGCTATGAAAATTTTAGGTAAGGTTAGTGCTAGGATAAAAGTTCTTGCCAGATATGTTAGTTTTCTAGATAAACAAAATTGAATTCACGTAACTATAGTGGTTCAACTTTAATATTATAAAACGATGAGAATACTTTTTGTGCACCAAAAATAACAAAATAGCGACTTTATTCCACAATTTCTAGTGATGGGCAATTTCAAAACACTGCTTCATGAAGCTTTACGAATCTCCCTTTAAACTAAAAATGGTACACCAGATAATAAAAGAGCTCCTACATTTCCCTTTCAAGGGAACTCGTGCTGCGTCAGAGTCTTCGATGCTGTGGGAACGCCTCTGCGTGATTGCGTTGTGAAGCACGTGTAAAATCAGTCCAATGGCCTGGGCGGGTGACGTCATCGACAAGGAAACTAAAGCATACCCAGACCAAACAGTGTTAGCTTCTGTATCTTCAGCAAGCGATCTGTGTGACTGTCAGTCTTATTTATTGTTGTCTGTCCTGCATTGTTGCAAAGCACAATATATATAAATATTATGGCGAGGGCAAGTTCAAGCTGAAAGCAATTCAAATTGTGTGTTCCTCCCTGCCCTCGTTACATCCCGGGCAGGGATACACACGATTTATGTGTTTTTTGTTTGGGAGCGGAGCATGCTCAAGCAGCCCTCGAGGGGGCTGGTTGTGAGCATTGTGAAAGTCTTTCCCTGAGAAAGCTCCGCTCCCGCCTGTCACTTTTTGAGGGAAGTGACCTGGCAAGCGTTCCTTGCGTTTATAACTCATGCTGTTGCCAAGTTAAACATTGAATGGCCAGCCGAGAGACAAAAAGTGCATCATCTAATTATCGTCTAATTATAATGGAAAGGGTTGTTATTTCCGCTTCTATAGACATCATTGTGTATTATACAAACTCTAAATATATTGTTTTGTTAGTACTCATGTGTATTTAAATGTCTGAAACCTAAAATAAACATTATTTGGTTGAAAACACTGCATATATGTGATATATGAAAGTGCTGTGCACGTCCGTCTCTGGTTTAACGCCAGCCAAAGCGCGCAAGCACATTTGAATTTGGCAGTTCACGTGAGGCACTGAACATTCTAATCTCACCGGTGTGATTATACGCATCAAAGGGTTAATAAAAGGATATACAAAAGTAACTAACAACTACTGAATGGACAAAGTGCAAAAAGATTAATAAATGCTAGTGAATGAGTAGGATGTTACTATGGCAGTTAATCTTATGGAAAGATTAACTGTAGTTTCTCTAAAAGAAATAAGGTAAACCTTATTTTGAATTCAACAAATAATCAGAGAGATTGTTTGTTATTAACTGATATCAGCTATGCAAGATCTAATGCAAATTAGATAATCATATACTGACAATATAAACTAATGCCAAGGTCTCTGGAAAGAGGTTTGGCAAGTGATGGGTGAGGGTGACGTCTTCCACTTGTTGAGCTGGGCAGCATTGCAGTGGGAAGAAAGGAGTTGGAATCCATTTCACAGCCTTGAACACGAAGTACTTGTGAACGTTGAACTCCTGGAGCACAGAGAAAGTCCTTTGCCTTGAACATGCAGAAGAAGAAGCCTTGAAGGTTCTGATGTCTGTGCAGATGATCCTTATTCTCTGGAACACGCAGACGGAAGGATCTTTAGATTCTGACGTCAGTGCAGATCTGGGCAGTCTGGAACATGCAGATCTGGAGGATCTCTGATGGGGATTTTGAAGTTGGTGCAGAACATATTTTGAAGATGGGGGCTAAGCTTGTCGTCGTTGTCTCCATTGCAGTTTTCTAACTCCCCAAATTCTCTTCTTGCAGAACTTCCTTGTTTCTCTCTTTAGAGCTTCAGAGTCTTGAGAGAGCAACTTAACAACTCTGTAGAGTCGGACTTAGCTTAGCACATCTTGGGACCGGAACCTTGAACCGGGACTGGAACAGGAACTGGAGCCTGGAACCAAAACGGGAAACTGCAGCAACCCAGAAAATGGAACAATTCTCTGTCTCAGAGACAAGCCTTTTAATCTGTCCCGAGAAGGAGGGAAATGCAAATTGGCACCTTTCAGATCCAGTGTTTTGATTGGCTGATGCTGTCAGAGGTGGGCACTGGATGGCCCCTCTCTTGCATGAGGTTCATTTGCATAGCTTAAAGTTCATGTTTAGAACAATGTCTTTAAAGTTTTTCCTATGCATAATTCACTTTCCAAAACAATTTCATTAATGCTAATTTCCCATCAGTCTTGTATAAACTACGGCACGCAAAGATTTTTTTTTTCTAATACAACGTTATCTTGAGAAGGCAGAGCACAAGAGAACAACGGAGCTATAATGAACACACATGTTCTAATTATGTGTTTATTAGAGGTTGAATTCAAATCAAACACTGCCAAACTGCCCATACTACTTCTGAATAGGATGTCTACTTCATAAAATGTATGAAAATATGGAAATATATGGTTTAGATCACTCAAATAAATGGAGGCGCCATTAAACGGTCAGATATAGAGCTTGGGTGTCATCTAGTGAAAAAGTTTGGTACTGCGCCCAAACAAAATCTTACTGAAAGCTCATTTTTGAAATATTTCAACCTAAAATTTGGAATGTTGACATTTTTGGCTTTTATTTTCTTGCAGTTTAAGAGTAAAACATGCTTTGTAATATATTATTATAAAATATAAACAATTATATTTTTACATTTTCATAAACAAACTTCTATAACTTTTTATTTTACTTTCATAATTTATTTCACTTCTACAATAATCTGACTAGTGTCTTCTTTAAAACAAGACCAACCTTAGGTTTATATTCCAAAGCATTCTTGAATTACAACCATTTATGTTTGGATAGTGCATTTTCATGTCTATGCGAAAAAAGGGGGTGACAGTTATTTAAACCTGTTTTTTCTCAGAATTCCGTTCCTGAAAATCAAAGCGTTAAGCCGACTTCAGATAACTAACTTTTGTTAAAAACATATTTGGAAAAAGCTCGAATACAGATTTCATATGGTATTGAAACCTGTGATAGGTAAAATTTCACCATGTGATGGGTTTTCGCAGATCACATCACATATACAATTCTGTTAATAGAAATGGAGAAGATTTGCTCCATTTCGTCCATTGTGTGTCCATCTTGTGTCCTTTGTGGCTTCAAGCCACATGGCAAACCTGTTTGGTGAGTGGAGAGTCTGTGAACATTCACACCTTGATCTCAGGACTGAGAGACTTGGGTAAACAATGGTGCAAATGGTGATGAGAACAGTCTGTGATTGATGACATGCTAATTTCATCATTCTTCCCTTGCACAAATTGTAAGGGTGAGAGAGAACAAAGCAGTTCCTGTGTGGGGGTTACTGTATGTTAATGTTACACCCCTGTTCTCCTCAATAGGTATTGTTGTTTTAAATCAATCCAAAAGTCCTCTGTTTGTTGCTCACAGGAATCTGATCCAATTGAATTTAAACTTTCCACACACGGCGTAGGAAAGGGGTTGATATCTTGCCTGCTGTCCACTACAGTATGAAAGTTAAAAATCTGTTCTTAGGTTTTAGTGATTAATTATTATCATTATTAATAAAACAATAATAATTATTATATATTATTATATATAATAATAATAATAATAATAATTATAATTATTATTATTATTAGTAGTAGTAGTAGTAATAATATATGGTGTGTATGTTTAATTGTGATTGTAAATTTTGTATATGTGGAAATTTATTGTACTTTTGTATTTATAATACTATACAATACAATATAATAAATGTTCCCATTGCTAGGAGTGAAATTTGTGCTTTACATCAAGGACCGCAATGGAAGTTTTTAACTTTGTGCTATCCCTGACAAGTTGACCTATGGCAAAGAACTTTGTGATTGGACTATAGTGTGGATATATCTGCCTACTGACTCTCTCAGGTATAACTGAAATTCCTGATAAGGCTTAACACAAGAGATTTCACAAAAACACAGACACCAAGCAACAAAACAATAAACTTGCTAATCCAAAGAAATGATCATGAAACAAGGACACAGAAATCCATTTGCCTTCTTTCCTCTTCTCACCCATCCTAACTGTGCAATACGCGTGAATGTGAAAGCAACACAGACTCAGGTGCGCACTTGTTCAGGAAGAAAAGTAACCTGCCCATGCGTTTTAGCCAATGACGATGTATTTAGTTCAATAAAACAGATGTAAGGGATGATAGTGTTGATGATTTACCTTAGATACGAGCGAGCCAGCAGTGTAATTGCGCATAGTGAGTACAATCAGAGCAGCACATGAATGGCAATCCACTGTCTCCTCTAAAGATTCCATTTGCAAGCAGCAGAAAGCTGTGTTGTTTACTCTGCTGTACATAATAGCACCAAATTAATAAAAAAAAACCACAATATTTTGACCGCATTCTGTTTACTATCATGTGGTGCGCCTTGTGATGATGTAAGATGAATGCAAGCGCACCTGGGTTCGATAGAATCAAATTGAGTGTGAAACCAGACCAACGCTGCAGGGGTCAACGGGAACAATCACGCTTGGACTCAGACACAGCAAACATGCCCATTGTGAAAGCCCCCTTAAACTCTCAAATGAAATGAATTAAAGAATGATGAAAGATATGTACCATGATATGTTATTAAAGGTAATGTAGTGGTACAAGGTCTGTTACTAAAGATTAACTGAGGCAGCTCTCCTGTTCAGCTTGTCCAACTAATTTGCAATGGTCAGCCTAGAGATAGAAGGTACAGGGTTGTAATAGTTTTGGTTCATGGAGAGTCCAAAGTTATGTTGTTTTCAGGGGTAATTCCTGCAGGGGTTCAGTAAAACCTGTAGCCTCCAGAGGCTAAATAGGGGCTAGGTTGTCATAAAGAATCAAAATGCACTTTCATGCCCATTCTTTCCCCTCTAAAGCCCTACTTCTATTGTAGTGTAGGAAACAGCTCAAACATTTTTAAGCTAATGATTTTCTGAATCGGATTGCTCATGGAATTACATAAAAAGCATATCAGCAGTCTCAGTAGTATTGCTGATGAGCTGATATGACTGTGAATAACTGAATATTGTTAAGATATAAAAGATGTTATAAAACAGTTTACTCCACTGTTTATCATAATTTTAGGTTTGGCACAAGGGTTGATTTCCCACCAATCAATATACACACCTAAAATAATCCGTGTTGTATGAAGCTTTGTGGATACAGTTGGTAGCTCTATGGTAAAAAAGAGAAGGAAAGAGTTGAATCAACAGGAAATATGGTTATTTGGGATTCGCTCTTATACCTTTGATTTCATCCTTCTTGCATCATCTCCTGTGGTGCCTCCTCACTATGTTCAAGGCAAGTACTGTAGGAACTTACACTACTTGGAAAAAACATGACATGTTTGATATACATAATCACGGAAAGGTAAGAAAACTCCCCACATGAGCAATGTGACATCAAACATAAAATCTTTAAAATAAAAACAACCAGATAAATGCATGTTCTAACTGATGAACAAACAAGACCTAAGGGGGTATAATCAAGGGGGGGAAAATGACAAAAAAAAAAAAAAAAAAACCTGTCAAAACTGGAATAATTTCATGAATGAAAGATAAGTGTAATGTTTTCAGTTCCAATGAAGATGATTCAGAATGACAATCAAAATTAAATTTATTAAACTAAATACACTCAGGTACAAACAAAAGCAAGAGTCTATGAAACAGAGTATGTAGCACCAACAAAACCAGACAACTAAATGAACCAAAATGAGGGACTCAATTACACAGTGATAATGAACAGAATACAAGAAAGTTGTGATTGTTAAATCAAACAGCATGGTGACAAACTAGTGGCGGGAAAATGAGAACAAAGGAAACAGGAAACCATTAGCAAAGTAAGAGTCCTTGAAAATGAAAATCAAACACAATGAAAGTGTGACAATAAGATGGGGGAAATAACCCTCAAACTTTGAAAAAAAATAAAAAAATAAATATAAAATAAATAATACAATAAATCTCGGAGAGCTTGGAACAGTGCTTTTGATCTTTCAGGAGAAATTTGGCATTTGAGCATTGATGTTGACAGGAAACAAAGGTTTTTGGCTTCTGTTGGTTGGTTGTTTGCTTTTGGCTTCTGTTGGTTGGTTGTTTGCTTGGTTGTAAGTTGGTTTTAAATTATGCCTTTCAGTATTTAACTAGTTGCAGCAGAGATTCAAATGGTGTTTTATAAGTGGTAAACATTTTGAGCTCTGAGGTTTGGCTGGATTGATAACCTGAGGGCAAAGGCAAATAAAAGAATTGTTAGCGCAGTGAGGTAAGCAGACATTTGTATAATCTTGGGGTTGAAAATGACAAGAAGAGCATTAGAAGAACTTGCTTCTGCCAAACTTCAATTTAGAAAAGCAGTTGATGCAGTGGTATGTCACTCATGATCATGATGACACAAACTTTTCTGAAAGACAAGGATACTCCAACATGAATCCCGTCACAGATTAATGATGATGATGATGGTGAGATATAAAGTATCTTAAAATGCACCATGAAAGTTATTAACCCTCTGGGGTCTGAGGCTGATTTGGGGTCCTGGAATAGTTTTGACATGCCCTGACATTTGTGCTTTTTTTCCCCCAGTTTATAAACATATTAATGACAAAAGTCTCATTACACTGTATTCAGCAGAAACTAGGCTACAATAATATGTGAGCAACAAGTATGTACATGTTTGTATCTTTGAGAGAATTACGTATATGCATGATTTTTGAAAAAAAAAAAGTCACTGAAATAAGGCCTCAAAACACATACTAAATATTTTTTTCACAAGACTTATGGGAACTGTACATTTTAGTCTAGAGTTTTTGCTTCAAAGTGATGTTAAAATCATTCTGCCTACTTGGACACATAAAACAACGTAGTGATTTTAAATTTCGAAGACACTTTTTCTTTAGGGAGCCCATATGCGAAGGGGCGTGAATCTTCATGAATAATGCAGTGATTCACACCTGAGGAGATTAAGACCCTGCACCTAATGAGCCGCATAATGAGCCATTCAGAATGAAATGACAAAAAAAATATATAATTTTTTGTTTTTAGTTTATTTAAAATATAGTTAACTATATAAATGAGAGTCAAAGACACATTTTGAGTACACAGTTATACCTGGAAATAAATCCTGTTCAAAGATATATGTGACGATCACATACCTGGCATTTGGTGTTTCTGCACAGGCCAAAGAAATATTGTCTAAACATTCATATTGCTATGACATTTTATGAATCATTTACACAGAGACACAGAACATGCAGAATTCATATTTAAACAGTCTTTTTACGGCTTAATATTGACAGACACTAGTCTATATCATGATTAGAATAAAGAATTTAGAAATAAAAAACATACCATTCACAATCCTCGGCTTGATCAAGTTGATCATCGAAATGAAAGTGAAACCAGTCACGCTCTTCCTCTGAGGCAAATCCTTTTAGAATTATTCCTCACCGCATCTCAAAACGATGAAAAGTACATGAATCTGACTAAGCTTGATGCATTTTTCGAGCTGATGCGAGCGTTTACTGTTGCATGTATCACCTCAGAATTTGCATCTGAATAGTGCATGCGCTCTGTGGGCGTGGCCGCATTGGTGGATAATGAACTGACTTGCGAACGACTGACATCTCTCTCTTTTCAAACAGATTACATAAACAGGGAATATTTGTTTTCGATTTGACTTACATGATTTAAAACCTGACATTTCAATGTTTCTTTAGACATATATCTCATGTTTGTGTGATTAGTATTCACTAAGTTACAGTTAATTTTCTGAGGACTATCAGAATGGACTTCATTCAGAGAGAGATGACAGATCATGCATTGTTAGTTTTCTTTATTTTGCAAAAAGCACAACATTTTATTTTTACTCTGAGTGTACACAAATAAAAGAAGACATTTCACAGATTAGAATGGTGTATAACTCTTAATTGTATGTACAAAATTGACAGAGTATTTTGAGTCTCTTTCGCACTGGTAAGAAAAAAACCGAGGTGGTATCGCCAGCGTGACAGCCGACTCGAGAGTGTTAAAAACAAAAGAGTATATTCCAACATAACGATAATCTAACACAAGAGAAGGGAAATGTAACAGCATGTACTGTATGAACACAAACAAAAGCAGAAAATGAGGAACTGAAACAGAGGGCATTATATACACATGTGTGTATAATCCATGTGTGAGAAATCCATCAAACAAATGAATAACCATGACAACCAAGGACAAGCAGGAACATTGTAACAAGGGAAACAGGAAACAGAAAACAAACTAAAAGTCCTTGAAAATGAAACACTGACATAACATGACAAATCCTATAAGCCTATAAGACTGTCCTGATTCTCAAACTTCACAAAAAGATTTTCAATAAATGGATTTTGATAATCTTGAACTGAAAAAAAAATAAATAAATAAAATAAATAAATAAAAATAAATAAATAATAATAATCACACAGCTGTCTGCGTCTTTAAACCTTGAAGAGACTATTTAATCGGTTTAGCCTCAGAGATTGGTAGGGTCCAGGCTTCTTCTAATAAAAAAAATCTGAAAAATTCTGACATGATTAATGTTTTATTTAGAAATACGCTTGGCCCATACGTCTAGTTTATTACTGAGGGTTCAGTTTAATTTACAGCTTTTTAAAGTGATTGAAAATAACTGAAATGTAGGTCAATTTCACAAGCATTTCAAAAACATAAGCAGTGTGAACGTTTTTGATAAAAAAAAAAAAAAACAGTGCTATGGGGGTCCAATATGGGGTCGCAGGAACTTAAATGTCCTTGTAAAACTTTTTGGTTGACTTTACTTAATGAGCAACAATTTGTTGAACTTGTGTAAATCTAGTAATTTGTATTATTTGTACTATGGCTTAGGTACTCAGAAACACCCTAGTTAAGATAAGTTGATTTGTATGAGTACCATTTTGGCTGAATTCTACAGTTATTTCTGCTCATTAACTTATTTTCCAAAGTTAACTTGAATGTTAAATATCAGTACAAAACAAAACAAAAATTACGACTTTATTCAACTATTTTTTCGCTTCCCTGTCAGTCTCCTACGCTGTTGACGTAGTGAACGCAATGCAGCACTTCCGTGTTTACGTCCAAACACTGGTTCAGTATTGGCCGACGCTGTACACATGCGTCATTATTTTTGTTTTGTTTGTGTGCACAAAAAGTATTCTCATTGCTTCATAACATTAAGGTTGAACTACTGTAGTCACATGGACTATTTTAACAATGTCTTTAATACCTTTCTGGAATTCAAAAGGTGCAATGACGTTGCTGCCTATGTGTGGTTCAAAAACCCTTGGATTTCATCAAAAATATCTTAATTTGTGTTCCGAAGATGAACAAAGGTCTTACGGGTTTGGAACGACACAGGGTGAAATTTCATTTTTAGGTGAACTAACCCTTCAGGAAATTCATGAATAATAATAATAATAATAATAATAAAGCAAGATGCCCTGCTGAAATATGTGAGAAACTGCAAAGGATAATGTAAAATTAAAATTATTGTGACAAATGTGAAGGGGGAAGAAACATAATATGTGCGTCAGGTTTTTTAATAAGAAAGACTAGACACCTGTTGGACTTACAAGATACACCTATGCGTCCTTACTCCTTGTTCCTTGCCTCCCCAAGGTGCGATTAGAGAATTGAGATGTCCTTCAAGATAGCTTTCTTTGGTTTTCGGGTCACAGACTGGAGGACAGAGGAGCGAGGAAACAAGGAAGCATCAATTCAAGTATTGAGAATCACCCCTGGACTAAGGACGGGGCCTTGACCAAAGAACTTTGTGATTGGACTATAGTGTGGAAATATATTTTCTGTTATTTCTTCCATGAAATATAATATATTCAAATGTTGAGTCTACTGAGTTGTATTGCGTCACACGGCTATATTAATTAGAGGTTTATTCAACCATGATTTTCAACAGAAACCAATTATAGGGTTTGCGCAGAGAGTGAACGCACAATTTAGTTATATATAATTACAATGTGTTTTTTTTTTTTTTTTTTTTTTTACATATACTCTAACAATTATTTGCAAAATATTAATAATTGGAAGCTTCCCTGCAGTACTTACACAGTCCAGAGTTTAAAAACCACTAACACTACTAATGCATTCCACCAAAACACTTCACACAGAATGATTTAACCATGTTATCTAAGTGCAGGAGGACAAGCATTGTTAGCAGCAGTCATTCCTTAATTTGTTCCTCACGTTGCGGCTCATTAACTTACAGGTCATGATTGCCATCCAGGATTACTTCTGCTTTCTCTGATTCGATAACAATATCATTTGTAGTTTAGCACAACAGGTTTAATTGCGAAGCATACATTTACCTTAAGTGATTCAAAGAAGATGAAACTCCATCTGGTTTTCAGACTGTCGAATGACCTTTCAATGGATTGAACTGTTCAAAGCCAAATCATTCTCTTTATATATATAGCAGTCTTCATATCTGTCATTTTGTTTCTCAGGTTGATCCTGTTTTTCAAGGATGTTGAGATAAGAGTTGTTTAAAAGTTGATATAACACCAACACTTTTCATGTTTTTTCCACATACACACATTCCATTCTTTTTGAATATTGAATAAAGATAAGGGTACTGTTGAATAATAAGGATGACCTTTCATTTGGCATGGCATTTAATTCAGGCAGTTGTTTAGTGATCTGGTTGTAAATCTTGAAGGTCAGTTGTTACATGTGGACCAGTCTGTGACCTTACAAGAAACTAGAAGTTGCCCTTGTCTGAGTCATGCAACCTCAGTGGTCAAAACAAACCTTTCTGAAGCTCAACCTGAGAATTGAATTGTCTATGAAAGACAGAGTCAGTGGGTAGATACAGCCTGTGACACATTTAATATTTTTAAACCATTTTTTTTTCTCCCAAATTCTGAACACAAACCAACTATTATAACTCCACAAAAAAGAGATAATTTATCAATTCATTTTTATAATACGGATGTTTGTGCTGTTATTCCATTTCGAAAGGCGCTAGGGGAACCGCCTCCGTGGGAACCGGTGTCTGAAACACATATCCAATCTCGACAATATCATATTGACCGGCGACAGCCCATGACATCATAACAATGCGACCCATAAGTATATAAGGGGCGCCTGAATAACATGTCATCCTCTTTTCGTCTTCAGGGACTGTTATGTTTGAAGCACAATGAAATGTACAGAGAAATCGAGGAGATATGTTAAGTGTGTGGATCCGTTACCATGCGCGGCAGGCTTGATGATCATTTTCTTTCCGGCCATAAACCCCAGACTCTGGTGAGCCTTCCATTCCTTCCCGACCTGCATACTGAGGTTGAGAAGGCATGGAAAAGCCCGTATTCGAGGCGAATCCATCGAAATCAGCGTGCTAATTCCACTGATGTCGAGGGATTGGCAGAACACGGGTATGTGCCGATGCCTCTGATTGACGAGACATTTGTGAATTATCTCGTATCTGGTAGGACATAGACACACTGAAGGCTGACATTGTTACCTGGTTAGCGTCACTTCCTATATTATTTAGGATAGCTAAGGCTTTAATGGAGATTTAAAACCGCCACCTTAGCAGTTTCAGCTAGTGATTGTGCCTCCTTTTGCCTGTGAGAGTTGTTCTGTGAGGTGGCTGCTCTGTAGAGCGCCAGGTAGATCTATGCTTTGGACTGGCCCTCACCAGGGCCGCCTTGATAGCTGGCCTAGGCCTAGTGCTAGGGATTTAGGCAGTCTGCTATGCATTTCTGCCTTTGGCCCCTCTTTAGTGAGTGCAGGCCCCCTTTCAGTTTGTTTTTTGCATCCCTAGCGCTGGCCTCCTCTCAGTGAGAGTTGTCCGGCCAAGGCCCGCCCCCTCCTGCATTGGGGGTTTTAATGCAGGCTGGTGTAGAGGCAGAATAGGCGGTTTAGGCTTTTTTCTTTGCGAATAGAACAAATGCTCTGCGCTTTTCAGAAGCTAGTTACTGTTAGGCCCTAGCTTGACTCCCCTAAGCCCGCTGAACTAACGTATTCCCCGAAAGCGGAACGCAGATACTGTTTCTGTCGTGTTTGGAGTCGCTATGTTATGCCTTTACCCTGTAGCATTTTCAGGGTCATGCGAACCATATTCCCTTGTTAATTACAAGGTTTTATATGAGTCCTTTGCTTATAGCTCTGTTTTTTTGTCTGCCCTTCACCATTGGGGCTCAGGTCGAGCAGAATTTTGACCTTCACTTCGGGCTGGTCATTTAGTGTGCTCCCTTGTAGCCCGAGCATTGCCACGAGCTGACGCCTGTGTTCGTCTGGAGTAATTGGCCCAAATGGGCCTCATTCAGGGCATCTGGCGTATGTTGTACTCCCCTCGCTTAGAGGGTGAAATGTGCTTTTACTTAACACACTGCTCGTGAGCAATGTGATAGGTCACAGGCTTAGGCGCTGTTTATACAATCTATTTTTGCTACTAGACTTGCTATAGGGCAGTAGGCTTAACAGACCTCCCTTCAGTGTGAGTCCCCACCGTGTTGGGCTCCTAGCAGCCAGCATATGTGCTTTCAGGTATCTGGCCTTAGCAAGCCTCCCTGTGTACAGCCCCCATTAAATGGGTTTCTGGTAGCTTTGGGGTATTTTATCAGATAGTAGGCCTTAGCAGGCCTCTCTGTGGTGAGCCCTCATCAGTGTGGTTGTGGTAGCAATGGACATGCTCCAAATAGTTGGCCCTAGTAGTCCTTCTTGTGTCCCCATTTGTTAGAGTGCACAGCCTCCTTAGCGCCTTGAAACATAGGTGCTTTGTAGATCTTAGGATCAAGCAGATATTCTCCCCTCGATTGCAAGGGTCGATAGCACTTTTGCTGAGTCCTGCTCTCCAGGGTGACAGTGTCCCCTGAGAAGTGACTGGCTGAGGGTCCGTCGGGCCCCTAGCCACGCTCCCTTAAAGGAACCCCTTCGGTATGAAGTAAAACGTTTATAGAGAAGAGGGCACACGCCGAGTGCTTCGTGCCCTTTTTAAAATCAGTGTGCATGGTAAAAGGAGTGCTTTGCCCTTTCTAATTCCATGTGTATGGTAAGAGCATGCGCTGAATGATTCATGCCCTTTATATTCTGCTGGTTCCAGGCCTTTGTGCGGCCTTGGCAGGCCTTCATATGTGAATATGAAGGCTGCTTTTAGGCCTATAGCTGAGGCTTTGAAGGCTGGGAGCACTGTCACTGAAAGCCCAGATGTGGCCCATAGGGTGAGTGGGTCTGGCGTTTCATTTGAATTCGCCAGATTCTGACAGTTGTCACTGCCATACGTTGGCATGCACTCCCCTCAGCATGGCGGCGTGGGTATATCGTTCCTCTAGCGCTTGACGCAGCGTGAGTTCCCTTTCCAAAGGGAATGTAACCATGGTTCCCTGAGAACAGGGAACGAGATGCTGTGTCTCTTTGCCATGCCTCGGTGCCTGCCTGCGTACAGTCCCTTCAGACGATAAGCGAATGACGTTATACAGACGTCCCTTATATACTTATGAGTCGCAAATACCGCTTTGGAATGGTTTTCAAGGCTAAGCGTATTCCATCATGCATCATGTTCAGGAACTCACGTTCCTCAAAATCATGAGATGTCAAGGAAAACATTCCATAATATGCTAAACTAATTACATATTACATATAATTTGGTAGTAGAACAAAGTGTTGCACATTTTATTTGTGCAAAGATGAGTATATGTATTTTGTACAACATTTGCAATTGTTTTTATCACTTAATTAGAAGCACCACAATTACTAAATGGTGTCGTCTGTTATATGAACATACTGAACAGACATTTAGAAGTTTAAAAATATTGAAAATCAAAATAAAGCTCTCTAAACACTTGGCTTTTAAGTGTGTCACATTGGGTAATCAAAAGTTCTACACACACTTGGGGTCTTCACGGCCACTTGAACACTTGGCCTAAATACAGGAAATAAGTCATATAAGTAGACAAGTGGTCAAGTGCAAAGACCGCAAGTGTGGGTATTTGCACAGACCCTTAGACTATAAAAAAGATGTCACTTCCTGGAGGATGAAAAGATGTTATGTATATAAAACATGTAAATCAGGCCAAATATGTAGATAAAATCATGAAACAACATAAGAATAATTCCAAGATGCCAAGAATTATCCCATAACTACTGACATAAATGGTCACACTGGGAAGACAGAGTTGACATGTCAAAGCTGTGACTGCAAATACTTCCAACATTGTTTGTTTAAAAAAAAAAAAAAAAAAAAAAAAAAAAAATATATATATATATATATATATATAAAATTTTCAGGACTTTGTGTCATACTGTGGCATCCATAATGAGCAGGAAATAGTAAAGGGTTCCTTAGAGGTAAAGCTGACCATGACATTGCCTGAATTATTCATAATAATAATAATAATAATAATAAAAAACCTGACGCAACCTTGACACAACTAAGGGCACAATTTTTTTTTTTTTTTATGGAAAATATAATTCAAGATTTACTTTTTATATGGATTGATGTCTTACAGATCTATGTCTTTCAATTGACATGTACATTTTTTAAACATTTTATTTCGGCAGTTTTACATTGTGAACTTATGTTGAGAACAGGTTAAATTACATGTATTTTGCACATATAGAACATGTATATAAAATAATATTAAAGAAATTAATTAAAAAATGTAAGCAATGAATGCCCTGAGTATACAGATTTCCTTTAGATATAACTTTTTAAATATTTTATTTTGATGAAACAGGGCTTTTGTGTGTAGGACATGTTTTGTCCCTTATCTCAAGAATCAGTGAGGGACAGGTGATCCAGCGGTCGATGAAACTCACACTATCTCCTTCTCAGCACCAAGCTGGGTAAATTTGAAAGTCACTGCACATCTTTTATTGATCCGCTAACTGCTACTGGGCAAATTTGTGATTGTGAACTTGACAGAAAGTGTCTTGGAGAAAAAAGACTTTTTAATCAGGTCTCTTTGGATCAAGCAAGATCTAATCTGACTTTATGATGTTGCATCGCACTGCTTGGGTACAACTTACTTTTTTTCCTTTGTTTTTTCTTTTTTATTCCTGTCACTTTTTCAGTGGGTTTTGTGATCTTGTCTTGGGTCCCACAAACCCTGCCTGGGTGAATTTAATGATTGCAGTGCAGTGGGATTGTGGTACAGCAGGTTGAGATGTAACTCTGACATGACATGGCAGTTTTAAGGATAACCCACACTCGAGGATGAAGTGTGAACCCAATTAAATATATTTTAAACAACACACACAATAGACAGGTAAGTATCATCAACAGTTTAATGGAAATGTAATGGAAATGTTAAACTGAAGTTGATATCTTTGTCACCAGGTTTGGAGTTTAGATAAGTCTAGATGAGTTTAATAAGTATAGGTGTGTTCACGCCATGTCAGAATTACCATAATTATGGGATTCCAACTTATAAAAGGCATTAATTCTCATAAGTGCCTTTTTAATCATTGTTCCTGTTGTTCCTTTAACTCCAAATGCAATAAATAATCTTCAACTTTTGGAATGTGTTCCAATTACACATGATCCTTAGTGTAATCATCAGCAGTGGTCTGCACCAGCATGTGTCCAGAAACACCTCTTAAACCCCATACCAATTGGATGCTCAATAACATTACAGTATATCCACATTCTCATGTTCACTCACCTAATCTTGGCCATATTTCTGACCCGCATTTGCAATGGGATTCACATCTGTGTCAACAGTCCAATATATCAGCCTGCACTCATCTATCTCTGTGGACTCTGACTCTTATGGCCACACTCAAAACTCTTAGAACTCAAATCTCAAAGATGGACTATTACCATGGATCACTAGGAAGAACATTTTTAGTCATGAGGATTCATATCCTCTAAAATACTGCTAGAAGTATTTATATTTCTTGTAGTAAAGAGCTAGATTTTTTGTACGGAAATGTTTCTTTATTTTTAATTGAATAAAAACATATTACTGTAGTAGCTTTACCTAAAATTATCTAGAAGCTGTCAGAGCTTGAGCCCTCCACAGACCCCACGTTAGAGCCTTCTGCAGCCACTGAGCCAGAGCCAGCCATAACGTCTCTCTAGGAGCCAGAGCCAGTCACCATAACTATGCCAAAACTATAGCATGATGCCAGGTCCATCCTGGATTCAGCATCAACTGAACAGTCCACCCCAGAACGAGACGAGGAGCACTGGCTCTTTGATTTAAGGACCATGGAGCCAGCTCCCACCCATGTCCTCACCCCCACACTTTCTTCTTCTCGGCCTGCCCCAG